>NC_133940.1:21044499-21347529 GCF_031877795.1 Strix aluco | reverse complement strand
TTCCTGTAAAATGATACTAATCACAGAGCAAAATTAGAAGAAATGCAGTAATTGGAAGAGCAATATAAAAATGCAGGAAATATTAGCCGCCAGCTGCTTTGTAACTGGCATCACATACCCTCCCAGAGGGAAGGAAAGGACAGAACTGATCTCCAAATGCGACAGCCTTGGAGAGGAAAGGGAGTCAGAAAGGCAAATAACTACATTGTCGGGTGATGTACCCCCTTGTGAGCATGTCTCTTGCTTGAGGAAATTCTGTATTATGCACTGATTAGATACAAGAGGATTTTGCTTGGAAGCGAAAGGCATGGAAGGATTTTGGTACATGGACATTGTAAAATATTAGTGATATTAAGAGTGTTATTTGTTGTCAGTTGAAAGTACACAGCTTCTTTACATATCTAAATAAATTACTCCATTATTCATATTTTTACAGCTAGATAAATATTTTAATCCCTGTTTACTGCCAGTAGCTTTAACCAACTGCTTTCTGTAATCCTTTTATAAATCTTACTTGTAATACATTATATCTGATATAAATTCTGAGCTTTCCACTGGTACATTCAGCAATTTAGATTCCAGCTGCCCACCATGTTCTGCAGGCCAGATCAGTCCTAATGCTGATCTTTTGAAGCCCCCCTCCAGGTGACATCGTAGCCTGGGTCTGCAACAAGGATTTAAGGCAGAAATATTGCCAAGAACAGGCAACAAGCAGCCTGCAGAGGCATCTCTGTCTATGCCTCAACTGGACCCACACAGCTCTTGGAAAGGTGCTTTTGCCAACTGCAAGTGCATAAAAGAGTCCAAGAGTTGGCAGTTTCCTAAAGAACTTTCTACATAATTTTTCGGTGGAATTTGAATTGTTTTAAAAGGAAACAAATATACATTATTTAAGCAAACGTTTTCCTGTTTCTTCAAGTAGGTGTGTCTACAGCACCAGTTAGGGAGAACAGCAATAGAAGACACCTGGGGTTACAATTACAGTTTCACAGCCCAGGAGCGTAAGGACAAGCCTGTATCTCTAACCCATTACAGCACAGGTAATTGAAGAGTTGCAGTGGTTTTCACAGCATGCTCAAATCATACTGAATAACAAAGAGCTGCAACTTTGTGCAAGGAGGTAAATGCTTCAGAATTGGTGTAATCAGTTCCCTTTGCCCCCAAATGGGTGCAATTGCTCTGTAGCATGCAAGCTAAGACTTACACAGCTCATAAAATCAAGAGCTTCTCCAACAAGCACAGAGCACTTGAAAGGAGCTGAAACCTCAGAGCTCCAAACAGCATCGTGTTCTCAGGTCCAAAGACTATTGTTCTCTGGAGCAGTGATTTTCCTTGAAAGCCTCCAGCAGATACTCACTTGGGCTCCTGCATTTTTAGAGATCTATTTGTCCCCTCTCAGAATATTATCCTCACTTCTGACACCTTTTCTGCTCCCAAGCCTGTGTTTCTGTAGGTATCTGAGACCATGAAGACCCTGGGTAAAAATGGAAGTCCTTGGGCTCTTCACAAGCTTCCCACGACATCACATACCACCGATACAAGGTGATCGGCAGCTCCCTTAGCTTTTCATTTCGTTGTCTTCAACACACCCTTCTGTGGCTGGAAAGGGTTGCAGACTCATGATGACAACTCATCTTGTTTGCAAAGCCACTCTATTGTCAGGACAGCATTAGTCTCATGATCAAACTTCAGTTCATCTCAGCTGAAAGGAACAGTACTTTCAAGTCACTGATGTGGGAAATCCACTACAGGCTCAGGTATCCTGTGGACTGGCAAAGGATGTCACAAGCATCTGCTGCTTTTACCTATATAATAAGAAAAAGTTCATGAGCTTTTCTTGCAGGTTTTATTTGAGCCATTACAACACCTGGATGTTGATGTCAGTGAATACAGAACTATTAAAGTGTTTTGAAGCAAAGTTGCTGAGCATATGTAATATGTTCATTATCTGATTTGTTACCCTAAGTAAATTTAGACCTATATGTTTTAGACTGTTTAAGTAAGATGGAACCAACTCTAGAACTGGCTCTTCGGAACCCGCAGGAGTTTTCACTGTGATGCCAGTAAGCACATTTGCTCCCTAATGCTCCAGCCAGGTGGCTCAGGGGACACTGGTGCTACTGGAAGAGTCCCTCTGGCACAGACATCCTATGGATCAGAGACTGAGTGAATGTAAAATGCCAAAAAAAAGGTAAAACTAATGTTGAATTAACAAGCTATTGGCAATACCTTTCAAGAACAGAATATTAATCTTTAACATAACTGCCTCTAAAGGTGAAGTATTTCAGTTACACAAGAAACAAGAAAATATGAGAATTTTCTGTCACACTTGGGTGCTTCACTTACCACAGTGATGAATCAAAATAATTTCCTGGTCCAGCATTTAGTATGACACTAAATACAGTGCTGGATCTATTGATCCTTTACATGAACAGCTCTTTGAACCTCAAGCAAGTGCCTTCTTGCATCTGCTTGCTGCTTTCATTTTAAATCGAAGGAGGGAAACACATTTAAATGTCATATTCTGCCAGAAGGGCTGCTTCTCCTTGGGCTTTTTTTGTTCGTCTTTGTCATGACAAGTTTTAGTACTCAGGTTGGGTTTCTGTCACAATTTCAGTTATCAGTGGTGGCCTGGAGAACTTATCAACACATGGGAAAAATTTCCATGAGGTGAGATGGAAAGACTGCTAAATTAATTAATGCCCCAGGTGCAGAAAGCCTTTAGAGGGTTAGTAACCAGCTGCTGGCAACCCAGCACTGAATCCTCTCAGCTCAGGATTTTTTCTGTAGAAAATGTGCTGCTATAGGACCTTTTCTGTCTGGTTTCAATCAAGCCCTGACATGCTTCTGCTCTGTTCAGTCCCAGCAGTGGTGCCCACAGACAGGCAACGCTCCAGCCAAGCGTCCCGAGTTTTGACATGATTTGGGTCCTCATCCCAAGCTCCAGCGAGCACTGTGGTGTGATGCTCCTGGTTGCACTCCTTCTGTACCACAAAGACCTCCTGGTATTTTAAATGTTTGAGTAGAGAGGGATGTTTCTGACTGTGGATTTTTGATGCATTAGGACCTCATCAAAAGAAAGAGATGAAAGTGAAATGACCTCTGAAAGCTTTGATTTTCCAAGTGAAATTTCCATAGCAATCACAGAGAGGAGAAATTGCTATATTTGAAAATCTGATTTGGGGATAATGAAAAGCATTGTCAAATAAACACAGTGAGAAGTAGGCAAATTTATGCAAACAATATTTCAAAATTCACTGGCCAGAACCAGAGAAGAGTAACATGCCTGTAACAACACTGCAAGAGAGGAGGGTATTGATTACATTAACAGGGAATGACATTGTGCAGCTGTACAGACTTCACTCTGAATATCTTATAAAGGACTTACAATCCAAACAGATAATGGTTATGCTTTAGTTTTTATCCAGCTCTGAATTTAAAATATATCTCTCTCAGAAACAAAATTAAAGGATTTCAGATGCACAGTTTGATTCACAGAACTAATGAGATAAAACTCCTGACTGGAGGTAAAAAAACCCAACGATTAAATCAATGGGAGAGATTCCTTTGAAGGATTTGATATCAAATCAAGATAGGACCCTCCTGCAAACCTTACAGGTTGGAGACATCTCAGTCAGAGATGTTGGCTTTCTCTGAAAACTTGGGTCCAGCTGAGCCAGAAGGGAAGATCTGCAGATTACAGAGAAGGGAAGAGCCATTCTCCAGACAAAGAGAGCACAGGGCTTTCTTGGGAATTGCTTCAGGAGTCAAAGGGACATCTTGCTGCTGTGTTTGATGTTGGTTCTGACACTAGATCTTCCCCCAGATCTCATTTTCCTCTTCTTACACATCCTCTACCACTTCTGGTGCTGCTGATCGTGGTCATCCCTTACCTGCAAATACACCTTCACTCACCTCGAGTCAGCTGAGCACACGTGCAGCAGCATCACAAGAGGTTCGTGGATCACCTGCAGCTCCCAGTAACACTGATGGCATCTGTGTCCTCCTGAGCCATGGATTACAGATGGGATGAGTCACCCAGCCTCTGCTGCCACAGCTGCTTCAGAAAAACAGTGATGGAATTTAATGTCACAGACCAACGCTATTAAAAAAAAAAGAACAACCAAACAAACTTTAGATGTTTGAAGCCCAGGCTTCAACCACAAGGGAGAGGGTGGAAGATGATGATGTTGGAAAGAAAATCATTAAGCATGAGGGATTCTCAGCAATATCCATTCTACCCCTTGCAGCCCCCCCCACTCCTTTCCGATTACAACAGCATAACATCAATTTCTGGGCATTACTCCATGGGATGAGAAAGCTGTGAAAGACTGTACATCATGCAAGAAAAATATGTTTTTTTAACACAGCGTGTTAATCACATCCGTCCGTTGTACTCCCAGCTCTCCAACAAGGTGGCAGGAGGGCTGGTGGATGCTTAGCTCTGGGGTCCTTTCTAAACTCTCCAGCACAGACTCATTCTCAGGCCTTCAGGGGGTGGAAATCCACCCAGAAATCCCTCCAGCAACAGCTCTCAATCATCTCAATGAGCAGGTGACTCCAGCAGCCCTCCTGCATCAAGACCTGGAAAGCTGCAGCTGACCCTTCTATGACATTGGTGTGTGTCCTGGGATGTCCTGTCCTCCCAGCAGTGCAGTGGGCAAGGGGACATAGCATCACAGTGATGAAATATTCTTACCATGACAGCAACCAGGCTGCCCGTTCCACACAGCACCCCAGTGCTCCAGAGACAGCAGGTTCAATAGTCCCCGCAAAAAATAATAATGTTCATTCTTTGCAATAACACAACAGAAAGTGAGGAGACTTTTCGACATATGTAACAGGGCCCCTAGGTTAACGGAGATTAACAGCAAAGAGGTTTATTAAGCGTGAATAATTTCCTACTTATTGTCCACAAACGCATTAGAGTGTGCTTTTCTTTTCTTTTTTGTAAGCCAAATGTGTAATTGGCATTATTAGTTTCCTCCTCCTCTCTCCCTCTCCTTTAGTTTTTAATTAGAGAATAGAGGGGGGAAACGCATATTTGATATGAAGAAGAACTCAGGAGGGAGAATAATAATTCTGAGTGTTTCAATTATTCCTACACAAGATGAGCCAGATTTCCGTAAGAGCTCAGCCTCCACAGTCGGCTCCGGATCTGAGCCGAGGCCAGTACTCGGTGTGCTCTGCGGGGCTGAAGCACTCACGACATCCGGCCTTTGCCCAAGTGCAGACTGGGTGCAGGGCTCTGCCTTGGTTTGATCCCAGCGATGGAGCCAGACCCTTTCAAACCATCGGCCTCACTTGGAAATCGTGTCTCTGGAAAAGAAAACTTCGCATCAGCAAAGCACTGCTTTAGGTTGAATGTCCCTTTCTTTGCAACTTCTCATTATTAGGGGTACCTTCGTGCACTGAAGGGAACCATTCTCCAACCTTGTGCATCTGCCACCTTCAGACACTCTGCTTGATGTGGATAGATCTGTTTGCTCATCCTATTTGCTCTCTCCTGAACCTTCCTTTTTCTCCTTCCTCTCAGTAGTCTTTCAAGGCTGTATCTCCCCAACCAACCTCTCATTCCCTTACTCAACACAGGTACAACCAGCCTTGCTGCTGACAAGGCATGCACACACCCCAGTCTCTTGCCCCAAGCTGAACTGCACTTGCTGGACCATATCACAAAATTACATGCACTGACCTTAGGCCAAGGGCTTTCTCTGCCCCCTTTTTCTTCCATCTCTAACTTGGGAAAAATTTAAGATTAGAGCTGAGAAAACTGCAGTGACCTTTGAAAACCTGTTTAATTTCATCATTCAACAAATGCCTAAGGAGAGTTTTTGTGCAGAATGTACTTAAGTGTAATTATTATTTCTGAAGTATCAGAAATGTATTTCAGGTGGTGTACAGTGTTTGCAAAACAGTCACATGTTTACCTATGGAAACCACAAGATAGAAATGCCGTATCACCCTGGCTTCATCAGCTAATTCCATATTGGTTTACCAGCATATTTACTCCAGCAATTCAAATGTTTAATTCCGGCTTGGTTTCACTGATAAACATGACTTTATGACAAACACATTTTTATAAAGCAGGTGTTAAACTGACAATCACTTCCAACCTGATCTTACAAGCAGCAGGTTTTTCAAGCAGCGCATTTGTGAAGTCAGTGGGGAACATGTTGACAAGGGGTTTGGACCGCTCTGATGCTTACTGTAATGCAGGAGGAGATGGGGCTGGTAATTCCACAACTGCAAAAGAAAGTTATGAGTGCAAAGCACTAACCACTCTAGCTCCACTACTGGCACAGGCAAATCCAGTCCCTCTGCCATCCCCGAAAGGCAGCCAGAAGAGCCTGCACAAGCGGAGATGAGCACACCCTTCCCATGAGCTCCCAGCCTGCTGGAGGTCCTGCACAAAGGCGTTTTAGAGTGAGCTGGTGGGTTGTGTTCAAGGATTACACTTGACAAATGAATTTGTCTCAGCTGCGGATTCAGTACGCACACAGCCCACTAAGTCATTTCAGGGCCTGTCTCTAATTAAATGTAAGCGAATATAGACATGGATTAGAGAAACCCAGACCTCCAAGAAAGATGAGAACTTGTAGTTCCCTCACAAGTTTAAATCTCTCCCTATTTTGCAGAAGCCTGAACACCTTGTCAATCCTCTTAAATACAAGCTATAGACTCTTCTGAGGCAACACACTTGCAGGAGGTAGTTTATCTCAAGCACATAATTCATTTTAAATGGTATTAATTCTTTCCCACAGAGAGTGCTGCAGCTGTTCCCACCTACCAATACCTGTGTGCACCACATCTCTAGGGAAGAAGAGGATGTTATCCGGAGATGTGCTGACTCTCAGCTGCATTTCAGACCCCAGTGCTGTGTTCTTTCCCTACCATGACAAGGTCCACAGGGATAGCTAAATCTTTGCTGGCAGAACCCCAGGGCAACAGGTTTACAGCAGGTTGATTTTAAAATCAGAGAACTCACAAAATATCCAATTGAACTGTAGGGAAGAGGTAGCAAAGGGCCAAGGGTTACAAAGAACGGTTTCAGTTACCTCAAGCAGTTTTTTCCCTTGGTTGTTCCCTTGCTACCTGCAGAAGTACCATCTCCAGCCAGGGAGCAGCAGGGACAGCTTTTCCCTGTACAGGCAGAGTCAAGCACCCAGTCATACTACTGCAGAGAAACTTTGTTAGTGTCCTTATTCCCTGTATGCAAGCAAGGAGGGAAAAGGTAGCTCCCACCAAACACTATGCAACTTGCTCACTTTCCTTGCTGTCAGAGTAATGGAGACATCTGACTTTAAAAAGCAATAATAAAAAGAACACAGCGTACACTATTCCCTGGAAACCAATAACTTGCATCCTCTATCTATTATATGCAAGCTCCATATGACAGAAAAGCTTAATATCAGAGCTTTAGAAAAGACCTTTTCCTCAATGCAGATGCAAGAAAGCAGAGAGGCAGGATTTCTGCTAACTCCGACCGCACTTGGAAGAGTCCCCAAGCTGCTGAAGGTGCTCAGGCAGTCCCCCAAGGATGAGTCAGGTTTGCCTCTTTGGGATTGAGCCTATGAAACCTGGCTTTTGCTTTCATCACCCTCTAATACAACTGGTTCTTGTATAAGCATGGATGTATTGTGGCATTTTTGGGAGGTGATGCCAGCACAAAACTGTAGGGTACTTCCAATACAGCCAAAACACTATGTGCAGAGCAGGAGCATGCTAAGAGAAAATCAAGGGCCTGGTAACATCTCCTTCCTCAGCTTTGCTACAGGAAAGCAGGGGAGGAGATCAGTTTGCCCTGTCTTTCATTTCCAGTTATTACCTTACATCAAAGATCTACTTTTGAAGACAGTTTACTGCTTTAAAAAGAAATAGCTGCCCAAATCAGAAACCTGTTACCTCCTCCAAAAGCAGCTAAAGACTTGAGGCTGGCAGGCCTGCAGAAGCTCACATGCTTCACAGCAATGACATTTAGGGATGCGGCACAGCAAACACCAGGAGCACTTTGGTAAACAGAGCTGATCTGTTACACCGTGTCTGTGCAGCTAAGCCAGATGAAGGCTACGCTTCAGAAGATGGTATCTTCTACCATCCCTTGGATGTTTATTGTCCCAATCCAATTTAATTCATCCATTTGATTTGTAAATGGACAGAGCCTGCAGAATTTGTAACTCAGTCGAGTTTGCCCAGCAAAAGTCCTCATTTTGTGTAATAAAAGGCTTAAAAGCACACAAGCAAAATGTAATACAACAGAAAGGGCTACCAAAACCAGATATTACTGATGTGCAAGGTGCTTAGAAAGTTAGAAGTCTCTGCAACTTCTGATAGACTAAAAGTCACTCATCATATCATTAAAGTCTAATGAGAATGAAGGCAACTTCAAAAATGCCAGAGCACGTACATGGTCTCGATGCATTATTCTTTGAAGATAGCTTCTGATGCTTTTCTAAACAGAATAATTTTTTCCGCAGAGTATTTGATGTTGACGTGCAAAACACAACCACGACGTTAAGAGCAGAGTCTCAGCATTAAGAAGAATTCCCCCTACCTGTGACCTTCTGATATTCTGTGGGTGATTGAAGAACACAAAAGAAATCAGGTAACACTCCCTGCCCCATCCTTCAGCCACAGACCCTTTTCTAAAACTTGATACCTAATCACATACCTTTAGTCTACCTCCCCAGCAGAGCATACCTTTAAATATTGTTGTCCTTTGCTAGTCTTATTCCAGGATGGGCCACTTGTTACAGCACCACCATATGATGGAGAGACATGAATTCAAGTCCCTGCTTTGCAGATTTCCTGTGTGATCTCAGACACATCCCAGAGCCTCACTGGTTATACAGGCAGAGCCGAGACTGGCCCAAATTTCAAAGAACAGTTATTATCAGGTTTGTGAGCATTTGTTTTGCCCAGTGTGGGCTGTGAGGGCCTGCCAATGCATCTGCTGGCTGTATCCCATGGGGAAATGCTGCATATGGCACTTTCTGATTTGAATACCTTAATGGCAAGGAATAGACTTCCTTTCCAGTTACAGGATGGACTTTTCAAAGCAACTTGTTTTCACCTAAGGCCCCCAAGCTCCCTTTGGAGAAGCAGGGAATCACAACCAGGACCCCCAGTCCCCAAAGCATGGCATTAAACACAGGAAGGGGCTGCTCTAAGGCAGAACTGCTGGGGGGCTCGCAGCCGTGCTTCTGAGCATCCCCAGCACAGTTTGGTTTTGCAGACTGGTGCCAGCCCATGTGTCCCATCTAGCAAGCACTCCTCCCTCTTTGCAAGCCCCCAGCCCACCTGGATAGGAGAATAGACTGCTTCCAGGGCTCATCTCATACGCACCTCTCTCCGCACTGACAACCTCTTTCCCTTTCATTAGTTCCTTCTTCATCACAATTTTCTTTTTCATTCTTTTGATTTTAACTGCGCCACACCACTGTCCCCTCTGCGGCGCTTGCCTTCCCCTCCCACACCTCTCTCTGAATAGGAAGGACCTAGACTGCACATTTCCAGCCCAGGTCTGAGCACTAGGGCTCCAAATCCAGCCTCCTCTCCAGGGATCGAGCTGAACATTCCCTGCTGAGCATCGCCACCTGCAGCCAGCCCAGCTGGGCCGCAGCTCCCGGGCTGCCCAGGAAGGATGCAAGGATGCTGGCCCTAAAAGCTTCAAGAGCAGCAGGCTAGGGTACTTGATGGATAGCCCTCCTCACCGCTTTGGCCTCTGGGCATCACACTGGAGATGAGAACGGTGATCTCATATTATATATAGGATGACTCAACTGCTAAAGTTAACCCAGCCCCACGCTATTAGCACAGTAGGTTTAACATCTTCACCAGCGCTATAATTGATGATGACAGCAGTGCTGCATTTGTGTCCTTCAGCACCACAGGGGTAGTGTGAGACACAAACTCTGCAAAAACAGCATTTGAGTAGCTACCTCCATCCTGCAATTTAAAACTCACTCCTGACTGTCAGTGCAGGGGGGATCTTGTCATGGATTTCTGCAAAAGAAAACCAGAGTGCTATTCCGAGGAAACAGCAAAGTTTCCTGGCATCGCATGCTGACTACATTGCATACTAAGTGAAGGCGAGGAGTAAAGCCCCTGTTGACTGCTTAACCTGATTTAGAGCTCTGGTTTGTATTTAATTACTCTGCTAAAAGGCAGAAGCACTAAGTACTGCAACAGACTTCCTCTAGTGAATCTTTCTTCTGAACACCATCTCCTCCAGCCCTCCAGTGAGGTCAGCCCACTCCTGGAGGGGGTGGCAGAGGCAAACTCTGGTTTATTAGAGCAAAGACTCCTTTGTGTGCAGTTTGAGCTGATCTGGTGCACTACAAACACAGCCACGTGGTTCCCCAGCTTCTGTGTCGGTGGAGAGGTGGCTGTGGGAGGTAACACTGCAACTATCATAACAGGAATGTTCATAACTAGCAGAGAATTTTAGCACTAGCATTAAAAAAAAAAATCTTTCCTCTCTCTAGAGTTTACATGATGAGAAAATATCATGGTTGCATGTATTAAAACTCAAAACAAGTCCAAATGCAATCGGGTCTTATCTTCTATTTGATTTGGGTTTTGGTCACCTTGAGCTGGTTCAGAAATGGATTGGTTTGGGGATTTTTAACTGGCAGAAAAAGAGAAACAGATTTTATTGAAAGCCTACAGCAAAGCCACATTTGTTTTGTATTTAAACTTTCCATGTCTTTATTTTTAAAATAACATTTCCCAAAATTACTTTTTCCTAAGTAAAGTGTTGGGGATTTTTTTGCTTTGTATCAATCACTGCCTTGTTGTATCGCTGTGAACAAAAACTAGTATTTCTTTTTTGTTTCAAGACAGTGGTCTGATATCTGGAGAATGGCACTCTTACAGAAAGAGCCCTGCTGCCCGCGCTCAGGGAGGTACAGTTGGTACTCACCTGGCTGCACATGGAGTAACACCACTCCCATCCCCAAGTGCACAGCAGCTGATTTTCCCGGCTATCAGCATCTCCTGGGGCTTTTCCCAAATCATATTATTCTGGCAGAGAACGATTTAGAGAGGGAAAAAATTAACCACCAGCATATGTGAATAAGCACAGTTTGCAAACCTATATAACACCCTGAAGCATCAGGTTATAAACCAGTGACCTTGTGATGACAGTGCACCACACTGAACTGCCAAGAGCCCCTCACAGGACCTAACAAATGGTAGCTTGGATTTATTCTGTGCTAAGTAAGCTAAAGATGCAACTTTACTATGCACAGACACCTTGTCTCAGTCACCACCACACATATCATACGGACATCCCTGCTACAGTTCAGCAGAGACCTCTACCAAAGGCTACTTAAGATGCTAAAATATGATCATGGGGGCACTCAGAAAGCAAGGAGCAGAATTAAACTCTTTTCCCCAGAGAGAGAAGCCTCAAGGTTCCCTACAAGACCATCTGCTGTTTAATATATTTCCTGAGGAGCTGGGATAAGAGGGCAACGAGCAGCAAGGCAGCAACACTTGCAGGTGACACTGGTGTTCAGATTAGTCCAGATCTCTGCTCTGCTTGAGGTGGTTCAGTCCACTGGAGTAAAACTGGCTATTCAATATTACAGCCACTTCCCTGCCAGTGAAGCCCATTTTTGTGAGCTACATGCCACCACCTCAGGGGAGAGGGAAAGCCACAGCAGGGTTGAGAGTATGTGGCATAAAAGCAGGGACTAGAGCTTCAAACACCTGGATTTTAGTATTTAATACTTACAAAGTGGCAAGTGAGGTTTTTTAGTTCCATTCGTTAAGAAAAAGAAGTCTTAAGAGAAGATTTCCTCTATCTCTTCCACATATTATCTTATAGAAGCCTATAGACATTCACACAAATTTATTTCTCTACCTTAAGCTCCTTAGGACATTGCTTAAGAGGAAAAAATCCACACAAGTAAAATAGTTACATTCATACATTAAATATGATGAAACACAAAACACGTATGAGATGCCTGTGAAATATTTATGTGCACATTTATTTTCTTGTAAATACTTTCTCCATTAAGATTCTGGCTTGATCCTTTGTATAAGATGCAGTTTTGCCTGCGAAGTGCAGCCAGTGGAGAATGACAAATACAATTTTTCTCTCAGTTAAGAGGATGACAATGATGCCCAATACATCAATGAAATTTCAGTCTGTGTTAGCATCACTGATGGAACAGGAAATTGGATTCCACTGGCTAATCCATTGTTAATGATTTCACTTCATAAATACACTTAGTCTTCATTATAACTTCTTGCTGTTGGAAATAGTTTAAGCTTTGGGAAAATATTCTTGGAAGAATCAATTATCAGCATGGCACCTTCTAATATTTTGATTTATTGATTTTTCACACGTAAGAGACCTCGAACCCGGGTTTGGCTGGAAGAGATCAAACAAGTGCCATTTCCTCACCCTCCTGGCAGCAAACAAGGCAAGTTCTCATAGGTTTAAATCACAGCTATGGGAAGGGCCCGGTGCACTGCAATTTCACAGAGTGGGAACTCTTGATTATTTTCATTAGTTCTGAACAGCACAAGTGCGGGCTGCACCACAAGCTCCTCATAGCAATGTGGTCTTGGAGCAGAACCCTCGTGCCAGGAACCCGCGCCAGCAGGACACAGGCAACAATGTGCCACCATAGCGTAGATGTATCTAGACATGGGTTATTAATCTTCTCTGGTATTCTTCCCTGGCTCTAACTTGAAGGCCTCTGTTCCTGTTCTTCATCTCAAATGTTGTTCAGGCTGACAAGATTGGTTACAGCAGTAAGTTCTGCACATGTGCTTAGAGCTACATTTTAGACATATGTTAAATAGGAGGAGATAAATAGGAGAGTGTCTGAGCAGTGAGTCAGGACCTCACCACACTTCCCACTAAACATCACACCATAATAAGGGTCCTATTCCTCCCTGCTGTTCTCCTCTGTCTTAACAGTCTGTCAGACGTTCACAGCAATGAAGCATTGTCTCCTCTAAGTCACAGAGGAAAGTTCTTAGAGAGCTAATATCTCCCTGGAAGAGTTAGCCACTTGTAATATGAGCCTGAGAGGAGTGTAAGCTCCTCTGGTCAACTGAAAAGAAGAAGATACCAGGTCGGGGGGAAGATTTAATCAATAAATTAAACAAGCTAACCAAAGGTGCAAATGTTTTGGTGATGAAAGAGCATATTAAATAGCCAGACAAAACTTTACTGTAAATTCAGTAGTAGGTGGAAAATGGAATTGCCCAGGAATATGGTTTATAAACAAGTATTGACCCCTAAGACGTCGTTCTGGTCAAAGACGGTTGAGACCCTCTGGGGTTTGCACCGGTTGCAGCCAAGAATAAAGCTCCATGCTGGAAGTGCTTGAAGGGAAGTGTAAGTAATATATAGTGCAGTATTTCCAAGTACAATATAAAGTTTCGTGTTTCCTACCAAGCTCCACAGGAGATTTTTCAGTATTATGCATTACTTGAATTTCAGAATGGTTCAAGTAAATACATCACAAATAGCAAAGGAAATGTGTTTCAATAACACAGGTGTCCACATGAATATATGCATGAATCCTGGCACATATTTTTATTTTGCTAAGAATTGAAAAGTTGCCCTCTGGCATCTCTCATTGCTGTTTGCTGTAAATCTCAGATGAAAATGCAAACAGGAAAGGACACAAAACTCCTTGGTAATCCTGAAGAAACACTGCATCAGCCCCAAAGGCTGAGATTACCAGATCTGTCTGAAGTATCCTTATGCCAATAATTAAACAGCAGCTGGACAGCCCATAATTCTAGAGGCCCATTCAAACTGGACATCCCAGGTAGAGATGACTCACACAAAGAGCTATCCAACTAAATGCACTCTATTTGTTAAATTTAACCCACACATGCTCCCTGTTTCCCGCTCACAACCACCCTCCCCTGCCTTGGCCTCTCTCTCCTTGTCCCTGTCATCCTACCCATCTCCTCCCTTCTCAGCCACTCTCAATCTAACAGAGTGAGCTGCAAGGTTTGTAGGCCATGTCTGTATGATATGTTGATTTTTGTCTTCTGCACTAGTTACTCCCTGCATTAAGGATATTTTGCTCTAGATGTATCTCTAATTTGCTTCTTTCAACACTGCTTGTATTGTGTTTGCATTTACTAAACAGAATACAGTACCTGATAGAGGGAAATGGATGCTATTTTAAAAACAACAGCTAAACTATTCATTTGACAATTCAGAAGGAAGCAGAGGTCTAAGTTTTCCCAAAGAATATCAAATGCTCTGGTTATAAAACAGCATCTGGATTCCCCATGGAAACATTGATGTGACGGGAATATCAGTGGCAAAGAGACCATCAAATACACCCAACTCTACATTCAGTCCAATTTCTGCCCCTTGGGGCTGGGGAATCCTGGATGCTAAATCATTCTGCCAGAAAACCACTCCCCTTCCATCAGACAAGTGACTATACTTGGTCACATTTTATTCTGGTTTGGCAATTTGCTGTTCAGCATAACTTTTGCAATGTTACTAGTGGCCCAAGAGATTCTGTATTTATTTGAGCAATGGTCATGTTTTTTTCCCCTTACAACAGTTTTACCTTTACCGCAATAGTGTCTAGTAACCAGCTTTAATTCATAGGCATTTGCAGACAAACTGATGTTCCCTCTACCTGTACTCCAGGATCGCCATGTGCTTGTTTGGGTGGTGTTTCCACTGACACAACCAGGGGTCGAGTGGTAGAAAAAGGGGTAAGCACTTCCTCAACAACACTTTCTACATCCATCCTGAACGGTGATGGAGATACAGCGCAAATGGTATGAAAGAAGACGAGACAAAAAGAAATTTGAAATATTTTAAAACAAACACAATTTTTACTACAAACCACAGATTTCGGCCACAACCAGCACTGAAATGCCTGGTTCCTTGAGGTATCAGACCACAGCTACAAATCTCTGAAGACATACATGTAAAATCACCTCATTACCTTCATTTTGCTTTCTTATCTGTTTTACAGCTATTAGCTCCTCTGACAGAGATATTTGCTCAGATTAATTTTTCAAGCAACAAAGAACTAATGCGCTTTCTCCCCTCCTCAGCTGGGCAACCACAGCTCCCAGGTCATGACTGCCTCTTTACTCTGCTGCAGGGAATTGTGCTATAATGAAGAAAAGTCTTTCTCTACAAAGATACAGCAAAGGAAGTGCTGAGGGAGTTTTACTAAATCACACAAACTTCCATTTCTGTTCTTAAACAGCTTGTCTTCCACAAGGTTGCTAGTCATTAAATAATTTGCTCTGCCTGCTCCACAAAGTAGATGTTCTCCTCCTCCAAGCACTGCATTTCTTTAAGATGGAAACACTATTACCTACCCTCCCAGAGCTACTCAGGGAGCAGATTTAACCCAGGCAAGCTTCCCATCATCATCAAGGTCCTGTCACCTCTCCAAGCTGACCCCAGACTGGATCAAGCCACTGAGATCCTACAGCTGGTGGTACAGGCAAACAGACCCCACTCACTGCTGCTCTACCAGGGGGCAAAGCTCCTCCTCCTGGCCACATATATCCCTTATCCCATTTTGGCCTCAACAAGCTGGTGTGTTTAATGAGCACCATCTGCTAATCCAACTCATTTTAACTGGGCAGAGAGCGCTGTTGTAGGGAGATGGCTGTGAGTGGTTGGAACAGGATGAGCTAAGTAGTGAGGTCTAGTATCTAAGTGAAAAGCCTGTGGAAATGGGCAAAGTGGAGAGAACTACCTAGAGTGTGAGCATGGTGAGGCTGCACAGTGCCCTTAGACTAGCAACAGCATCCTGCCAGATTAGAAAGGCAGGATTGTTTTAATTTTTTTTTTTTTTTTTTTTTTGGGTAAGTAAACTTTTTTCCCTGCACAGCAGTGGCTGTGTGTGAACCAGGAAGTTTCTGTGTGGCCACCTCTCCTGGCACACACAGCACCAGTAAAGACCACTCCTTTAAACCCAGCATGGACAGGGGAGCAAGTGCGGATGCGAAGGGTGCCCGTGGGAAGGGAGCACGGAGACAATATCAAGCAGCAAAGATCTGCATAAACAATTTAGCAGTAGTTCAAACATCTCATTAATTTAATTTATAGGGAAAAGCTGTCAGCCTTAATTTTAGTTAAATGCTGAACCACAGGTGAACCTTGTGCCTGTGAAAACCACTAGGAGAAAAGCTCCACATTTTCCTCATACAGCATCCTGTGGCCTTATTAACCCATGCCAGAAAGGTGGGAGAAAGCCAGCACAATAACTTCCTGGGAAGCCCAGGACTTTTCTAGGCAGTACCACATCTGCAAGCTATGTGTTTGCAGCAGACATGTAACAGCAGCTGTGTTTCCATACTGTCATAGATTGTGAAAAAGCAAAGCAGCCGCAGCTGAAGGATGGAAGCTGCTCTTCCTGTGCTGGCTGATATACAGGCTTTCTGCTACGTACAGCACTTGCACATCACAGTTTTTCCAGTTTCTCCTTCATGCCTATGATCTGTCAGTTTGTAATTGCAGCCTGGGTGGGATTACAGGAGCACTAACACCTACTGTACTGCCCTGTGAAACTCCTTGTATCTGTATATATATTTTGATGGGTTTGGAGTGAGGGCTGCATTTTCATTTCTCTGTTAAATGAGAGACAAGACATAGCCCAACTAGAAGTTTTCTGGGCTTGTGTTTGGCTGGGACGAGGCTAACAAGCACTTCCCAAAGAAAGAGAGCCACAAGCTCTCGCTGGAAAGCTACCTGTGGCCATGACTGGGTACAAGAGAGACTCAAACACTTCTCCCTCCCACCAGCTCTTGCTCAAACTCCCAGCAGTCTGGGTACATCCCCCGCTTGTAGATTGGATTTCCTCAAGTCACCCACTGAAAAAAAAGTGTGAACCTGACCAGGAGGGACTAGAGATAAACACACTGTAAAAGCACTTCTCCAGGGTAAAGCTCCTTTCCCAAGGCTGGGCCAGCAGGCAAACACCCTCTAGGATCAAAATGGGAAGGATGCTCCATGCCTCCTCCTGCCTGGGTGGGCTGTCAGTGCCAGGGTGCTGTTGGTGCACTGACTTCTGTGCCTGCCTGCACTCCCTGATTCATTTTGGACAAACCAGCTGGAACACAACCTCATCTGCAAACAACCGTCCTGGGGCAAGGTGTCCATGCCCCTGCGATGTGACAAAAATACCTCTCCAAGATTTCAAGGAGGCATGGCCTTTTCTCTGAGTTTGTGCATGTCTCAGCTTTGGAAGCAAGGAAAAAATCCAATCTATTTCTCAAAAGCACCTGTTATGCCCTGCCAGCTCCAGCTAGATGCTCCCCTTGCATGACCAACCTCGTGCAGGTGAGAGGTGAGAGGCGAGCCCTAGCACTGGCAGTGGGGTAAGGACATGGCCTATCCACCCTGTCTTCCTCATGTTTCTCCCCTGTCAGGGTCCTGCCAGCTCATACACCGAGTACTGAATGTAATATTCCCCCTACAGTGGCATATAAAATCTCTTTCTGTATTTCAGCTGTACGTGTTTTTCACATCCTCCTTACTTGGTGCTTTGTTTTAAGAGCGCATCCTCCACAGTAATTTCATAGGTTTCTATTCCTAGCTTCAGGAGAGGGAAGGGAGAATCTAATAATATTGATGAATAACCAAGCTGCTGCTAAGAAGTCTGCCTTTTCTTTTATTTAAAAAATACCTGCTAGAAAAAGTAAAAAGGATGTGTCACTGCAGACTGCAACAAATACAGTAAGTGATAGATTAGGGGCCATGTTCCCAGGCACATTGTCGACACTAGGGAAAGAAAACATAGTACTGTAGCTTCAAAGAGCAGGGACAGTCTAGAAAACAGATCACAACTGACACCTTGAAAGGTGAACCCTGGTGAAAAGCACATTTGGCTTTTACTTTCCTTTGAACAAACACCCACCCATTTCCTGGGGTTGTCTTGTTGAGATCCACTCACCAAAGTATATCGGAATGAAAAACACTGGCAAGATGAGGCTTGCAATGACTTTTGGGCTGGTTGGCATGTGTCTTTTCCATGAGATTCATGCTTGTGACTGAGCCTTCCCATTGGAAAACACAATCTAATTCCTGCCTAAACTGCAGAGCAATAATCCAATTTACATACAGACCCAAGGTAATCAGTGCAATAGGTTTGCAAGGAATCACTCTAAAGCAACAAGGGACCTGATAAAATGGCAATGGAAGGAAACAGCTGCTCAAAGCAGCATCAGAGTTCATGTAGAAAGGGGAAAAAAAAAAAAAGCAATAAGGGAAAAATATTATTAAATTGTAACTGATACCTTTGGGGTGAACGTATAGCTGTTTCTTTATTATCTCCAGGAGCAACATCCAATGCTTAGACAGGGAGATAAAGGCAACAAAACAGGTCACTGCAGTTTTGACAAAACACACTGATCAATCTGTAAGTGCAGGGAACAGAGTGATATGGAGAAGTGGGCTTCTGTGCACCATTTGCCCACCCTGAGCCCCAGAGCACTGCTGGGACTCCCCAGCACAAAGCAGTAGTGCTGTGGCTCTTTTACACCAGCTCTTTCCCTAAAGGCGCTGTCTCACGTTTGGGATGAGCAACAGTAACATCCTCCATGAATTTAGACAGGCACAAGGCAGCTGATGCAAGAGCTAACAGAATGGTTTCTCCTACAAATGCATGCCAAGAGACATAATTAACAAGGAAAATGAAAAAATTAGAGACTCAAAATTTTAAAATAATTATCCCTGTATTTCTATTAAATAATCCTCCTCAGTCCTAAGTGAAAGGAAACTGCCCATCTACAAACCATCTCCTCCATAACTAGGACTGTTGCACACCGGCATAACAAGGAGTTTGCACATGTGTTTAGCAGATGGGTATTTATTGCCCTGGGCTAATGGGAGCACTTTTGGCCCTCACAGCTGATGCTGCTGAGCGAGAAGTGCTGGCTTCACACTCTGTAGTCCAGCACAGGAAGAACCCTGATGACGCCTTTCACTGCTTTCACATCGATTTTAAGTCCTTTTCACAAACCATGGGAAATTTTCTGTATGAGGAAGAGAAAAGATTTCCTAAGGTGGAGGAAATATTAAGGAGAAAAAAAAAAAATGAACACAACATGAGCAGCAATGATAAAGTTTGAAAAAAGACTGGGAAAAATCCAGGTGCTCTAATAAAGCCATGACTTCCTGAGAAAGAGCCACCTACCCCTCACCAAGCTCCACGGCACCATGGCCACATCTGCACAAGAGCCCAGGCTGGTGGCAGGGTCCAGCTGAGCACAGCCCACTCGGATCCTGGCTGCCTGCAAAGGGAAGCGTGGGAACATCTTCCCAATGCAAATTCTGTTATTGGACCTATTACTTTGTAACATCAAGGGGAAAGATAAAAAAAATTATGTGGCACAAAGGAAAGAATAAGAGGTTGATAAATAATACATAAACCAAGAGCCAGATATTTCTTCTAGCCTTTTAAAATAACTCTTACATGGTTATAATATACCATAAATACCAAAGCTGCAGTGCAGCCCTTATACGACAAGTCACAGACTAGTCAGAAAACACTTTCTCAGATCTGAATCATGGCCACTTAGCTATTCGCTTTTATCAGGGGGGAAAAAAAAAAAAAAAAAAAGAGAGAAAAATTAATAGCATCTCTCAGCAGAAAGTTATTTCTAGTCTTCTACTTTGCAAAGGGAACTGTCATTTCATTATTTTGGTGGGTGTAATGGCACATGCTGTACCGACCATATGCAATCAGAGAATTAAATGCTGGCTCAGATATGAAGACATAATGAGATACACACATTTTTTTAATGAGAAAAATGATTGAAAATAAAACCCAGTACAGCGCAAAACACAGATGTCTCCAGCATTATAAAACTTTCTGGAAATGTAGATTCTCAGTTGCCATTGTTGCAATTGCTTAAGACTCTTTTAACTGCAAATTGCCACTTTTAACTTTTTTCCCAAGAAAAAGTTTGTGCAAGATGCATGCACACATTCGCAGGCCAAGTCATTGCCAGTTGTTGAACTGGTGAGGCTAAGCTGGGAGAACCTGCTTGTGACATTGGGCGCTTGTGATATAGGTTGGCTTGGGGTCCATGCCCATGAGAGAGGGGGATCTGGGGTTAAATTGATTAGAGTTATTTCTGATCAAGGGAGGGCTTATAGATGCAGAGATGCTATCCCCAAGTGCTCCTGACTGGTTACATGAATCCAAATTCAATTAGGGAGACACATTAGACACAGCCCTGACTTCCATGCAGGAAACCTTCTGCTCTTGGCTGTGTTCCATGGCTGATAAAGGAGGATGCAACAGGAGTCAGCAGGCAGGAACTGTACTCCCAGCTTCCACTGTGACACTGCCCTTCTCTGCCTCAACATCCCCACCTGCAAAATGGGCACAGCTCCAGTGATCCAACATCACTGGGTGAAAAGGTCTGATGAAGTGGTGAGTGCTAGAAACAGTCTCTACCACTGATTTTAGTTATGTGGATGGGCCACTCAGACCCTCTTCTAGAGGGTACATAGCTTCTTCATCCTCTCCTCTCCCCCTTCAAATGTTCTTTATCCTGTGCAGTCTTCACCAGTGGGACAGACTGTCCTTAACCTGTGGGAAATTCCTGCCCTGAGTTCACCTCCGTGGTTCCCACCTTGCACTGCCATCAAGGTTAACCCCGGAGCTCACTTTGTGTCCAGTCACCAAAATGTGAAGCGATAAGTAGAGAGTTGAGGAAGGAAGAGCAAAGATGAGCAGGCACTTACTGCACTTAGCAGCAGGTGGGGGCTTCACAGCCGTGCCAGCAACACAAGCTCATAAAACCCAAGGGCAGAACGTGCTGTTCTCTCCAGCGCTCGCAGCACACACGGGGATTGATCCGTTTGTGTAACATGGAGCCGAGCAGCGACTGCTTCAGCCCAGGAGCACGTCACCGGCAGCAGCTGGTACAAAGAGCTTCCTTCCAAATCTGTTGCTCTAAGAGCATCTGGAGACTGATGCCAGCTACAAAGGCTCCCTTTCCCCACAAACAGTTTGCTTCCTTTCTCATTTTTCTCTCCAAACCATGTTATCTTACCTTCATTTTGGAGAAGAAGCATACTAAAAATATATATCCTGTCCTTTTCATTAGGGCAGAGAGGAAATACAACGGTGCTTATTGTTGACTGCAGAACTCTGATTTTTTAGCTAGTCATAAAATTTTACCACTTCAAAGTGATCCCTAGAGGGGTGTTTATTAGAGGAGTCTGAACTCATCTCTGGCTGAAACTGGCTCTGTCTAACTATCATGAGCCACATGTGGTTTCAAAGTGCCTCTGACAGCAGTCTCCAGAACAATGTAATCCATAAGTTTACATTAAATATTTATATGACACTACTTTGTGCTCTTCTTGGTTTAATTGGTCTTTGAAATTCATCAAACTGTATTAGCAAAGTTCATTACTTAACATTGTTGGTACTATTTAGTATGAACACTCTGCTAAACAAACAAGCCTGTCTGCATAGGCCACCTTACAGGAGCAAAACGGCAAATTCCTGCCTTGGCTCACACCAGTCTCAAGGAGAACTGGGAGTACAAGCAGACTTTGGAGCTGTGATCAAATCAGCACACTAATTTCCAGGCAGGAGTACAGTTTTTCAGAAATTCGATACGGAGAAGGGCAAATGCAGTTTCCAAGAAGGAGAAAGACTCTTCTGGCAGACTGAAGTGTTGGGGTTTTCTTCCCTCAGAAAACTCATGATATTTCAAATTAAATAAAAGCTTTTTAAAGCTATAGTATGAAATTTCCCAATTAAAATAGAAGGAAAGTGTTAGAAGTTAAAACTTTGGAATACAGTCAGAACTGACATTTGGGTTTGTTGGTCTGAGTTGAAATAAAAAACAGCACAAGACATTTTGGCAACTCCAAAACATTTCGCAGATTTACAGTTTCAATAAAAACATTATTGTATAAGACAGAAAGCTTTGATTTCAATCTAGAGTAATCTAATTGTCTCCCACAGACACAAACATCTCTAGGAACAGAAGGTGGACCACCATCTCCCACAGCCAATAGTGTCATTTACGACTGAGAAATTCATCAGGTGGGGAAACACATGAGCAGACTAATACTACTGCTGGAGGACTTGAAGGAAGGGGGAAAAAAACTGCACCAGTATGGATAGAGACATTTGGAAAAGTGAAGATGTCTCCAGAAACATCTACCAAGTTTAAGCACCATTTTTTTTTCACAGAAGGTTCTGCAGTTCATTTTCCCAGTAGCATCATACTGAAAATTCCTGAAAAGAAATTCTGAAATGACAGAGAACTGCATCAAAAGCCAAATTAAAGCAAGGAAAAAGAGAAAAGACTTTTGTGAGACAACCAGGGCAGTGAGAAGTTCTCAGTGAATGAACTTGCTGTGTAAATCTGGAACACAGAGTCCAAAGCAACAGCAAGGCAAGAATTGACTCAGTTACAGCTGCCTTTCAGCAAGAAGCAGCAGATGCCAAACAGTTGGACCAAACAGCAAGGAAATGTTGCTAGGACATTGCATTAAGGGCCAGGAGCCAGATGTTGGGCTATAAGCTGGCTTGGAAGAGGCCAGGACTGCCAAGAAGAGAAACTGCTTTTCCCTGTGTATCTCCCTGTGAGTGTGAAGAAAACAGGTTTTGAAGTCTCAGCTGAAAATACCCACCTTCAGCCTCTGTTCCTCCAAAGCGGAGCACCTAGTCATTTGGGAAAAAAAAAAAAAAAAATCAAATGGATGAAATTCCAAAATTTAGAGGTAGTTTTATGTAGACTAGATAGTTAAGATAGGTTCAATAGAGTCCCTGGTCTCTTCTATACGTTGTGTCATTTGTTCTAGTGTATATATTTTGTCATCTGTATCAGAAGATGAACTCATGTTATTGACTTTATTACTGTGATTAGCATTCATTTTTCCCATTAATTTTTATCTTGTTCCTTGTATCTGCTAGGAATCATTTTTAGGGTTCACTCCACAGGGGACAGTCCCCATCACCCCAGGGTGCTCTCTGTACTGTAACACAGGCAGCAGAAACTCTCTGCTGAGGTTTTCCTGATGGAGCTTTCAGTGGCTTTGAATAATTCCCCATCACTCTGGTTTTATACCTTGCTGTAATAATGCGCATTTAATGAGGCTGAATACTAAAGCAGAAAGTTAAAATGCTTGGAAGTTTTTTTTTTAAAAATCCAATTAGGAGTCATTAAAATATTTATATATCAGGCTCAAGTTTTCCCAAATGGCTCTCTTTTACAAATAACTGTAACACTAGGTGTGGGTCACAGCAGATTCCATTAATTGCTTTTGGAGCATTTTATTATTACCGTATTTCCAAATTAACAGCAAGTTAAAAAAGAAAAGGATTAACTCAGAATGAAAAGAGTAACACCCAGACATCCAGACAGTTACCCTTTACAGCATCAAACAAGTTGAAGCAGGGGAAAAAGCAAATTCAGAGCAACATGAGGCCCAAGTGCCATCTCGTGGAGCCACAGGCACCGCACAGGACACACTGCATGGCCACAGGCAGGCTGAGTCGGACAGACACAGGGTGGATTTGTATGCTGGAGGCATCATTACTGGTATTAAAAGAAATCACTTCGTTGAATCACTGACATGCTCTCCCTTTAGAAGACTACAGACATCGCCTTCAAGATTTACAGTTAACCTATTACTCCGGCTCCCACAAGAAGTCCATAAAACTTTTACCACCCAGTTCTTGCATCATAGCCATAAATTTTGACTGTGTTTTATCTCAGACAGCACAAACTGGGCACAGACCGCAAAGCCAGGCAGAAGCTGCTGTTGTGCAGCGGGAAGCGTTCACACTCCAGGGGTTGTGCAGAGCCAGTATCGCAGTCCCGGGCTGCTGGAGTGATTTGCCAGTGTCTCCACCAAGAAGGCAGAGTTTCTCCCCCTGCATTGCTGCCCAGGATAAGCCCTCGTTACACAAGTGGTCCTTCTGCTCTTACCTCTCCATCTCGTTATTTTAAAAATCTGTGATACAGAGTTTTATATTTACAGATTTTTTTATATTTACAGATTTACATATTTTAAAATGATCGGTGCTGGGGTAACACCATATCTCTGGTACCCCAGAGACGTGCACTGTTGCTGGGAAAGGTGCTGACTGCTCAGTGGTGCCAGACCAATAATCTGATTGTTTTGCTAAAGGGACCACACTCTGTCATAAAGTAAAATTTTCAGGGCTAGGAGACAAAACACCTGAAATTAGTTTTTCCCACTTTTCAAAGTTACCAACAGTCATGCTACACACACACACAAAAAAAAAAAATCTTCCGATAGCTGAGAAGAGCCAAAAGTTACTCCAATTGAAATGTTTCTGTTGGAAACCTTTCCTGTATCTCTTTCCCAAAACAAAGATGTCTCCTTCTCAGAGCACTTCTGCAATCTGCCTCCCCCCAGGATCCAGTAGCTCCCAGCAACCCTATGGAGAGAGAAGTATTTCACAGTGCTACGCAAGGTGAGACCACACATGAACAATATGGCAGCTGAGTGTATGTTTATCCAACAAGGAGGAATTCATAACTTCCTCTTCTGTTCATTTGCCCATTATTATTTTACCCTATGTTCTCACCACTCCAGTTTTTGTAGCAGTCAGAGGATGGCACAAAATTCCTCAGAAGATGGTTAAGGACAAAACCCACAAAGCAGCTACTCCAGCTGAGAAAAGGGGAATTTAGAAGTAGGTCAAGAGTCCTATCCTCATGCTGCCCAAGGAGGAAAGGCCAGCCCAGATATCCCTCATGTCTTGAAATCTTTACTAACAGCTGTATGGCATTTGCCTGAGTGTAGAGAGATATGAGTCAATCCACTTTTCTGATAGAGCTTCAAACAAGAGACTCTATTAAGAGGAATGAAAGTAAGGTCTCAACTGACTTCCAGCCTGCCTTCCCACACACACACACCACATGAACCACACGCTTAACAAACCAGCTCTGTGGTTCCCCCTCCCTCCAGAGCACGACCGGCTCCTCTGCTGCGCCGCAGGTACACCACTGATCTCTCCATACCCAAAACCTTTTCTTCATGACGCGGATTGAAGCTGTTCTTAAAACCATGGTTATCTTGAACTTGCAAGATAGCAAAGGAATAAATAATTTAAAACTTGGGGAAAGTGTCCATTTAGATTAATGCTAGGCTGAAAATAGTGCTTCTCTCCAATCCACTGGATGATTATTATAACATTCAGTCCAGTTTAATGGAGTGATATTCCAGTTACATGAAGTTTCTCGGAAAGAAATGTACTATCCATCACCCACTTTCTACTCCATTTATCTGTAATGGAGATGATTATTTTAAAAATATCTTTCTTTCATAGACTTGCATGCAAGTCATCTCTCTTGGCTAACTTTTGAGAGACATATTGTGATGATAAACATAAAGCCATCAACTTTGAAAGCAAAGAAAGGTGACCTGTCTATTGATACAGACAGATCAGACTGGGAAAGAATCCAAGGAGAAACACGGAAGGGCTTTCAACCCAGATCAGTAAGCCCTCCATTTCTTTCTTCAGAGATGGAGGTCAAATCAGACAGGCCAGACTTGAGAAGGAGTCAGCTGAGTGACTCCAAGGGGGCAAGAGGAGACCTGAAATGCTCCACGAGTTTCTGAGGGCTCCTGCACGGACGCGTGGGCAGGCACATGCACTGTTCCTCCCTCTCCCCTCCCAAGGCCAAGTACAGCATCACAGCATTTATAGTTTGTGGCATCCCTGCCAGACCACACATCTGCTCTTCCTGCCCACTCCTTCACTCACAGAGTTTTAGCTCTGCCTCTCTGAGGGAACTGTATCTCTAAATTACTCTGGTAAAAGCAACAGTAGGTAGGCTTCGTGCACCTGGTGATTCAAGCACACCTATATGTGTGTGTATACCTCCTCTCCCTGGAGACCCCCAGCAGCACCAGCCCCAAAAATACTTCAGGAGGTTTCACACCTCTCTGGGTGAACATTTCAGTCCCTGCTAAACAGCTCATCTTTCTTTCAGGAGAGTAATGCAAGAACTGTCTCCCTGGACTTTTGCTCTCACAGATGAGCCCTTCCCTACCACAAAGCCTCTTCCAAGGCAGAGATGCTCTTGCACCAGTGTGCTCAGTTTTCAGTTCAGCCCAAGGGATAAATCCACAGTTCCACTGCAGACTAACCTGGGATTATCCTACGAAGTGGTGAAATGCTTTTATCCACCTTTGACAGAGAGGCAGACTCAGACTCAGAACCATCAAGGTGCCTATAAGAAGGGTTCAGATGGAGTTGGAGTAATTGCAGCTAAAAAAATCACCATTGGCACTTTAGTGATGTCACCTCTCTATGTGACCCCCAACTTCACCAGATCCCTTACAAACCCACTGGAGATGCACAGAGCTGCCCAGGTTTGAGCCACTCACAGCCCAGGACCCTCTGAGTAGGGCAGGATTTCCAAACATCCCCCTGCATGTCCCAAGTGGAGGCAGCCCAGAGCATGCCCAGCCTATACCAACAGCACAACAGCATCTCAGATAGTTTTTCCTTAAAAGGGGAGGTCAAGGTGTCCCCGTTAGCACCACCACGCTGGAAGAACAACCTGCTCAGTAGAGGCCAGGAAAGGAAGGATGTCCCTGCTGCCCGTGAGCTGAGGCCACAGGGAAGGATGTGTCTCAAAGGCAGATATTATTTTACTAAGGTAACACTTTACTTTTGGAAAACTGTAGTAAAATAACACCTTGTTGGCTGTAGTCCAGTGGCACTGCTGGCAGGGCCCCAGGAAAGCCGGGCTCTACCCCAGCACCACACTCCCCCTTTCCTGTTCAGTCTGGACAGTCACTTAATGAGATTTTCAGGCAGAGCTTTAACGCAGGCGCCTGCACGTGCAAACGGCTCCTTTGGGCGAGAGGCCGGGCTGCGAGGGTAATTATACCATCTGAACTGCACCATTTGCTTCATTACTTCGGAAGAGCATTAACATCTGAAACCAGTTGATCACCTTGTTTAATGAGGCCAATTTTCACAGGTATGGTTAAAGTTTGCATTCCAGGAGGAACCAAGACCACAGAGGAAAACGTCCTCATGTGAGATTTGCTGCCAGTGCAGGACACATACATTGCTATAGGAAAGGGAGACCACGGCTCCTTCCATGCCCAGGTAACCCTTCCTGAGCAGGATAAGGTTTGCACCATTTTCAGGGCCTGCCTAGGAAGGAAGGAGAGAAATTTCACTGTGTTCCAAAACTTGATCGAGACTGCCACCTACTAACATCCAGCTGAAATGACAAAAATTGTGCTGTGTTTCCAGACAGAAAAACAGAAGCAGGAAAAAAGCCAGAAGAATTGCACTTGTAAAACTGTTTAAAATTAAAAACAGCTTTCCTTTTTCTGCATGTGATAAGAAGGCTGGTCACACTGCCTCCACAGGGTGCAGACACTTTTCCTTGGTTGAATTGATAGCTAACCTAACCAGCACCTAACTCAGTCGCAGCTGATTACTTTTTTTCTCTTCTTTCCATATATGAGATGTCCACAAGCACACCGTGGTTTCCTAGAAGAGGCCATTTAAAATAGTTTGACGCTTTGGGAGAAATACCTGCACTCCCGCAATTGTGGCATTTAAGCTGTTTCTCTTCAGCTGTGATAAGCCGCATGGTCTTGCTCATTCCCAGACCATGAGGAAGAAGGAAGCAGAAAGGTTCTACTGGTGTAATGGGGACCCCAGCCCTGCCTGCAACCTCAGGTGTGACCTCAGTAACCAGTCAATCTATTTGCTCAGATGCTCTGGCAAAGCAAACACTTTGAATGTCACTGATACACATCCCTTTAACTTAAAGGTATAAGCAACACCCTTTTGCCTGGGTGATTTGAAGGGCCATGAGGAACAGTCCCTACAGAGCAAAATTTACGTAATCAGATAAAGGGCTACTTTTAACATGACTCAATCCCAACTACATTTTATTTGACATAGCGGTTTACTGCACATCAGAGCTCAGCACATTGGCAAAGGAAGGATCAGCAATGAAACACTCCAATTAGACTTGTTTTCAGATTAATTTCTACAATTCTAGAGCAGATTAACACAGGTTCTCCAAAGAGCCCCCTAATAGGACCAGCAACTGGGAACAAACTAAACCAGTGCCATGAGAGAGGATATGTAAAAGTTTTTTAATTCAGAGAGTGAGGGCCTGTTTCAGTACAGAAACAATCTAGCTTCATTCTAGCTGTGTGCGTGTTCAAGCTGCCAGTTCATCTGGGGCACACACTGGAAAAGGAGAAATGTTTTCCAAACAAATCTTTCAAAAGAAAATTGATTTATAACAAGACACTAATTTTCATGAAAAAAAGGCTCTGAACTATTTTTGGGTCCCTTAGTGGAGGAATTAACCTGAGCTGAATTCTCTCTGCTAAGGACATATTTGTTTGTGCCCCATGTATTAATAAATCTAACGTACCTAAGTGTGTCCTGCAGCAGAAGCTGTCCCCTGCCAGCCAGCCTGCACAAGGGCACGGCTCTCCCACACTCACCGCACCACCCGTAGGATCAGCAGATAGAAGGGGATGACAAAGGATGCTCCTGAAGGTACGGAGCTATAAAGGCCACATTGGCTGCTCCAAAACTGGTGATTTTTCTTGAGCCCAGAATCAACGACCAACTTTTTCCAGCATAGGTGGGACATTTGGAGAGCCAGCTAACACCATCACATCCATCCTAGAGGCTGCTTGAATGTGACCATTACCCAAGGTTTGCCCTACAAACAAAGAAACAGAAATCAGTGTCCATTTTGAGATTTTGGAGACTTCTCTCAGAGAGGAACAAAGATTTTTCCCATTTTGGTTAGCCAGAAAGGCCCAAGAGCAATCAACCCATAAATCAAAGGATGGTGATTAGACTGTGGGCCCAACCATTCCTGTACTCTATCTGTTCTCAAAAAGCAGACATAGAAAGAAAATTTTCACCATGTTTTGGGACTTTTCTTTCTGTCTTATGACTAGCTAGCAGAAGCTGTTTAAAATGTATATTTCAATTAAAATCAAAGAAGAATAAGGGGAAATTCCCAAAGTTTTCTCTTAGTTCTGGATATGATTTCCTGCTGATAGGTATAGCTCCTTAACGTGTGTCCTAATAGTCTCCTTAAGGAGGAAGAAACTCCCTTTTATTCCCTCTATATTCAGTAGAAATTGAGTACCTAGCTAGGCATTAACCACTTACATAGTTATTCTCTGGGTTTAAGAGGAAGAGTTTCTGTAAAAAGGGGATTTGGGATTTCCTGGAAAGGTGTTTCCCCACAGGAGATTTCAGTGCAGAGCTCCAGGAGCCCAAATGGATGTCCTGACCAGAGAACCACCCTTACCTTTCAGCATGGCCAGCTGGGAAGAAATAATTTTTCTTGTAAACAAGGATGTAGTTTTTTGCATTTGGTGTTCAGCCAATCTTCTTCTTGCTCACACCATTGAGCAGTTTAAATTAACAATTATATTTCTCCAAATACAATGCACACATCGTATAGCAACACACATAATGTTATATATTATATACACAGAAAGAGAGTTAGAGCCAGGTATCATTAATCTTAAATATTTATATCTTCCTGGAACAACTAGTTGACAGCTGCTAAGCTACTGGCAAACTGTCTGCCTCAAGTATTTTTCCCCTTTCTTTTGGCACTATGCCCCTGGCTTGGTTTCAACTACACATTGCAGAGACCATTCAGAATAACTACACACTGTCTCATAAAGTAAGTTGGGGAGTACATTCCCACTCCAATCATGCCTGCAGCTCATTAACAATAATGTGACTTACACACATTTGCATGGATAGGGGAAATTAGCTCCACTATGGATCAAATGACTTTCCTGTCCTTGCTGAAGCCCCCCCAGCACACCAGACGAACGAGTGGAAAACTCAGTTTACAGACTAGTATTTGGATTAACAGCAGGAACCACAAAGAGCTTACAGGGAGAGAAAACTCTGGGTCTGTGTGCACTTCTATGTAATCTGTATTTTATTCTGCCATTACTGTTTTACACTTGAACGGTGCCACTCTGCTCTGTTTTGACTAAGTTTACACTGGGGTCAATGCCAGCACAGGAGGAGCAGTGCCCAAACTAGACTCCATCAGCTTACCCATTAACATGTCTCCGATTCCTCTTCCTCCTGTGCCACCTTCCTCCGCCATGTGGTACTGCAACAACTACTGCAAGAGAGCACAGTGATTTTTAAAAGGGGCGTAGGGGAACAGCAGCAATTACATTTTGAGGTGGTGTTCTATAAAGCCTGATTCCTGTAGCCCTGCACTGTATATAGTTATTTAAGAAAGGCAAAATGGATTGGATGCTCTGTGGCCCTTCTGCTGACTTCATGCTACGATGGACTCGGTTTCACTGAAAATGTTGTTAGTAATGCAAAACAAGCAGAGGGTAACACGGTGCCTGGCTTGGGGAGATACAATATTTGTAATATTCTGCAGCCTGCATCATCTTGCAGGGGGAGGGGAATGTCAGCCCATCCCACTCCTACCAGCTTGATGCCAGTGCCAGCAGTAGATGCCCAGAGCCTGGAAAGGGATCATAGGGCAGCAGGAGAGCACCTGAGAGCAGCACAAAGGAATTCCAGCCAGTGAGTCAGCTTCAATGGGGGCCCAACTTAAACACCTCTATGCAAATGCACATAGCATGGGGAATAAACAAGAGGAAGTAGAGACATGCACACACCTGCAGGGCTGCAATCACAGAGTCATGGTGGGATGTCTCCTATGACTGGAGTGCTGGAATGGAAGGAGACAGGGCCCTTAGGAAGGACAGGCAGGAGAGAAAAGGAGGGGTGTCACCCTCCATGTCAGTGACCAGCTGCAGTGCCTGGAGCTCTGCCTGGGGATGGATGAGGAGCTGACCAAGAGCTTATAGGTCAGGATTAAAGGGAAGGCAGGGACAGGAGACATTATAGTGGGGGTTTGCTACAGGCCACCCAACCAGGAAGACCGAGCAGATGAGGCCCTCTATAGACAGATAAGAGCAGCCCCACGTTCACAAGACCTGATCCTCATGGGGGACTTCAACCACCCTGGTATCCGTTGGAGGGACAACACTGCAGAGCATAAGCAATCCAAGAGGTTCCTGGAATGTGTTGATGATAACTTCCTTCTCCAAGTGATAGAGCAGTCAATGAGGAGAGGTGCCACGCTGGATCTTGTTCTCACCAATGAGGGGCTGGTGGGGAATGTGAAGTTCAAGGGCAGCCTTGGCTGCAGGGACCATGAAATGGTGAGTTCAAGATCCTTAGGGCAGCGAGGCAGCAAGCTCGCTACTCTGGACTTCAGGAGAGCAGACTTTGGCCTCTTCAGGGATCTGCTTGACAGAGTAGCATGGGATAAAGCCCCAGTGGGAAGAGGAGCCCAAGAAAGCTGGATAATATTCAAGGATAACCTCCTCCAAGCTCAGGAGCAATGCATCCCATCAAAGAGGAAGTCAGGTAAGAACACCAGGAGGCCTGCGTGGATGAACAAGGAGCTCCTGGATAAGCTCAAACACAAAGGAAGCCTACAGAGGGTGGAGCAATGACAGGTAGCCTGGGAGGAATACAGAGAAATTGAGCAGTCAGGGATCACGTTAGGAAGGCCAAAGCCCTGATAGAATTAAATCTGGCTAGAGACTTCAAGAGCAGCAAGAAAAGCTTCTATACGTATATCAGTGAAAAAAATGGAAGACTAAGGAAAATGTGGGCCCTCTCTGGAAGGAAATGGGAGACCTGGTTAACCAGCATATGGAGAAGGCTGAGGTATTCAATGACTATTTTGCCTCAGTCTTTACTGACAAGTGCTCCAGCCACACCACCCAAGTCGCAGAAGGCAAAGGCAGGGGCTGGATGGTCACACTCAAAGAGCTGCGGTCACGGCTCGATGTCCAAGTGGAGAGCAGTGATGAGTGCCATTCCTCAGGGGTCGGTGTTGGGACCGGCACTGTTTAACATCTTTGTCAGTGACATGGACAGTGGAATTGAGGCACCCTCAGCAAGTTCACCAATGACACCAAGCTGTGTGGTGTGGTCAACACGCTGGAGGGAAGGGATGTGCCATCCAGAGGGACCTGGACAGGCTGGAGAGGTGGGCCCGTGCAAACCTCATGGAGTTCAACAAGGCCAAGTGCAAGGTCCTGCACATGGGTTGAGGCAATCCCAAGCACAAATACAGGCTGGGTGAGGAGTGGATTGAGAGCAGCCCTGAGAGAAGGACTTGGGTGTATTAGTGGGTTGAAAACTGACGATGAGCCAGCAATGTGCACTCGCAGCCCAGAAAGCCAACCGGATCCTGGGCTGAATCAAAAGAAGTGTGGCCAGCAGGGCAAGGCAGGGGATTCTCCCCCTCTACTCTGCTCTCATGAGACTCCATCTGCAGTGCTGTGTCCAGCTCTGGGGCCCCCAGTATAAGGACATGGACCTGTCAAGCGGATCCAGAGGAGGCCATGAAAGTGATCAAGGGGCTGGAGCACCTCCTGCATGAGGACAGGCTGAGAGTTGGGGTTGTTCAGCCTGGAGAAGAGAAGGCTCTGGGGAAAGCTTAGAGCAGCCTCCCAGTACTTAAAGGGGGCTACAGGAAAGCTGGGGAGGGACTCTATCAGGGGGTGTAGGAACAGGATGACAGGTAACAGTTTTAAACTGAAAGAGGGCAGATTTAGATTAGATGTAAGGAAGAAATCTTTACTGTGGTTGTGGTGAGACACTGGCACAGGTTGCCCAGAAAAGCTGTGGCTGCCCCCTCCCTGGCAGTGTTCAAGGCCAGGCTGGATGGGGCTTTGAGCAACCTGGTCTAGTGGAAGGTGTCCCTGCAGGGCAGGGGGGTTGGAACTAGATGATATTTAAGGTCCCTTCCAACCCAAATCATACTACGATTCTGTGACCCTATGATCTGTCCATGAAACACTACAGACTTGCACAGTTTTTCCTTAGCCAGGAAAAAATGATGTGTAATTATTGTAACTGTACAAGTGAAGTCATGGGGAGCCTGTGAGCACAAATGATGAGCAGTTAGATAATAGACTAACAAGCAGGTGCCTACAGCCCATTAAAGAACTAACAAAAGGCCGACATAAGACACCCATGATATTGTACAAGGAAGATGTGCAGACCAGGAAATGCCTAAATATAGCATTTAAAAATGTATAGCGTGAACTGAACATGTGGTATAACTGGTGCTCTAGTGTGTGCTTAGCATACGGATAAAGTAATTAACCAATTAAAAAGTGCATGAAAGACAAGTGACAGAAGACGCTAACCAACGGGAGAAGCAACAACTGCACTACCAGTGTACCTAAACGGGGGGTAAGGCCTGGATTCTCCATATCAGGGTGATAGCTGGAAGCCACTCTGCTGTTTGTTGCTGAAGACCTTGCATTGTGCTTGCGACTTGCAACAATATAGGAGCTGAACCAATAATGAATAGAGCAAGGGAAAAACTGAGTGATTTGGAGGGAGAAATGGACTTGGAGCAGTCTGCATTAATACTGACCAGAGGACAAGTGGCCAGCTCAAAGATACCTTGGAGCAGTCCTGGAAAAAGGAAACAAATCACAGCTGTGAACAGAATACGTGCACCTTACAAAAACATTAGTATGTGTTTATGTCTTAGTGCACAAAATCCATCCAATAGCATGTGTTGCATTAACTTAATGTATTGAATCCATGGCTCTTCTCTTCCAGTTTTAGCAATTTTGGAAAAAATATCTTTAGCCACTAGTGGTCGTTGTTGTCCTGTGTAGCAATAATTCCCAAAGTTCATGCAGAGAACGAATACTGCCAAATAATTTCCACAAGCTTTTTTTCATCAGATACAAACCATAATCAAAATTTTAAAGTCAAGCATAAAAGAGTACCTCTGTTCATTCATCAGGAGATGAATGGGTGTTACCATTTACCTCTTTCTGTAAATTATATTCAATGTCAAGGAAAACACAACAGTTTGACAACAATTAGGTATCGCAATGAATTGGAAACACTGCAGCTAACCAAGCAGATGCTGCTTTGTTTATGGAGTTCGTGTAAACACTGATTTTGATGCAGCTCCTTTTATCCCATGCACACGTATGTCCCCCAACCTAATGACAGGCAATTGTGAAATCACAGGAAAATATGATACCCTGTTTTGTGGAAGTTTTGGGTGTTTGCTGAGTGCTTATACAAAGCAAGTGCTCAAACAAAGCAGATGCTGCTTTCCCTAGCTTCCCTCTGACAGAGTCTCTGAAGCATATAGAGTTAAAAATTTAGGCCCAGATTGACAAAGAGACACAGGCTTTTAAGTGCTTAGCTTTTAGGTATCCAGCTGGTGGAGCAGAATTCACAAATATGAGCAGGGCATTGAGGGGATGGCTGCAAAGCATATTTCAGTGCCACGCAGAGTTACCCTGGCTACTTTACACGAGCTAGTTCAAGCAGTGGAAATACTACAGCCGCCAGCCCTTCTATAAATGCCACAAGGTATACAAAAAGTGACCACAGCCATAATTAATAAGTTGAACTTTACATTTCTAACTGACTGCACTGGTGAAAGCCTCAGTAGCTATGGACTCTGAAATGCTCCAGCCACCAGTTTTTGTGGGTCTGCAACAGTCTTATGTGGTTAAAGTCTGCCTTTATTTTTTTTAGGCACCTGTGATTTTGGAGGGTTTAGATCTCAGTTCCCTTTTGGGGATGTACATTCATTAATGATGAAGTTAAAAAAATCCAAAAAGTTCCATCCCTTCCCCAAGCTTTGTTCCTCCCTTTAGCTGATTCACTCCACGGCCTAAATCCTCCTTCTCTGGACAGTCACATTCACCTGCTTTATGTTCAAGTGGGACAGAGTCACCAAAAAAGACAAAGGCACCTCCCGCTTTCCAACTAAAGTACCAGATCACAGACACTTACCATCTACCCCACTGGGGTTAACATACAGCGTTATTTCTAATCCCTCAGGAGAAAGACAGCTTTAAAGAATAAATGCAACTCTCTGATGAGGGTAAATGCAAGTTCTGCATTTTGTGGAGGATGTATTTTCTAAGTTCCACATTTGTAACAGAGTTACCAAAGCTATTCCACAAGATTAATTGCAAGGGCTCATTGAGCAATTTAGCTAGAGGAAGGGCTAATAAGAAACAAAGATACAAATTAGGGGAAAGGATGACTACAGTAACTGACTTCACTTCCAGTTTCCTGCATTTTAGAGATGATAAACTGAGTTACTGTAAAAACCTCAACCTTTAGTGAAATGTAATATTACTATTACCATGCAATTATAATCACTTATCAACACTATCAGGATACCATACTGTTTGCTCTCTTTCTATTGGCTTCAGAAATAACATATCAGAAAATAGAAAGCCATGTCTTAACTTTAAAGCTACTTCAAAAATACGAAGGTTTTAGGTATACATACATAACTATACAAGTGTATCAATATATGCATGCATATATTCACACATACACACAATTTCCTTTCACATGGGCAGGAGCTTTTAAGCTTATTTTAGTGGGGCCAGATATCACCAATAAAGGAAAATCCATCCCTTCTCTGGGAAAGGAAAGCAGGAACTTTCTCCAGGACAAGTGTGGCATGTTACCACCCATTTTAAACATTAAGCAGTGCTTCCACATTTTGCCCATCCCCCTGGTTAAAGAACACGTGAAACACATTACCCACGGATGCACACTGAGAGGGATTGACTGATTGAGACAATCTGATAGAAAAAAGGACTTAAAACAGACTAATCACTTTGAGCAACGTGGAAAAAATGTTGCTAAAAAAAGTGACCTAAGATTTAATTCAAATTTCACTGTTGTCATTGAGAATTTCTCCACTGACTTTGCTGAGCTTTGGATTAAGTCTCAAGTCTATAAAATAAGAAATGGAAGAAGGAACTCTGATTTTGCAGAAACCCTCATGTTACCTCTGTCACAAGCCTCCCACAAGCCTTTACAAGCAGGTGTTACTCCTACACAGACTATAAAAGAGAGACAGTGTGCACCTAAATTCCAAGCGTCTTCCCCATTCAGGTACGGGAAACAATTCTGAAGCAGATTTCTACTTCCTAAAAAAGTCTTTCTCTTCTCTCTTTGAACTTTTGTGAAGAAATGTACTCAATACTCTTCCAGATTCCAGTGATAGATGTAATCAAACATGTTCATACCATTCATGCAGTAGACGTTCTAGACATTCTGTTCACTTACCTGCAGACTGTCCCAAAGGCTATACACTCATTAAAAAAAAAAAAAAAGAAAAAGTTAAAAAAATTAATTTACTTTAAATCCAGTTCTCCGTAATTCCATTGTAGTGCAATTTATATTCATGCAAACATTTAAATATTCTATTAAAATGGATCCATCATCAAATAACATGGAATCCAACAAAGTAATAGCTAACATCTTAGTGCTAAGCCTCCATCAGAGTCACAACGGTGCCTTGATACCCCCTTTATTTATTTCCAATTCTGGCACCTGTAACCATGGCAACATACACTGAAACCTTTCAAGCAGAACAGAACTGACAATCACAATAACAGCACAAAATACCTGAGGTGGGGAAAAAAGAGGAGAGGCACAAGCAGGTAGTTGTTGAAATTAAAAGCTAATGACAAGAAAACAGCTGGAAACAAATGCTGGCTCACATGACCATATTCTCTAGGCAGATGTATTTTTGCAAACCTGGTCTGCTCCATCTTATTAGCTGTGCAGCTATGGAAAGGGAGGTAAATTAAACATTGTTTCGGCAGAGAGTAAAAGTGTGAACTCGAAAAAGTAAGTTGCTGCAAATAGAAAGCAACTGTTTATCTGTTGCATGCACATCTAGGAGAGCTCAACATTAGTCCACGGAAGAACAGGTACATTTTTCCAAAGGCAAACAGTCACAAATGTGCTTCAGAGAAACACCATCCAGCAAGAAAGAAAGAGAAGTCACCTTTTAAAGTGATTCTAAAAGAATAATTCCATTAGCCTACATCAAAGAAAAGGTTTGAAATGAGCATGAGTTAATAAACCATATATGTGTAAACTGGGATAACTTCCTAGACATTTAAGGGATCTAATTAGCATTTGAATGCTGTGAAGCAAGAAAGGGAAATTCTATCTTTAAACTGTAACAATCAAAACTAGAAATGAGATTGACCTGTGTGGGAGAACCTAGCAGGATGCAGCTGCAAGGTTAGCTTCGAAGGTTTATGGGGCTGGAGCTGAAAAAACACAAAGATCAAGGCCATCATGAGACCTGTGGGGAAGGCTTGTAGTTTTAATCCGTTACCCCGTGAAGCTGAATTTAGAGAACAGAATTAGAAGAATAAGAGATGGACTTACACCAGCTTCCCCATTGCAGCACTCCACTCACCTCACAAGCCATAAGCCATGACTCAGGTATCAGAACAACCAGGAAAGTCAGTGAGTAAGGCTTACTGAAAAAAGAAAAGAGAAATAATATGAGACAAAAGCAAATAAAATGTTAAACTAGACAGTCAAGGGAAAGAGGCGGTGCATCTAGGGATTTCTCTGCTAAGAAGCCATAACCCACAAGAAACCAACATGAGCTATTTCACCAAACTTTGCTTTGAGATCACTTAACTGTTGCCTAAGGGGCTTTATATGCTCTCAAAAAATTGCATATTACATTTAGCCTGCTACAATCCATGTGGTCTCCTTCTAGATACATTTTTCATCCTTAGACATCAGAAGGAAACATAAAAATACTGCAGCAGGTATTAGGCAGGATAAATCCTATACTGCATGGGATAGAGTGACAGCAGATAGGATAAGCAGGACTGGCTGCAGACTGTACAAAGGTCTGAACCCTGCAAATGTGTAAATACACACAGGGGAAGTCAGACTTTCCAGGATCAGACACTGCAGCCAGTTTTTCTCCCTTTTCAGTGCCTTCTGCGTGGAGGACAAAGAGCTGTGGTGGCCCTGGCACATCGCTGCTCCATCTTTCTAGGTGACGATGGTGAAGAGTCTGTGTTTTTCTCCTGCTCAGGGCAGTTTCACCCACTTCACACTGGGTCAGAAGACCAGGAGGAGACTCCTGGAGGAAGGAAAGCCACCACTGGAAAACCAGAGCTAGCCACAAAAGCCTGAGGAGGGTGTCTCACTCCATGGGGTGACTGGGACCTCACTCCTCACGAAGCACCTGACACTCTGCCTTGGGTCGTGTCTTCCCTCTTCCCTTGTCCAAGAGACCCATAGTCCACAATCCTGTGAAACAGCAAACGCACCAGGCACCTCTTGGTTTCACCACAGGGTGTGGTTTTGTCTCCATGCTGAAGCTCCTGGTGTCACTGGGAATTGTGTTTCCCACTGTTGATGAACCATCACCCAAGGGCTGCAGCAGTGGCTGACACAGAGGGAACTAGGAGTGCTTGGTTTTGGGCAGAAAGCAGAAGGTTGGTCCATTCCTCTTTTCCCCGGTCTTTTTTTCATTCAAATCTTACTGTGCAACACAGACGGGTGCAGGATTCGGTGGAAGCAGAGGAAGATCTGGGCTTGAAATGGAGAAGAGATGGGATGTGAGTGAGCATTCACATTCTGAGAAAAGAGTTAGCCTCTCCTTTCTCACTTGCTTGTCAGGGGGAAAACATAACTGTCAAGCCACAGTACATGAAAAAGCTGTCATTCACTGTCACGTAGGAAGCACCTTATTCTCCTTCCTCTGGGGAATTTCCTCAGTCACTGGATTTTATAAAAGAGAATATTTTTCCTCTATCATTGTGTCTCATTGACTCCTATTTTCTTCTTTGTCATTCATAAGACTCTTTTTCCTGACCTCTAAGAACATTTTGAGCTTTCCACCCGATTTCTCTAATGCCTCCAGGTTAATACAGGTTCAGCAATGGCAGAGTTTAACAGCAGGTTTGCAAGTAGCAGTCGCTCAAAGGTGTGGGAGCAACAGGAAGAGATGAGAAAAACTAGACAAATGCAAACAACAGGGCAAAGCCTGCTCCATCCTGCAACCTTCCTGGACATGTTTTGCTCCAGCTGGAGCTCACAGTGGACCACTGTGCTCCACCTGCACAGAGTTGCACATCCATACCCCACATACCATACCCCACAGGTCAGCCAAAGTCTCTGCTTCCCAGAGCAGCCACGTTTCAGCTTGCAGACCTGACTCTTACCTGCTCCATGAAGCCTGAACCCATAGATGTCAAGGCCAAAGGAGAACATCGCAATCCTCTCTAGCCTGAACTCCTGCACAACACAGCACCTCACCCTGCGACTCCTAGATCCAGTTGCACAATTTCCACTGGTACAGAATTTTCTTGAAAAAGACATCCCACCTTGAGTTAAGGACTTTAAGTGGTAGAAAATGTACCGTGCCCCTTGGGAAGCTATTTCAATGGTTAATTAATCTCACTTTATAAACGACCTGCTTTCTTTTTAATTTTTGCTGACTTCTTCCATTTCTAGTTACAAGATCTTGTTATACTTTTAACAGACATATAACAGGTTTTCTATCTTTACTAGGGTGCTGACAGACCAAAAATTCAGCTTTCCATTTTTTCAGAGAATCTAATTAATGTTCCAATAAAGACGACCTTTTTACTTCAAAATCTCATTAGATCAGTTTTATGGAAAGATATCCATTTCTTCTTGGATTGCTAGGAACTACAGCCGTGAAAGCATTTGCATCCAGCGTTCCTGTATTTCTGCATTCACTTTCACCTAAAAGCAAAAGTGTGAAAATCTTAACTGGCTCTGAATTTAAAGATTTTTATATCACTTTGCACCTTCAAAGCTAATTCATTATCATTTGGGGTAACATTGCAGGTTTGTTTGCTATAATGAAAATGTTAATATCCTGGACTTAAGCAGTTCTGACCAGGAAATCTGTCAATACCCGAATTATTTTATTTTTTTTTAGAATTTTACACTCTTTGCCATCCCAAACTGGGAGAAAAATTTATATATTGAGAAGAGTACTACTAACCTAAAGTGTTGGGGAGCCATGAAAGCAGAACGCTTTATCTCAAGTTTGACTTCTCAGAAAGTATAAATGAGCTAATATTTCAAAAGAAAGGCTCCTTTAGAGTTGAAAAATGAAACTTGTTCATGGCCACTATTTCAGATTATTTTTCCTACTTTATTTTCAGATTGGTTAGATTACTTGAAATCAACTCATTTTTGTAAACATTTTTTAGTTTGATGAACTAAAGTTAAGTTTGGATGGGCTTTGAGCAACCTGATTTAGTGGAAGGTGTCCCTGCCCACGGCAGTGGGGTTGGAACTAGATGATCTTTAAGGTCCCCTTCAACCCAAACCATTCTAGGATATGATTCTATAACTACAGTTTTCTTATAGAAAATATTTCATCAGCTATTTGACTTGGTTTCATAGGACATTTTTCTATTTTAAAAACTAAAAATACACCAAGGCAGCCTGGCAGAAGTTAGCACAAAATACTAAACTGACAAAAAATGCATATTTGAAACACCAGCTACAGCAAGATATTGTCAATGAGCAGTTTTTCCAAGAGTCCCACAGGGACCAGCTCCTAGCTTGATACTTACCATGTTTTATCAACGGGCTGCAGAAAAACATGGACATAGGGAATGTCAGAAGGGAAATAAAGCAGCCCAACAGAAGATCATCTGGATAAAGCAAACTGGATGCAGAAAAAAAGAAAGGAAAATAAAAAGCAATTTACTGCAATGACATATGGTCCTATGGACATATGGCAAAAAGCACCAAGGAGCTGAGGAGCTTTCCCTGGGAAGCTGGGACTGTGGGGCATGGTGACCCACATGCCTGAGCTCGAGCTCTCAGCATGGGCTGAGGCTCAGTGCACAGCTGTATAAGGAGGAGTTTTTCCAAGGGCTCAGAGTGAGGTTTCTGGCAGGGAGCTTCTGTGGAAGGCTGCTGGCATATGCCCCTACATCCTCTCCCAGTGCACTGCAAATTTTGCTGGCCTCCAGCAAGCAGTGGCCTGTCACTCAGCACATCACACGCTGTCTGCTCTAATTCGAGTTCATTTCAATGCACCACGCACTGATTCTTGGTGCCAAGAGAAAAGAACAGTTTGAAGCAAGATATCTCAGACCCACCTGGAGAAGAGTCCAGGTAATCGATACAGCTCACGTTAAAAATAATAGTGTAATTGGTTACAATTTGTCATCTGCAGGTGTTGTTACGGATACAGGGGAGGAAGGAAAAATAGCAATAGTTGCTTCATAAAGGCATGAATGCCAAGTGAGACAATTCTGAAGTGAGAAATTGTATTGTTATTCACTTCCACCAGCTGTTTCTGACTTCCCAGACAGAACAGCAGTACCACAGCAGGAAAGTATATGGCTATCAGTGTTCAATTCCACAGTCCCGTGAGCCCAAAATGAAGTCCTAAGATCCTGATTCTCTACAACCTACCAGGTGTGGCTGAAGCTAGTACAGTAAGGAAGTATAATAGTACAGGGTCAATTCTCTGATGGCACTCCCCAACTGTAACAGAAAGCCCTAACAGCACTGTACACAAAATCTCATCTGAAAGTATTGCTGTTTTGTTAAAATAATCAGAATTGTCTTACTTGGATCAGCGGGCACTCTGTCATGTAACTCTGAGTCCCAGAAGTTGTTCCCCCTTCCACACACACACTTGCTCAGCATTATAATTATACCCGGGTGCCTCCCATCCAGGTGTCCGTTCTTCCCCAAAACCACCATCCCCACCCCTCAAATCAAGATATGGCAATGGAAGGGCACCATGTCACCGTTACTACTTCTTTGTCACTCTGGAAATCTTCTGAACCAGGATAAAGCAGAAGCAAGTGCAACTGTTACCTGACCTGTTTCTGCTGTAGGACTGGTGTAAAGGGTGGGAGCAGAGCCCAGGATTAAGGCTTTACAACTGCCCAGCTATTACCTTTCTACCTGTGGAAAATGTTTTGGGTTTTTTTGTAAGTTATTATATTTTAAACTCATGCTTTATGACTTCAGAATTAGAGCTGAATCCTATTAGGGAGACAAAAGGCTCCTTGTAGTTCATACATGTCTAATAGTGTGAGAGATAGAGAGACTATTATATTTGGCACAATATTTAGAGAAATTAATCCTCAAGCGCTAAAGATTTGAGGGATTAACAGACTGAGTGACAGCTGAGCTCATCTAGCCTATATCCCTGGATTGTGGAGCAAAACCATTTGCCTTCAAGTTGAACATGTTCCTCACTTCCACCCGAGTCAGCACAATTCCTGCTTTTATTGCACTCAGGTCCCCAGGGGAGATCAACAAACTAATAAATCCTTATTTCATGGTGGTTTGCAAAATTGTCATGTTATGTTCATTTCTAAGATTTGATATGTCCTTTTCTCCCTTTGTAAAGAAAAAGACCTATCCCATATATAAACTGTATTACATTTTTAAACCTTTAAAATTTGATTAAAAAGTCATTGAAACTGTCCATTTTCAATGAGAAATTATGTGTAGCTGTCACGCACATAAACATGTCCACAAAGTATCATCCAGACCCTCCCAAGCATTGCTTGGAGAAGACGTAACTAGTGGGAGACTTTAACTACTCTGCTATTCTTCCCTTGCACTAATTCCACACAGCAGAAATGTGACTATTCCCCTGGACTAAACTGGGGTGGAGAGAAAAGAGGAGACATGCTCCCATCTCCAATTACTGTAGGGGGGTCCTACAGTGGACAGTCAGGAAATAGGAAGAAGTGGCCCCGATACTGGAAAGAGGCACTGCCATGACTGTGGCATCACTAGGCAGAGGTTCCCCAGCTGAGCAGACAAGACCTGCTAGGGAAGGAGAGGAGATTTTGTGGTTGCCATGGCAGTGGCAGCATGGGGCCATGGCAGGAGAACAAGAAATATTCACTGCAAGCTTATTTTTGTAGCTTCGTAAAAAATCTGTGAAAACAGCTGAAATAAATTTACAATGAATATTTCCAATGTCTCGGTCCTTTGGAGTCAAAAACCACACGAGCACCAGCACATTAGACAGGGTGTAATTTTGCTCTGAGCTGTGTAACTTTGTAGAAACCAGTGAGGTTACAAAGTTACCTCCAAAGGATCTTACAAATCACAGTGCTAATGGGTTTCCTGCCTGTCAGGGCTTAATATACTACAAGAGGAGGAGAGTTCCTCCAAGGAACACCGTCACCCAGACAGCTGGCAGAAATCACCCAGCGTTGTACAAAATGGAGTAATTTACTGCCCTCCGCACAAATTCTTGCAGGGAAACTGCCTATGACAGGCTGCTTTTGCCATCTGTCTTCCCAGTTATCAGCTTATTTCCACAGCCATTTTTGGAAGGTAACATCCACTTGCTGTTCCTGGGCTATGGGAAAGGGCTCGTGCAAAAGGTCCTACAGCATCACATGCAGACTGAGATTGATGGATAAGGTCTGCTAGCTGGCACACACCTGCATTACAGATGTTTTCTAGGAACAAACAATGGGGAGATGCTTTAAGAGCAAAAGGAACATGATGAACTGTAACTGGGAACAGCTGCAAGTCACCATGAGATGCTACTGCAAAAGGTCTCCTGTGGGTATGAAGATCCAGTCTAACTAGAAAAACCCCCAGAAGGACCGGGGATTTTCTTGTGAGCAGAGAAAGTACCTTAGGCTGCGGATGACTCTCACTACTCGTGAGCTTCTTTCCAGCATTCATAAGACTCGCACCTCTTAACTGTGGATCAAATTAGGATCTTTATCAATAAACCATAAATTTCAAAGTCTTCAGGGTAAGAATACACCTGACAACTGTCCTCACACCAGGCAACATGAGCAGCTACACACAGTGGTGGGATGGGGAGGAGAGCATCCAGCATTGGTCCCTTTTGCCCAATGATCTCCACATCTTCAGGGTGTCTGCACATTACCAATCCACTCTGGTATGATGTGTGGGATTAAAGGGAGAACACGAATGTGCCCTCAGTCTTTGGCAGTATATAATGTTTTCTCTTCCTTCCTTAAAATTGTCCTTTGGCCTTAATTAGCTCACAAGCCTGTTGTTCAAAAGCTGAGATTTCCTCTCTGGATTTCCCCCTGCTTTAGTTCAAATCACATCTAAAGATAGAGCCATCCTTTCATGAACAGAACCATTTCTTTTGCTCATATTGCCAGTGTGGTTAGGGCCTTATCAAATCTCTTCCCTACTGTAATATTTCTTTTCAAGGTAGCTCACTAACCCTTACCTGTTTTTCATTTTGACCTGCAAATAGCAAAATACCATCAGCTGGAAAAGATAATTACTCACTTGTGAAAGTAAGTGTTATTTTTTTATTCTATGATATGGGCAATACAAATGTCACTCCAAGTCAGGTTGTATTAAGTAGTTTCATGTCACATGACACAGTGTGAATTGACACACGCTGTGCTGTTGTATGAGATCTAGGGTTGCTTGTTTGAAGAGACTTTTTTCTTTTCTATTTAGGAGAAGATATTAGGTACTATAGATATTACATGATCCATACATTAGCTAAAAAATACATCCAGATAAAGGTATAATTTCTGATATTCAGACCAAAAGAAAACCTGAAAGTGATTGCTTGCTTCTAACATATCTACTGATAGTCAGCTTATTCCTTACTGTTTATTAAAGAGAATAAAGGGAAGAGACTACATCTGTAAGTAAATACAAATAATACAGAAATATAAAATAAAAAACCCCATGCAGATTCTAAAAGTCAAACTAAATCAGGGACGCAGTAACTTTTGCTTCATGTTAGTAACTGATAGCACACTCTGAAAAGCCTCTTCTAAGTTTCAACATTGTTTTAGTTTACAATAAATTATGGAAAATTCAAGGAGGTAGCAGCAATAATTCTCACTCTGCTAATCCACACACCAGACCAGTATTACCCAGTACTACCAGCCTCTTTGTTTTTTAAGTTTTATTAGAAAAGGTTGGGATAGGACAAAAGAGTTAATTCCTTATTTAAATCACACCTAAGAGCTTTCAGTCAAGTCACATCTACTAACTCAATTAAAATACTAATCAAAGCTCATTAAATCCAGGCATACAAACCTCGACAGCATTTGTTTGTTTAAGACCTTCCAGAACTTGGTGCTTTGCTTTCCATGATTCTAGAAAGCCTCAGTGTAGCTCTCTGGAACAGGAACAGGAAGGCTGTTACAACCAAAGAGGAACAGAGGGGTTCCTTGGGTCACAGTCTGATTATTTTGGTGTATAAGTCACCATCGTCTCCCCATTTTCAGAACTAAATGACAAACTGGATTGCTCAACAAATCTACCTCTGAACAGGCTGGTTACTGTCAGCAGCATCTGCTTCAGATGCAGTGAGCCTTGCAGAAGCCTTCTCAAGGTGGTCCTCTCCCTCACTTCCATCATGCTCCCCACCGTGTCAATAAGCCATGCCAAAACAGCCATATTTCCCCATGCTCATTCACCTCCAAGCACACATTCTCAGCTTTGGATTTATTATTACCTTTAATTCTATCCTAAGGTCCTTTCTCACATTTCACCTCAGACCTTCGCTTTTCTCCCCCTAATATTTTGGAAGCAATGATTGCCTTAATCTGCATTTCCTCTTCATTTCAACAAAAGGAAAATAAGAAGCTCAAAGTAAAATCTAGCTGAAACCTCTCCCTTTCAGCTGGTATTGCATCAAAGTCAGGGATTTCAATATCAAATTCCACAACACATTCACTTGAAACCAGGCCCAAGCTGACTATCAATATTCAGTGACTCCCCAATGAACCAGTGATTACAATTTGTAATGAACCCCCAAAGCAGAGGAGCCTCACAAAGCTTTATGATTTGATCATGAAAGTTTTGCCACACTCTGAGGTTTGAAACCCTTCAGCTGAAGATGGAATTAAAAATATATTTATAAAAATATATATATTTAACCAGGTCTACTTGAAGGGTCTGTATTCCAGGTAGTGAGGACAGAACAGCATCAAGAGCCTCAAAAACGCCTTGATCCAAAGGAAGACAGAGTTCCCCTGGCACAGAACTGAGGCAAATAGCTGCGGGTTGTCCTCATCTCCTGTTCTGGCACAGGGGACCTGGAGGAGAGACACGTTGGAAACGCAGAGAAGAAACTGCCAGCTCTGATGCCAGAGCTCTGCAAGACGGCACAGACACTCACCCTGACTCTGGGGGCCAACCCCAGTTCCTCTGGAATTAGTAACAACACGTACATGATTTCACTGTCATGTCCCAGTCCTAGAGCTCTGTCAGTACACCTTGATCTTAACGACAGCCTGATCAAAACTTCCACAAAAGTCTGGAGTGTTAGACTGCTTATAAAATAAAAAGCAGCACCGTTTGAACCCTCTCTGCTGCGTCCCACTCGTTAGATTGTCACAAAGGAGGGCCTTGGGTCGATGTTAGATGGCAGGCCAAGCTAATGACCTCACGCCAAACTTGCAGCCTCCACAGCACAGATTTAGAAACACAAAACACTTTTTGAGCATCATTTTGCATGATTCCCTGCACAGTTCATGTGCTCGCGTGTGCAAAGCAATGCAACCCTCTACGCTTTGTCAGCGACACCAGAATCGCGTATGCTTAACAATGACTGCGGTCGGGGTGTTGCATTTGCAAGCAAAACACACTCTTACTTTCTCAGTATTGGTGCCTTTATTGCAGGCTCTTATAGCTGACAACACAGCAGAGAACGTCATAAAGAAAGTCTCATGATAGCTGTTATTTATTATGCAAATACTGTCTGCCATGGCAACATTGCATGCAGTAGTTTGCTTTATTTGCTCTGGTACATGCATATTCAGATTAAGACCGTGTACATTGTGCCTACACATTACAAAGATTTTGTTTTCCTTGACACTTACAGGAGAGCAAACTGCAATTAATACAGCCTGTTTAAGCAGACAGCACCCAATTAGTTATCATCCATTTTCAGATTGGGACTCTAGACAAAAAAACATGGAGCTGGCTTCTTATTCAAAAGGAAAATACATCCAAACTACAGGTTTTCAAAGACACATTTAACTCACAATGGCCAGGATACTCACTTGGCCTTTAATGTGAAATGGAGTGTTAATTTTTCTCTGTCACCTCTTAATTGCTTCCTTATTATACTGTTCAAGCAGTTAATTGCTAGACTGAGTGAAAGAGTGTTTTCAAGGGAAAGGAAATGCCACAGCATGAAAGAAAAAAAAAATAGAGGCAGTGCTCTAGTGTAATTGGGCCTGATATAACATTAGTTGTGGTATTGCCTTTAATGGTAACTACAAAAATTAATAGGAAAAGCCAAATTGTCTTCTATTGCAAAACAAGCTAGGAGACATATCAGGAGGTTTTGCGTTCAGCTGCCATGCACTTAGCAGGATCACACGCTCAGCAAGTCAATCTATTCTGCGTGTTTGTACACAGAGCACTTCCTTCTGCTTCAGCTCTTGCAATAAGGTACCTTACCTATTTGCAGTGCATGAGCTGTTTCTCAGATTCACGCTACTCGTTGTACTCACGGTTATCTACGTGGCTGACAAGAGCATCCCAGTGCCTCAAAGCAGGAAACAGAAGGACTGGAAGCAGCCATGCAGATGCAGCCTCCGGCTCTCCAAGGCCGTTGTCCATGACCGCTCTGCTGAGTTCTCCAGAGCCTCCTGAGCAATCCTGTGCAGCAGACTCAAAGCAAGAACTATCAAACATTTTTCTGCCATTCCCGCAAATGTAAGGAATCGAAATGACTGGACTCACATTTCCAAAGGCTGTGAACATACCTGACAGCTGAGAGCAGCTGGCTTTCCCCTTCTTGCCTTAGCCCAGCAACACTGATACTCCTTCTCAGAAACGAAGGCCAGTCCTTTCACAAAAGAGACATGAAAGTCAGTAGGGGAAGACTTTACTGATGTCACAGAGGGTAAACAGATACTCTGGATGCAAAGGCAAGAATTAGAGGCATTTATTTAAACAACAACATGTGATTGCAGATTCTAATGACAATCTTTGCATGACAGCGCTAGAATTCATGATTAGTAATTTCCTCCATCGTCTATTTTTTATTAAAGAATAGTAATTATTAATGGAGGAAGGAAGCAGAAAAAAAGCAGATGCCAATGATACTGTTGCATGGTAGATTTTAAATATGCACATTAATTCATAAGAAAAGTGAGTTAAATACAGATTTTGAATTAATTTCCAAAATGTAGCTTCCCAGTGGACAACAGAAAGGAGATGATCCAGTTACCAACTCGTGCTTATTAGCATTCAAACATGATGATTAACTCATTAGTAAGACTACACTTGAAGTCCTCCCTTTTGTTTCCTTCTCTAAACTGTTGGTCTTCCATTTATTTGTTTATTTGCTAGGAGAAAGAAAACACATTTATTTAGGACTGAGAAGAATGAGTCAACTCCGGCTGAAGAATAGGAAACTTTCTAGAACATTAAAAATATCCCCTTTCATTTTACAAGAGGTTTATGAAGTAGTACTATCTTCTACTGAACTGGGTAGGTGAAGATAAGCATATGCCTGATATTGTTGTAATTTCACTGGAAGAAAATTATGGGCAGCAAATATCAAAGCAAAACTTAGCTTTCCATGAGACAGATCTCCGAATTGAACAGAGAACTCCAAAATGGCATTCCTAATGTCAAACTGAGAGACCGGCTGGTGAAGTTCTACCTATGTCCTGCCAAGGGGCCAGACTGCTTACGATTCTTGTGGCACACTGCTGTTGTCTGTTGACACACACTGCAGGCATTAGTCACCCAAATTTTCAACCACAAAAAATCCCACTGAATGTGTGGAATGTGTGATTTACAGTCTCGGAGCTAAGAGATAAGGTTTTAGCACAAAGTAAGTAGAAGGTGTGAGCTGCATATATCTTCACACCTGCAACCACCATTTCCAGTAAAGACAAACATGACACCTCTCCACAAGGCTGCAGAACCTGCCCACTTGCCCTGCTTAGTAAGACTTCTCATCTCACTGCTACAGCCAAGGTACCACTTTCAATCAATAGAAAAAATGAAACAAGGCAAAGTCTTACTGTGCAGGGCTTAATCAAGCTTCTATAACCATGCTGAAAAAGGTAAGGGGACCCAGAAGCAGAGGTAGCAATAGCTGACATGCAAGGAAATGGCTGCAGAGGGAACATACCACTGCACTGAACTTCCTGGGACTCTTCGTCACAGGGAGAATCCCCACCAGAAACCTCAGCTCATCTCCCACATAACCAGCAATGGAGAAAAGACCTGTTCTGTCCTTGTGAGCCAGACACCTGTCTGTGATATGACCTACGAGCTCTCACAAAGGTGGGTCATCTTGTAGCAATCACAGCACCAACTCCCATTCCTGACCATGCAGAGTCAAGATATTCTCAAGTCAGCTAACAGGGGAAAGTTTCAAAACTCTGTAGGTCCTTTTAGTGATGATTTCAGTCTTTATTTAGTACTTCATTGGACTAAACCTCTGAGAATTTGCACAGTAATAGTATTGCAGTACCCTGAGATTTTCACTTCTGTTCACGCAGTGAATGCTATGTATTGGCCATATCCCAGCATCTCCATTGTCTACATGTTTACATGGCCTTCACTTCCACCTGACCTACACCCTTCACAAGCTTTAATTTATTTCCTTCTGTCCCATCACCCTTGTGGAATATTTAGTAATAAAATGCTGAGGCATAGGATAAATTACATATTCTACTACAGAAACACAGACCATCTTTCTCCTCTGGCCTTCTAACATCTTCCTGGTTAAACATAGAAAGAAATTGTTAAAAACACTTGAAACACATCAAGAAATATCTCTCTCCCACTGGTGTAATCAACAAGTCTTTATAATTCAGTCTAAACACACCTAAAGATCTCATTTTGTATAGCAGAATTTCTGAAACCTTTCTCTGAAAATGTTTGATCTCCATATAATACCTAAGTATGTGTATATGCTACCCCCTGTGCAGTATTTTGCTGTTATTATAGTATAGTAACAATCCCTTTATATATTTTTGCAACTTAAGAGGACATAAATATGTTCTCTGAATAGGACAGAATTAAATTGAACAACTTGATGTCTTATTTTCATAGAAATCCATTTTATTAAACTGTCTGTTTCCATTCTTATATATTAAGTTCTTTACCTAAATCTCTTTCCTTTTTCTCTTTAACTTCCTATTTGCCTTTGTCTAAGGATACTGACAATGTCCTATATAGTCTTGAAATCAATTTAGTGCGACAGTCTCTTTGTACAACAATTTTTCAATCTGTGACATTTGCATTTCTATACCTTTTTTAATTCACAAAGAAAAGCATGTTTTATCCAAAGGAAACGGGAAAATTGAGCTCCAGGAATATTAAAATCTTCTACAACTTGGTCAAATGATTTAAAACGGCCATCCTTAAACAAATCTTTAATACAAATGAACACTTTTTGTTGCTAGTTCTAAAGGCTCCATTTTTAATACAAGTGGAAGGTCCTCATTATAACACAATGGAGTTAAGGGAGACAATTTCTCATTCCATCCCATGAATTTATGCACTTTCCCCACATTTTACAGACTGGGAAATAGTTGTTAACATAATCTTTTCCTGTCACACCATTTTTATGTATATTTTTATGTCTGTATTATCTCTCAAGTTCAAGTTCTGTATATATATAACCTTCTACAAACTTGTAAAGGAAACTACCCTTGTCAGGTCCTTATCACCCAGAGTTGTGATGTGTTAATCTTACTCTCCTGCCACGATTCTTGCAGGCCTCCTGCATTTTATTGCAATAAGCCTTCCATTTAGCTTCCCTATACCTTCAAATGTACCAAGGTATTTATCAATACAAGAAATAGTCTACATTCTCTTTATCTCAGCTATGTAAATGAAAGAGTAAAATAATAGTCACTCATACAGGAAGAAAACAGAGAAGTATTAAAATGAACTATAATTTTAAAAAGAAATTTGTTCTACAGGATTTAGAGTATAAGAGATTTAGATTCCACAAGGTAGAAACATTCACCTAAACCTTCTGATGTCCCCAAAATAGAGCCAGACTGTTTAGAAACTGCCAATTTAACCAGGACTGTAAGGTCTTCTGTACCATACTGAAAAGGAGATGTCTCTACCAGTCAGAGAACAGCAGGGTGGATGAATTATCTAGGGTGAGTTCATCTCACTGAACACTGGGCTAAAACACAGATGTCTGAGCTAAGCTATTTCACTATACTTTCTCCATAGTTAATGGAGACAGACAACAGGCCTCCCACCCAAAGCAGGTGGGATGAATTTCTCTCTGGAGGTAGGAAGGCCGACAGTTGAAGGACCCTGGATGACAAGCTTTGACAAAGTGCCAGACTCTAAGCTGGCTAAGCAAAGTGGAAAAAATTTTTGTCCCATGCATTTGCTTCCATCAACAACTCCATCACTTCTTCCATGCAACCACCTGTTTGGCACATATACCATCCAGCTATTTCTCAAGAAACAAGGTACCTCTTGAGAACAAAGGAATAGCCTTAAACTCTGCACAGTTAGTAACTGTATATCCACACAGAAGTCTCTCCGTTCAGGTTCGTGTAACTTTCCTGCTCAGGTTGTCTTCTGGACTCAAAGTTGCCAAGGTATCATACTTCAGTAAAGATGGTGAATTGCAGCTTTTCTGCTCTAAAAGTAGGAAAACATCAGCATTTTCGTGACAGATGGGAGCTGAAAACACTAACAAGGCAACAGTAAAAATAGGGCTGTCAAAGCGTTGACAGGAAAAGCAGTGTCTGAAGAAACTATCCTTTGGCACTTTCCTGCCATAACCTCTTTCACTTCCTGCAAACCGAACATCTTATCAGCAGAGGACCAGATCTCAAGAGATGCTAATCAGCCAACACCAAAGTCAATAGGTGCTAAAGGTGCTTAGCACAACTGGTCAAAAGAGGTCCAGGTTCCAGAGAAAACATCTCTCAGCTTCCCCGCAAAGCACTGCCAAATACAGGATGTCAAAATAACATGAAACCAATTCAAAAATCACACAATTCTACATGCAACTTCTTTTCCCTTTCTGCTGGTCTTCAAATTTTTGAACATTTACAAGTTGAAACTGTTCTCCAAGTGGGGAATTGCAAACCTTTTTTTCTTTTAAGCAGGAGAACTAAGACTCTGCACAATAGCATGACTCCAGGAGCTGAGGTGCATGGAAATTACAGGGTGGTGCAGTAATACTCCGGAAAGTCATCAGCTTTTTTTCCCTGAATTTAGAATAGGTTGAAAAGCTTCCTCTTGGGGGATCCTCACCTCTCAGTGGTAACTAATTATAGACCCAGAGCTACATCTACAACATGTCTATATTCAAAATCTCTATAAAAAAAAAAAATTCTAAGTCTGCATTTTCTTAGATAAACCTAATGGTACCAGACAAAACCTGAGACTAATTCTGGAAAATACAGGCATTTGTTTTCTGAGAAATGTGACATCTCATATCTTAGCCAATTATCCCTTTTTGCTCTAAAAAATCTGTAGGTATTAGTTACACAAAGCGACTGCTGATGCCTCCACTATACCCTATTTCAGAATTTCAGACCCAGATTTCTCTGGCAATATACTCCTGATGAAAGATTTCATGCATGCTGTCAATCAGCAGTAGCAAAACCAACCCAAAACCAGGGTCTAATCTCTTGTTGTACTAATATACTTCTGAAGCAACTACAGTGATTAATGCACTCCAAATTGAAACAGGAGCCAGAGCAAGCAGTGCTGGTGCAGTCTCAGTACTGGCTGATGCAAGGGCTTTATAGAGCCACTTCAGTTTGACTGTGGGCAAAGCATTTTCATTATCAACAATGATCATGAGCATCTGGAATCTGAGCTTGAAAATATAAATGCTAAATACCCTAAATACTTCATAAGGAAACCATCTAAATTAACTAGTCACCCAATCAGAGAAAAGAAGAGTATAAAATTGTAAAATAATTACAAAAGCACGTTGGAGTAGCCTGCGTGGATTCTTCACTCCAACCCCTCTGCTCAACACAAGGGCAGCTAATGCAGGTGGCCCAGGACCATGTTCAGTCAGGTTTTCAATATCTCCAAGGATAGAGGCTCCATAACTCCTCTGGGGAACCTGTTCCAGTGTTTGATTACCACCACACTAAGAAATGTTTTTCTTACATCTTAAGTGGCTGAAATGTTGAAGATAAACGTTATTACACAGTGGGGACACCAGAAGACCCTCCTCTCCATCTCTCTACCTCAAGAAAGTTCAATATCATCTTTGAAAGGTGTTAATCCAATCTCTTCCCAAAGATTTTCCCATGACACAAATCCCCCAACCTCCTCTCTCTGTTTCAGTACCTCACTTTCCTTCTACTCATTCACCTGCCTTGCCTTCTGACTTCCATTAGACTGTTAGATTTCACTTCCTCACTTTAAGTATTTAATATGACCAAACTAAACAATTGGGACCAAATTCATTCCACTACTGTTCTGTTAAAGCCAGCGGATTTACTTTGGGATTGAATTTGCTCTTCTTATGTGAGAAATGGTGGATTCAGAAGGAGATAAAAGAAGAATGAAAAGAAAAACTGACCTTGGTGGTCATATTTTCTTTAATCCACTAGGGCCACTCGATGAATGCATACAGCCAGACCAACAATAGTGCTTGCATTTAAACTCGGGTGGGTGTAAATATAGGTAAGGGCACTAATCAGCCAGGTGGCTACATGTTACCCTGAACACAAGCAATTAAGTACAAGGGCAATTTTCTCCCAGAGGTTAGTTATTTCATAGCCAATTACCCAGGCAGCTTCACCCCACTTTGAACTGTGTGTGGAGTAAGAGCCATGTCTGCATCTGGACCTTCAATAGATTCCCTGTAGCTTTAGCCATCAGCCCTATTCATCTTTTTCTAAAGTAGTTACAGCATCCACCTGCCTTTCAGTATTTAACTCCTTCATTTGTAAAGAAGCAAGCAGAACATTTGAACAAAAAGATATTTTTATCTTTATAATAGGCAGGGCAATTTTAGCACTATATGTCTATGAAACTCCACATTCAGCCTTGTGTAGTATCTTCACAAAATCAGTGAATGCACTTTATTAAACATATACACTCTCTGCAAAGCTGGCCTTTCGAGTGAGAAATCTGTATTGTTTCGTGTTCAGAATATGGCAGGTCCAAGGAAGATTGACTGAATGCACAGGAGGAGAATACACCCAGCTAACACAAGCTAATGCTGCAATCTCTTTATGTAATGCATTAATAATATAATTACACCTTAAATATTAATAGAATATGCTGAATAACTCTGAACAGATACATATCACAGGCTGTGTGTGTCTGTGTGCATATAAGCAATACTTATGTTTTATTCCCACAAGACACGCATTACATTATGTTACAAACACACAGGCGGAACACGTACATCTGCATCTTCACACACCCAGCCCACACACACGGGCTCAAGGCAGATGAGGCCATTGCAAAAGCAAAAGCGCTGTGGACTCCAGATGCAGAAGTCACCGTGCTGTCCCACCCCTGCCTGCCCTGCTGTGCACCATCCTTAGAGCTCAGCTGTAATTGTATCATCAGATACTGATCTTTTCTCTCCAAAACTTGCATCCCCCAGGCCACAACTGAGCAAAGTACTAGGGCATGTGTGCAACTCTGATAGTGAGTATTCCCATCAAAATACATGTGTAACTGGATCTGATTCTGCCTATGGATCACCAACACAGCAATCCCCTGTGGGAGCAGCTCCCTCTGCCAGGTTCTGTGTCTCTCTCCCACTGGTGACACAAAGACCCTGGAGAGCACGTCACAGTTCAGCTCCCACAGAGACCACAGTGCCCTGGGATCCACTGGGGACCCACATCCCTGCTGTAAGTAGCACAAAAGCATGTCCCAGGTCTAGAGGAGAATCACGGAACAGTTTCATGTCCTCATGCTGTCATTTCAGAAGCACTTCTGAACCCCTGGGTCTCATTTTGAAAACCTTCCCCTAAATTACAAAGTAGACAGAGTCAAGAGTGTAGAGTTATTATAACTGGAAAGTCCATAACTGTTATGAATTTCTCTAAGCCTTCCTCTGCATTCTTTCTGAGAGATTTTAATATAAGAGATATCTCACATCTTTTTAAGGAGAAAAAATCCACATTGTGGAACAACACCCTAGGCAAGCCACACATTCTCATTCCATAAAGGGATTAAAAGATACTGAGGAAAAGGAAGGATCCCACGGACTTTCCAGTTTCTAGGTTGCCAAGTTCTTGTTAAACTAAGAACATAAAAGTAGAACACAAATAAAATTTTTAATAAAAAAAATTCAGAAAAAAAACGTTAGCAATGTTTCAATAGTTGCTTTTCACTCTAGACAGGTTAATAAATAGAAATAAACATTTAAGTGAAAAAGCATTTTTCCAGCTGTTACGCTGCTTCTATGCTGCAGGAGCAAGTGTGTGCAGAGGCAATCACCCGCAGCACTGCTGGGGCCACAGTCCTGCCGGGTGCCCAGCAAGGGAGCTCTGCCTCCAGGGACCATCCCCGGGAGCATCACATCTCCCCAGCCCACTCCATGGGGCAACAGGGCTCCCCAGGGCACACCAGGCACTGCTCGGCTCCGTTTGGCTCCTCACAGTGTGTGCTTGAGCCAGCAAGGAAATGTCCAAGTCAGGGTCTAAAATTTCTTTGCCTTCCCCACGGGAAAAATTTCTAGCCCCAGTAAACAGGCAGTTAAAATTGTCCCTCAGGAAGCTAAAAGACTTAGCCCTTTGCCTCACAGTCTGAGGCAGAGACACCATTTGGCACAAGTCAGCAAAGACCAAAAAACCACAATAAAATCTTCCCAGCTCACAAAAGAGTCTACCTAAAAATTTTGTAATTTCACTGTTTACGGTCAGGATCATCACGGAAGAGTTTGGTTGTAATTTGGCTGCACTAATTCCCATTCGTCTACCCTTACTATTTTCTGTGCATTTCTCAGTAACAAGCCTGTCATTTTAAGCATTATTTATTTATCAGGCAACTATGGTATTGTTTGATATGTAACAGAATATTTCTATGAATTTTATTTGCTCAAAAATAACAACATGAAATGAGAATAAGTTTTTAAATCTGTTACAGTAAGTATCAAAAAAACTAAAACTAATCAAACCCATGCTGGCAACTAGTTAGCTATCACTGATAATTAAGTTCTGTCCACTACAGCGATTAGTTACATAATAGAATTATTATTTACATAATAAATGATCATTATATACTTTAGGCAGAGAATTGTAAAATATATGCAAGTTATACAGTTTCCATTTTAAAATTAGCTGCTCCTAGAATGTATCTGAAATCAAAGTTCAAATTCACTTTTAAATTGTAACCCTCCCACATTACAGATTGAAAAAATATGTTGTATCAAACATCCACATAAATTATAAAAGCTTCTTTAAAATGTCAAGTATAGATCCTACTGTGCTTAGGATGTCAGCATAACTCTAAAAACACAGAGTGATGAGGCATGGATACAATTTGTAGCGGAAATCAAGTACCCTTTTCAACTTGCATGCACAAAAAAAATGTGGCAAATCAAACAATTTTCCCTTTTAAAATTGAAGTTGAACTAAAACTGTATTAACTTCACACAAATAGCCCAGATTAGTGATACCTGATTGCAGTATTTAGGGATCCACAGCTGTAATGTTGTATTGCCTTTTTGTTTGATCATTTGGCAGTAGCATTACGAAACCTAACGCTGCAGTTTTTAACAAATGACTAGTTGAATGCATCAAGTTAGCCATTTGCTTAAAATGGTGTTGGATAGGAAACTCATCTATTAGTTCCGTTGTGACACCCCTTCTGCAGATCTGAATGTTTCCAGTAAAAATCAGTTAGCAAATACTTTTAGGCTGAGCCTGCAAGGAGATACACCCTGCCAGCTCCCTGGGTCTGCATGGAGCCCCATTTGATTAAGAGGGGCCCATTGCAAACAGAAGAATCTCTTTTTATAGATATTGCAAGACCAAGCCTGCAGTATTTCCTGTTGATTAGTAACTATTTCCCACAGAGCTACTTTCAAAAATGAGCACCAAATATTTATAAAATAGTATTTATATTGAAAACTTGTAGCTCTTGAGGAATGAAAAGGAAGAGAGGGGTGGGATAAAAAATAATGCTCTCAATGAATGCAAATGTAACCACAGTATGATTTTCATACATGGAGATAAAATTCTTGAACTTCCCTCAACAAAAGGCAAAAACCTCTGCTACATGGCTACCTTGTAAACTGCTTCAACTGCAACACCTTCAAATAATGAGGTTAGTTATGGGAGAAGACATCAGTAAATAATGTGATTCCTAGGCACCTAATCCTTACTTTTTATTTACACAACTCTGCCACACAACCATCAGAAATCGCTGTCTGCTTATTAGCAACTCTCGGAGGTCATTCCCTTTCAGGCAGCCGCTCTCCAGAGGGGGATGGAGGACAAAACATTAGCTGTTGCAGAATTATTTTTTTTCTCCTTTTAAATCATATTGCACCACGGTGAGACCTGTCGGCCATTTCCGAGCAGTGCCAAGAGCCGGGCCAGGCAAGCGGCTGCAGAGAAAATCGCGCTCCTCTCCCGGTGGGAGCTCGGGGCTCTGCCCACGAGATGGCAGGCTGCGATGCTGTTTGCATTTTCCAGCCAGTGTTCAACTGGAAGTAGTTTCCCCTCTCAAATGACAGCAGCCCCAGGTAGCAGGGGTGACATTTGCTTTACATTATGATACACACTAATTAATCATTAGCGATCCCAGAAGTATGTCGACTAAAAATGCTTTGCTACGGCTCGCCACAGTAGGGGCTTTCAATATTGATACTATTACACACACTTATGTTCCACGGCTGGATGTTATATACTGATGGATTTAGTGTTTTAGGCTACAGAATATCTTTTAAGTGCTGCTAATTATTGTTTGATCAAAATCCTTAGAGTCGGTAATGAACTTAATATCTTGTACTTTATGCAATAAACCCTTGAGGTTAGGTCAAAATGATTGCTTGACTGGGCGATGAAATAGGACTTTTACAAACTAAAGCTGCTGCAAAACTGACTGGAACTTTTTGTGGCATAGTCCAGGCTTTTTGGAGAGGTTGACATTTTTCTACCTATGTGGGCAATTGCTATGCCAACAGTCTGGGACAATCTCCTTCCAGCCCACTAGCAACCACGGCCACAGCTGAACAGTGCCTCAACAAAGATGACTAGAGACATGAGAGCACTGTAAAAGATGATGCCTAACCACATCTCAAACATGACAAAAGCTTCATGCCACTTTGGTGAAGACACTGTGGTGTTCTGATTCACCTCTACTACCAAGTACATAGGCACACCTGGGCTGGAAAATAGGTGATGAAGAGTATAGGAAAATTCATGTTAATAAAGCTGAACGGGAGGTCAGAAGGTCCAAAAACACCTGCAGCTTTCAGTCTAGTCTCGTGTGCCTTCAACCCCAGTGAAAAGCACCCAAGACAGTCAGTAAGGAGGAGGGGAAGTGATTTGCACCTTGGTTTCATACCAAATATAAGACGGGCTTTTTTGGAAAGGTAAGCACAAATCTTCTGCCTGGGAACTCTTTTCAGGGGCTGCAAAGCTGCTGACCTGTCTCATTCTTTCACCTCATCATTGCTACACACAAGCAACCCAAAATCAAATGTCCCTTACAGATCCTACCATGGCAGTACTACTCTCAGTAGGTTCATCTTAGTCACCCTAAGCAGACAACAGCTGTCCCCCATACTTAAGGACATCGGGTCCCACCTTAGCTATCATGGTTAAGGAATTCTTCAGCAGATCCCTTCAAATGGCAAAGGATGTCCAGGTGCAGACCAGTGAGGGAAATCACAGATGGTTAAAATGTTCCATAAACCAAAAAGCCTGAGTTCTAAAATATTTTGTGAGGAAAAATACAGTCATGATAGCTTTAGAAATGCTCTAGTTGATGCAGAAGGTTGGTTCAAGGTGGTCCAAAGATGATGGAGTTTAGAAATTGCATTAGAGAAGACATCCCCATAGTGCAAAGTCAGGGCCTGGAATGGACATAAGGGTTTCACCCACCATCCTTCTTTGGGCTCCCATGTGTTTAACACTCAAGTTTTCCACTGCACCTTCTTTACTTGAATACTGCAATATACAATGAGAAAGAAATCCAACAAAACAAAAACTCTTGTTTTAAAGAAAGCCTACTGAAAACCGCACACCAGGTACATTGACACCATTACAAGCTTCTCAGGGAGTCATCTGCATTGGATAAAAGCTAAATTGTCTAGAAAAATCTTTTCTAAACATAGAAAATAAAGCCTTTGAATCTGCTAGTCTTGCAAGAAAAATGTTGAAAGGTGAAGAGCAGAGGCTTTTGCAAAGGTTATGAGGTGAATATCGATGATGCTTCTCCTCAGGGAAGTAAAGCTGAAGCAACAAATAAACATTGTTTAGGGATTTTTCTCTACCACTATACATCACCTGTGTGTCAGAGGGACACATGCCAGCCTGGATGTCAGTCGATTACACCTCTGCAAATGCTCCGCTGGGCACAGGAGATGTGTCCACACTCGTCTTACTCTCTCCTGTAAAAGCTCTGGCTCAGCTCCTGGAAATCCTGTTTCTAATATGAACAATTCTTTGGTACAAGTCAAGACTAGGTCAGCATTTAACAGCCAAAGAACTGGCAAAACCATTATTGATCTAATGGGTCAGGAAATTAGACCTGTTCAAGTAAAGGAACTCTATTAAAACCACAGAAAGCAAAATAAAAAGAATAAAGGGGGAGAGAGAGGGCCAGAAAAAGAGAAAGGAGACACTCCTGGTTCCATATGATTTTAGGACTTGGAGTTTTAACAAAAATACCAAATACCACTAAACTTTTGATACAGCTGTGACAGTTAAGAAGTACAATTTATTTGACTATTTGCACTTAGACTCACGCTAATGCAGAGTTTGGGGATTATATATAGTAAGCCAAAATTATAAAAAATGGGACTTACAAGTTCAGTCTCTGGATTCACAATGAAGCCTTTTACGTGGGCAGGTGATTTCCAAAAGGGTGAGCACACCATCACCTTCAGGATCTGCAGAAATCTCAGTCTCACATTTTGATGTTCCAAGGCATCAGAAGTTTGCAGCCCTGCAGCTACCCGCTCCCACCCGTGGCTTTTCCCATGCAGAAATTTCTACAAGCAGAGCAAGAAGGAAAGTTGCCTCTTTCCCCATATGGCCGCAGTTGAGGCTCACAGTGTCCACAAAGCTCTGCAGCGCTCAGACACATCTGCATTCAGCTACTTACATCTGCTCGTAATGTTTCTTCTTAACTAGCAACCCTCACGAAAGTTTTCTAATTCAACAATAAAGTAGTTAATATGTTGACATATTTACTATGCCATTCCAAACACACTTTTTTTTTCCTCACTTGGTCACTAGAAAGTGAAGAGAAAGCAGTCATCAAGGAAGAGCATTTTTACTGTTACATCAATTGATTTTTAAGATTATACTGCTCTATTTTAAAACTTTTGGAATTAAACCTCACTCTATCCTCTCCCTCTCTCATGCCAACCATAACACTTATTTAAAATTCCCTCTTTTCCTGACGTATTACAGGTCTGAAAGCCCCCATGGTAGTTTAAACTTCAGCATCTTTTCAGCAGCCCCCTGATTTATGAGCTTACGGTTTCTACATTCTAGCTGCTTTACACTGAAGCTTGAAAATGTAGCAAGAAAATAAAAAATAAATAAAAAAGAGAGCTGACTTCTAGCAGCGGGATAGTATCCCTCAAGACGTGCAGATTTTGTTCCCTTCTTACTTGTGAAACAGATGGTGTTTTATGCTTAACACAATCAGTACCATTCTCTATCTGTTGCCTTCTAACCTTCCCCACCTGTGTGAAACCCAGCCAGAGCTTAATGAACATACTTGGAGCTGTCTGGACTGAATTAGTCCCAGTAGGAGTTACCCTTCAGGTACTCCACAGTCTCTCATGGCCGTGTAACTGCAAAGGAATACAAGAAACCTTTACACTGTGGCTAATTAAATAAAGGTTTGCCTCTGCTAAGTGTATTTTTTTTCCCTTCCAAAAGCAGGTAACGTCTAGCGTGTTGAACTGTTTTGGAAGTATTTGCCGCTATCCTGAAGGTTCTGGGAGACAAGGGGCATGAAAATGAGGTCAGAATGTGATTTTAAGCCACATTCATCTTCCATTTTTAAAGCTTTCTTCACTTCCACATACCAAATTATTACAATAATTACCTTGCAAATGTACGGCGTTACCAAAAGAATGTTTTTCAGAATTTACATACAAGACAAAAGTTTTGGTTCCTACCTTTCATCCCCTAAAGTTGCATTTTTCCCACTTGAAATTGTACAAAAATTATTTTTGGCAGCAGATTCTTTAAAATGGAGATGAAATTACAACCTGGTTACTTTGACCACATTCCATGTCTCAGAAGGCAAATCTTAAAAATGTCACAAAGACATGCTAAAGTAATTTCCTTCATGCTAATTATCAACTGGAGAAAATTGTCATAGTGAAGTAATTCAGCAGCCTGAGATTGCTTCTGAAGTACCTATGGTGGGATCTTTGAGTCAGTTTAGACACTGAAATTTTTGCTGCTGGCTTTCATGCCTGTCTGCTGTGTGAGGCAACTCTGCCTAGTTTCCAACCTGAATAAACACAAAACTTCCATTAAATTAATCGGACCATTGATATGAAGGGACAAAATGAGTTTTGCAAATCTAGCTTAGAGCAAGGATGGGATCTCACTGGATTGCAGTCAAGTGGATGGCCAACCTTTCTTGGGAATGTTCACTAAAATAGAAAATTATCTGAGTTCTCTATCTGCAATTCCCTCATGCTGAGGTTTAGCTTTGGATCCTTTCTACAGTGTTCAGGTGCACACAGATAGGACAGACTCACATTTTCTTAGTGCACCAAGAAGAATTCCAGGAAACCGAGCCAGCCACTGTGATGAGCCAGTATGGGCATCCAGAGAGCTAAAATTGTTTATCAGAAAGAAATAGAAAATGCCTTCTCCTACAACTTCACCATAAAACACAATCAGAAATGTTTGCAAAACTTTTATTCGAAAGGAGCCATGGCAGCTTCTTCCCTTGAAGAAAAAGAAACCAAATTTATGCCCATGATAGCATCCAAGGTGTCTCTACTCTCGGTGCAAAGAAGGTGAAAACTGTATTACAACAATCCAAAAGAAACAACTTGTTCAGGATAGAAGAGAATGACTCAGACCTTAAGAGGTACTTAACAGTGGCAAGATAAACAGGTTTCCAGCAAGGAGTACTCTGGATTTGCCTCTTGGGTACCCCTTTGCACTTCCACATTTGGTTCCCAACACAACGCGATGTCTGGGAACCAGTTTGGTAAGCAACGGCTGTCAGAACTGGACTGGGAAGAACCAACAGACAGACAACAGCAGGGAGATGGAGGGGAAAAGAAATGCCATCAAGTTGAAATCCTTAGGAAATATTAATCATCTACAAGGAAGGGGAGAGCCAAAGAACTATGGGTCTGATCCAAAATGCCAGGGACACCAAACATCACCAATGACAGGGCCTTTCCTGCAGGAAACAACTGTAGTAATTCAGTCCTGGGCTTCAAGTCCTTAAAGCAGCATTAGTCCTTGCTGCCATCTTGGTTTTGCAGTGTGAACATATGCCATAAGCAGACTTCGGGATTCAAGTCCCTTTCTCCTCCAGACCATTGCCTGGATGTCCTGTGTTGATGTCTGTCTTAATCAAGTTGGACTCTTTCTACTCCTTTAGCCTGGGGTCTGTTGTAAGTGCTCTAGATTGACCCTCCAAAAGTGACTGTTTGCTAAAATGACTGTGCAAAGACATCTGAGTTATTTGTGTAGTAAGTGGGAAGATGACACCTCAACAGACTTCTCAAATATCTTCCTAGGGCCAGCTAGAGTAGAGGAATGTGAGGATCTTCAGGTGTGTGTGAAGGTGATGAACTGTGCAGAAAGAGGGTTTCCCCATATCACATATTGGGCTACTTCTGGGGTAGGAAAAAGCTAAATAGAATCAGAACTTTGTTATAAGAAAACTGACAAGGTACAGCGGTGTTATTTAAACTAGAAAACAGGGGAAAACTGAGCATACAAGTCAGATAGAGACAGGCTATCAGTTATGTGTAGGTAACAAGATATCTGTTTGTAAAGGAGAGGGCAAAAACTACAGCTGTGCCCTGCAATAGGCAGGCGGCCCTCCTGGGGGGACGTTCCAGCAATGCAACTCAGCATCACAAAAGGTGGTCAATAAAACAGAGTGCAGTGGTCAAACAAATGCCAGCAATCGCTCTTCCTTACATGGCCATTTAGCTGAACTCCAGGAGGGATGGGACTTACCAAATAAGAACAGAGGGGGCACTTTGCTGGGGCCACAGGGGGAAGGGTAGCTAAAATAGAAAAGTCTGGTCAACAGTCTAGGGACTTCAATAAGACAGACTGGTGAGATAGAATGGAAGGACAAAAGTGGATGAGCCACGTATCAGCCTTTCAAGTGATTTGTCACCAATACCTGAAGTTACGTGCCTGGAGATTTTTCTGACATTTCTAAGATGTGCAGGCTAAGCATTTAGGAACCATTGCCTTGGGGACTATCTCTGATTCTGTCACAGGGACTCACAGAGGAGAAGGTAGCAGGACTGGCTGTCCAGGACTTAAAGTGAGGAGTTAGTCACGTAAGTCTCACATTCACACTGTGTGACAGGGCAGGCGTTCCCATGATATCAGACTTTATCCTTAGAGTCATGGGAATGGCTTTAAACTCCAAGAAGCCCACAGAACAAGTGGAGATGTCCTATCTCCAGGAGTGAAGAGACCCATGAGAAGGATCTGTACCAATCCTACTTGTACCACTAAGATGCAGAACTGGGGAAGAGACGTTCTTCTCCATAGTCATTCTATCTAGTAATTCTAGTCCTTCGTCTGCTCTACCAAACCAAACTCCCAAACTCTCTGCCTACAGTATCAGCTCTCCTGCAACAACTCTGGCCATGACAAGGTAATGTAGTTTTAGAGAAGCGCACTGGATGAGGGCAACGCTCATTGGGCTGTAGGGCTCTTTGTAGAAATGTCCCATTTGGACTGTAAACTGAGATAACTGTTGAAAGTTACCTTTCTTGCTTAAAAAATCCAACAAGGTATTCCTTTAGCAGTGAGAATGACATGCAGAAGTGAGCTGAAGAACTAACTATAGCTGAATCACTAAGTACAAAGGGGCATAGTGTAATTAAGTTCAGTGTCCTTGTGGGAGGGAATGCAACAAAACCTAGCACTGTGACATTAAGCTTTAGAAAGGGGATTTAAAAAAAAAAAAAAAAAATGAGGAAGCTAGTCAAAAAGGCCCTGAAGTCAGAAGTAAGGAAATTAAAATCCTTCAACTCAGCATGGAGGCTACTTAAGCAACCATAATAGAGTCCCAGAAGGAATGCGCAGCTTTTCAAAGAAACATGGAAGGCAAGAAAAATAAAATTAGCATGGGAAAACAGCAAGGTTCAAGGGGTTATTTAAGCCAAACAGGTAGCATTCAAAAAGAAGTGAAAACCTACCTTAAGGGAAGGCGATGGGAAAGAACGCAACCCATGGAAGGTTCTCCCCATCACACAGACATGTTTCAAAAGTTGTAGTGACTGAGAAACAAGCTAGGCTTAGGAGGCCTTTAATAAGAAAGTAGCCAAGGAAAGAAAAAATGAGTAACTGGAAAAATGGATACCCAGAAGAATTGAGGGGTCATGACAGTGAATAAGATGATTGCAGAGAAAATCAGTTATTTCTCATCAGCATGACGGACACTGTGGGGATACAAGTTGCCCGGGGTGAGGGAGTCTAGGAGAAATAGAAGGGATAAAATCAAGAATGGAAAAAATAAATAAATTAAAACCCAAGAGATCCCTGGAGCCAGTTGGAATAGGCAACTGCTCCCTAGAATGGTGTAGCTGGGCGCTGCTCACAAGTTATGATTTTACAGTGAGTCCATATGGAAAGTGGCAAAATTGCTGCACTGAGACACTCTTCTCTAGGTCTTATATGCTGCACGAAAAATCTCTTGATGTCTTATGCAGCCCAGAGTGACCTCTGAAAATACGAGGAGATCTGAAGTCCTTGGGAATGTCTCATGACCCTTCCAGACCATGAACAGCATGATGCATCACTTCTAAATGAGCCAGGTGAAACAGAGCCTTCCTCACTTTAATTTAGTTGGGCTCCAGCAAAGCACCCTGTCCCCCAGCTGCATCCAACCTGCAGCACAGAACACACTCATTTGAGCTTTAGTCATTTGTGTGGTCTTTTAAGTAATTATCCATTGCATTATTCAATGAGAGAGTGCAGTATTTACTGGATTACTGGGTCTGTACTCCCTTAAAGACACAGGTCACTGGTTTGGGAGCCAGCTGCACCATTGCAAAGCAACAAGCAAACATTTCTCTTTTCTCCTCCATTTTTGAGCTACACAAGAAGGTTCTTTAAAAAAAAAAAAAAAAAAAACAGGAATGGTGGTACTACAATAAAAACCCAGTCAGTTCTAGGTAGCTCTCTTTTATGCAATGTATTTGCTGACCCAGTCACAAAACTGGAGGTGGCCATGGCTCATTAGAGTGCCTTGTACAGACTCCAGCCGAAAATAGTCAAATTATCTTTCCATGGGCAAAACAAGGGCCATTTTGGTGTGTGCATGTGTGTGTGTCACATATTGATTTCTGCACACACTAAAGGCCTGACTCACAGTGTGTCCAGCTGCAGCATATGGCTCATTTCTGTGGTGATTTCTGCTTTTCAAAAGGCACATGCCCTCAAAGAAACAAAAAGAAGGGAGCAGAATACTTAGTGGCCCCTAGCTGAGAGGACCCTATGGCGCCTGCAGGCTAGAAAGATGATGGCAGCACACGCTGCAGCATCTTAAGTCCTATAGGAACCAGTACAGATAACATCCTCAGGCCAAAGACGCAGGAGAATCATTGTGTTTGGGTGGGATAAATCAGATGCATTCAGAGGCATCGAGGTAAGACAGAGAAGGGAACAGGAATATATGGAAAGTGGAAAAGAGCTGCAAAACAGACCTCTCCAGTGTTTTGCAATTGGATGTTATGCAGATGGAGAACCTTCCATTTGAGCTAACTGCTAGTCAGGACATAGTCAGGATGGGGGATAATTATACAAAGGGTTGCACAGTGTTGTTGCTACACATAGTTAAGCAGTTGCTGTTTCATGCCCCAAATGGTTGCCTTCCATGAAAACTGTTTCAGTCTGTGTACATGTAATGTGGACACAAGGAGAGGGAACCACACTGCACATTAATGGATAACGACAACATGCCCTAGTATAAAGACAGAGACCAATTTGTGTTGAGGACAGCAAACCTGGCTGCCTGGTAATCCTCTACAGATAGCTGCAGGTTACCTGTCCAGCTCCAGTTAGAAGAGATCAACCATCTGACTGAGTCCATAAGCCATGATAGATCCAGGTTATGACACTAAAAGACAGAGGAGAAGTGATGAACAGTTTATTTGGGAGACAGAGGCATGTCTTCCATTGGTACATGCTATTTAATATCCTCATGTTCTCTTCCACTGATAAATATTCAGACAGAGATACTGTTTGGGTTGACATTTTCATATTGATGTAAATGGATTTAATAAGGACTTACTTTAATTTGGAGTTCTGTCTGTGTATCTAGAACAAGCTGCCTTTTACAAATATACCTGGTTATCACTGCAGCAAATATTGAGCACAAAAAAGGCTGCAGCAGCTCAGACAAAAGGTCCCTCCAGGCCAGTTACTTGTCTCCAAGAGCAGTCAACAACAGACATGCTACACAAGAGTATATGCATAGGGCAAGCACATAGTGGTATTTATGCAGAACACTCCTTCAAGACTATTCTTGGGGAATTCCAGTGGCAAAGGCCATATCTTTTATTTAAAAATCTCTGGGAGGGTTTTTCTCCCACCTTTTTGTAAGAGAACAGCTATTCCTCAGTCCCCTTTACTGCCTATAGTTCCAGCAATCAACAGCATAGCTACTAAAACAACCCCCAAATGCGGATATTACCAAATATGACCAGAACCAAACCTCAGACTCTGATCTGGTCTGGTTAAAGTTAATACCTCAGCATCCTGTACTTTTGTTAGCGTGATCTCTGCTCTGCTGATTGTAGGCTAAACTTTATTCACAATTACACCATATAAATCAGGATTCCAGTAGAACTGAAGGAAACTACACTGGAGTTACATCACTGTCCTAGAGCAAAATTTAGTTCAACGTTACATTAATCTTTTTGTCAATCACATAGCTTACACATCAACTAATAAACTGGCTACACTTACCCAGAGTCAGGAGCAGGGGGAGGTTATTGCAAAATGTCGCTGAAACTCTGTTTGTCCAGCCTTAGGTTGGCTGACTTCCATGAGGAATGTGTTTAGTTAATTGAAAAAGTTTTGGTTAAAGTTTGCCAGCAAGAGATCATAGAGTTCTAGACAACACATACTGTGAGTATGAACTCCATTCAACCTTTGGAATACCTCTGTGAAGGCAGGAAATTGAAATATTGTGCTATATTGGCAACTAAACGGTCATTTATCATCCATGCTAAGTTTGGAGCACAGTGAAATAATTTTTAAACTCTCAGAGGGCCCTTATTAACAATTACAAGGTGTGTCTATATAGATATAGATTATGTATTGAAATACAGTTCCAAGAAGAATATGAGATAATCAGCAGCTGTATCTACCCTCCTATTTGCCTAAGATCAAATTTGGACTATGCTCAGAGGCACAAACACTATATTAAAATACAATAGAATTAAGACACCTACTGACAAAAGCAAGGAAATTCACAGTTAAGGGGGAAAACACACCATATGTTCTGCAGTACCTAGGAACAACAGGGAGCATTCAGCTCATCATTAAAGAGGCACCCAGTTGTGCCTAGGTATTGGAGAACATATGGAACACTTCCCTGCTCATGTCTGAATTTCCTTACTATTATCAGCTTATGGATCAAGCTTGATGTTTTACTTTTTTTGGTTTTTAATATAGAGTTGAGGGGATTCTTTAAGTAGTTGTTTAGTTTGTAAAATACCATTTTATTTTCACAATTATCAGCCCCACGGACATACATAAATTATTGCAAGTTTGCTTTTAAGGAGTTCAAACCACTGGAAACCACAACTTGTAAAAATAAAGCAGTGAGTTGCTCGGGGAGTTTCCAAGCAGACACCTATGGAAGGTTACAACTGGCAGGACTGATATGACTTACTGTAACTGAAACACAGCTCTTCCATTTTATCCTTCAGTCCTTCCCTTTAAACCACATCAAGGTTGTAACTGCTTAAGACGATATAATCAATCCATTGCACTGCAAATATTTATATTTTAATTACTAGACTGTTAGGAGTCCCCATTCAGAATTGTCATGCACTCTGCTTGGTACTGTACATCTATTTAAGAGATGCAAAGTACTTACAGTCAAAGCAGCTAAGGAGCTAAAAGAGAAAAGATAATGGTTATTTTCCCCATTTTAGAGCTAAGGTTTCCCTCAAGCAAGAATGATCTGGGACTAGGATGAACTGAACTCTGTAACAATTTAAAATGAGCATTCAGCATCTTGCTCTGGCCATTTCTGCCTTTCCTTAAAATAATAGTGCAGTTAAAGCAAATACTACTGTGGACAGAGATGGCAACCCCATCGGCAGGGATTTTATCTACATGGACACCATTCTCTACAGTAAGCAGTGCCAGGAACATGCAGGCCTGGCACAGTGATGGGCTCCTTTTAGTGTCAGCACGAGAGGGCAGCATTGCTCACGGCACCCGTGGATTTGCATACACGTGCATTTGCTGCCTCTTACAGGGGGAGGTGGCACCCAAGTGTCCCTCATCCCCAGGGAGGTCCCCATGGAGACATGGCAGAAACATTTCGTTCAGAACTTGCATGGAAAATAACTTTGCCTCAACTTTTTTTTTTTTTTAATTTAAAAAAGTAATAAAATGTCAAATTATATAAAGTGTCATTTCTTTTATGAATACCACTCCAATCTTGTCAAAATGCATCTGAATTTGGTCCTCTCATTCAAAATATACCAAGGAGAAGAACAGGGAAGTAGTAGGATTTGTACACACATATGAGGTCCTGTCTGATCTGAATTATCATATGATCTTACATATGTACTGGATAACCATCTGTCTCATTATCCTAGAAAACAAGCTAAAAGAGTGAGTTCATCTTCATGTTTTGCCTCCTGAAGCCCTTTCTTCCTTTCTCCAAATCAGATTTTTCTTTCAGTAAAATTAAAATAATCAAAATAGAATTTTGATGTTTCAGAAACTTCCAGTTTTCCATTTTGTCCCACTATTGTTCAGAAAGTAACAAATTCTTTACAGACTCTGAGCAGACCACCTATTCCCTTGGCCTTATGGGGTGCTGAGCCTATCACTGCTGCTTATAAAGTTTTTACAATTTAGGACTAAACAGTGGCCTGAGAAAATCCTGCACACCTAAAGACAAATCTCCACAGGTCCTGTGGGGTCCTCGCATGCACTGCTTGCCAGGTTGGATGCCTTCATTTCTCTCCTGGAACCAGTTATACCCTTAGATGCTTAGGTAAGGAGGATGAGGAGTGGATCTGCCCTTCATTGCCTTTCCCCTACTGCATCTGGGAAACCCCAGAGAAGTCCCGTTCAGAAGCTATCCTGGGGACGTTTGCTGCCCTCAGCCAGCAGCCGCTACCCTTGCTCGGTCCTTACTCAGCCACACACTGAGCAATGCTTGAGTTCACCCTTTGCCGTTTGGCCAGAAGAGGTCATGGGGAATGAGCAATAACCAAGGAAGAAAAGTTTCTTTTGCCCAACAGGTCACTCACGGGGACCCAAATGTAGCCTTCTGGCTGAAACAACATCATAATCCAAAAGAATGCAATGGAGAAAGATCCTGTACCCATGGGAAACTGCCGAGCCTCTTCTTCCTTAGCAAAAGGAGGGAAGGAGGTTGCAAGAGGTTGGTTTTAGCCAGTCTACATAACTAAGTCTGAGACAAACTCAACCAACCTCCCCAGGCCAATGTAAATCTATGAGGGTTGTATTCTCAACAAAATCCATGCAGAAAAAGAAGGTAAGAATGAGATTTAAATCAAAACAGTGAAACAACTCAGTCACAGTATTGCAATTCATTTAGGTTCCTCCTTCAATCCTTAGATCACCTTCCTTCCTGTCTGATAGAGCATTAAAATGTTCTTATGATCTGACTATAAAAGCTAATTCATATTTGTAAAAGTAGTTTTAACCAGGATAATGGGTTAACAAGAAAACTATACGCTAAGACCAGTGAATTATCTGACCGTGCTGGCATTGTCAAGACTGTAAGTATCCCTGGCAAGCTGAACCATTTCACGTATTTGCACGAAAGTTAGGGTGGAAGATTTGTAAGGAGAGCACTTACCATGAGCAGAAAGAGACAAAGGAAAATGCAGACAGCAGTGTTGTTACACTTAATTTTCTATTCCAGCCTGCTCTGCTCTCCTGGGAAGCAATGCCTTTCCATTTATTAAAGTCCTTGAGAGACTGGATACTCTACAATTCACATTTTAATAGTCTGCGTTGACGCTGACTACTCAGTTATTAAGTTGTCTTCCAGAAGTTCATCCAAACCCTCCATCTGAAGAGGCTGTGGAGCAAACACATCAATGTTCCCCTTCAGATGCCCTCTGTCGCCTTGAGAACTGGCAGCAGTATCTCCAGGGAAACTGCAGTCATTGCTCTGCTCCATGGGTGCAGGAAAGGAAGGTTGAGCTGCAGCTGGGGAAGCACAAGCTTCTGCACTGTCTTCTGCTGAAGGCTCATCTGGATCTCAAGAAACAGCTCCACCAACCTCCCTTCCTCAGCACTTTGCACTGACATGACTTCAGGACTCGAGCAATGCAGCAAAGAACATTAGTGATGTTCTTCATCTTTTCCATGCTGAACACTCATAGCTAAAAAGAGGTTTTAAAGAGCAATGGAGGCTGGCAAGATCCCTCATAAGAGCTGTACCTTCCTCTTGATCTTTTATCCCCTTTCAGAAAATAACAAAAATGCACTAATTACTTAAAACCTTGGTGGTGTCTTCCCAATCAGTAGCATCTCTGTACCTATTTAAAATGCCAAGAAACCCTTCTTGAATGCCTGCAATTCACATCTCAGTGCAGGCACAAGACTGACAGCTGTCTGCAGAGAAACGCAAGCCACCATTAGTCTAGCTCCATGGTTAGATACCATCTCTCCACCAGTGAAAGAGCAACTGTTTGGAGACTGGGCTTCAAATTCAGCAACACCACACAGTTGGCAGGGAATATTCCCACAGTGCCTTAAAATATTGGGGTCATCCTACTCCAGAAGAGGCTCCAAAGCTGGGGATCAAACATACCAACCTTAAGGGTGTCAGATGTCTCCTGCCACTTTGCCAGCCTGCACGAGACAGGAGATGGGATGCTGCACTCCCTTCTGCATGGCAGCTGAATAAAGGGGAAGCTGGTCTTGCACACAGGGCAGCACAGAGAGGGAAAACCCTTCCATGTCACCAGTGTTTGCACTGTGCAAGGAGTAGGAGCAGCTTGCCCTGTCCTAAGTGGCAATTAGTCAGACAGAAGTTATATCAAGTAATAGGGTGCAGAAACATAGCCTTTTGTCTGATGAGGCTTTCCAAATTGCCAGTCATCTGGAAAGGGTGTGTGCATGCAAGGGTCATATATTAGTAGCATGGGAAGGCAATAAACTATCATGCAAGTATGTGCAAATATTAGCTGTGTGTAGATTAGAAATCTTGAAACAGATTCACTAAAGATTTAGGACTTTATTAAGGTCAAAAGGGTTATGCTGCAGTTCATAGGCACATTTGTTTTATTAATTGAGTCATAAGTTCTGGCAGTCTGCAAATAGATTTCAAAACATGCATCAGCTGCTTTTGATTGCCATAAGAGATCTGAAAACCTGCCAGTAAGTCTGTTTGCAGCTCTTAAAAATTTTGGCTAAAAACCTGTTTTAAACTATTAGCAATTACTTTAAAAAAAAAAAAAGTGTGCAAGGTGGGGGGGGAGAGAGAAAGAGAAGCACATATTTTGTTTAGACTCAAAGCACAACAGTTACTTAAGTGTGCTCCTCTGAAGTAGGCTGGCTATTTTCTAGACAGTCAAAGCCTTGCCATTTCCCTGGTGTCCTCAGCCTTAATGCCTATCACCTCATGCAGCTCTCAGCATGTTTCAGAATGAAGAGCACTTTGTCAGCATCCTGCTGGAAAAGTAATGTCCAAGAAAAAGGGGAAGATGTCTCCTTTTCATGCCTTGTTTTAAGTCTGTCGAGCACACAGGACATGAAAGAAGAAAACAGTTAACAAGTGAAGCAGTGCAAAGAAAGCCAGGTACAGCACTTGCTAAGATCTGTCCCAAACACATGCCAAAGAAGTACCAACAGACTAAAGAGCAGCTGTTTTTCTCACACAGCACCAAGCTCAAAGTGACCATGTCACAGCCCTGAGAGGGAGAGCTTTCAGCTATGCAGATAGTGTTTCAGATATGAGCCACTTGAGCTTCACACCCAGTGTCTCCTACTACCCCACTGCACTACCAGGATGATTTGTCAGCTGTTGCCTTAAAAGCTTTCATATCCAGAAGTGGCCAGATGCCAAAGACAGAGCTGCTCAGTTTGCCTTGCTATGAAAGGGACTTGACTCATTACAGTCCATCCTAATGACATAAAAGGTTACAGATTTGGCACCTCCATTTCCCCTGACTGCAGAATCAGCCTTTGAAAACCACTATACCAACCCTGCACAGCTGTTTGGTTCTTGTGTGTTCAAAACCCATTCCAGTCCTCCTGCTTTTTCCTCTTTTTGTGTCTTCTAGAGGCCAAGCAGCTTCTATAAGAACACAAAAGTTGGTCTGCAAATGAATGCAAATTACCACATTTTGAAAACAGACTTAAATTTTGGTTCCTTGAGCTCACACAGCTTGCTGGAGCTCAGTGCTCATAGGTTCATCAAAAGCTTGCATTGGGTGCTGACCTGAGCATGAACCAGGCAAGAGGTGCACCCAGAATCAACCACATCAACTCTTGCCTCTGGCACCTATTAAATGACTTCATGCTGCATTTTGAATTACCCTATCTTCCAGCAAATTTGTCAGATCTCATAATATAATAAAACTAGTCATCCAGGTACCTCAGATATGCAAGCTGAAGCTAAGAAATCCCCTAATTTTTTAGCATATTAATCTTCTCGCAGCCCTTGCAAGCAGCAATATGCTGCTTCCCTCTTCACATTCCCTGTCATCATACAGAGCTGCGGCACAGAAAGGCTAGAAGAGAGCATGACCGCACTTAGCTCCTCATGAAATCAAGTACCAAAATGCCTTCAGCTATTTGGGCACAGCTCATTTGAGGGGTCTGTGGCAGCACGGGGAGATCTGTGCTCAGGTCCATGCCCGTTACCAATGAGGCCATCTCACTTCTCTGTGTAACTCTGTAAACAACAGTAAAAGATCTGATCATGGGAAATCTTGGTATAAAGCTACTATATAGCTCGAGGGTGCCTCTTGTTAACAACTGTAACACAGGCTACATAAACTGAAACGCTGAAGTGTTTATTTAGCCCAGAACAAGGTTACTACCTTGTAAACAGGAAGCACCCTCAAGCTATCCAAGCTATAGTCATAGGACACCCAGGCTTTGCTGATCAGGCCTGGAATGACAGAATTATCCTGGGGAGCCTCCAGGACGCTGATTTGGTTTAGATTTCTGTCTGGGATGGTACCTTCCCCCAAATACCATCTCATTTTGTGGCATATATAACCACCTGTGCTGCCAAGGGACTGTCCAAACCAGCACCCTAATAAGACACGTATCAAATAAATACATCTGTTAAAAACTCACATTTATCACTGTTTATCACTTGAGCTTTTAAGTCTTTTTCTGTTATGGAGTTGTCACTGGACTTCATTACTGTCAGCCCACAAAATGGAATTACTCCTTTGCTGGCAGAAAGCACCATAAGTTTTACTGAAGTACTTTTTCCATAGCTGGAGTCAGAGGAGATAAACTTCCTGGCCATCATCTGTAGTGCAGAAAATACCTTTGGGATCTCATCAGTTTTTAGCAGCTTTTCACTTTACCAACTTTACCTCCTAATTCCATACACTACACCTTCAACAAATCACCACTTGAACAATTTTTTCCAGTAAGCTCTTTTGTAGTATCAGCTATTTTTTCCAATAAAAATATTTTTGCCCTGTGGTTTCAGTCTTCAGCTTCTTTTTCATCTGAGCTAGAAACATGTTAGTTATTTGTGAAACTTTTATTATTGATTCAACCAATCAAAAAGGTTTTGCATGTTTTGGCCTCATTAGTAATCAAGTTAATGACTCTTCCCATAAAAAAGCCAGAAATTGTAAAACTATTTATGACTTCTCATAGGAAACTCCATGTGCATGGGGGCTAAGGAATATCTGATTGAAGAACAGCTCTTTACCCAGGAAGAAAATTCAAGGAATGATTTTTTAGCATGCCAGATCGGTTTGTGTGTACAGCAGCTGGATGACAGAAGCATTTAGGAGCCCACAAATACTCTTTCACAAGTGAGACCATAGTAGTCATTGGGTCAAAAATCACCTTCCAAAAAATTTGCTACATTTGTGTCTAGGGGATAGAATTTACACTTTCAGAACAACTGTTAGCAGCTACATGATCTTCACAATTCTATTTTAGATTGGCCTGAACCTTCAAATGTTTAAATGAGATTTTTTTCCCCCCCCTATCTTATTCCTTAAAACTAACAATGAAAATCTCCAAGAAAGATTCACCAGGGAATAGTGGCATTCTTAGCTATGCTGGGGTCCTGTGGTATTTTAAAAAGGTCATACCTACAAAGCAATATGCCCCATTAGAGATTTAAACTCTGGCCTAAGCCCACATAAGATTTAAGGACACAAGTCAATGCTTGACTCAGGATTTTGTATCTAGGTATGACAGATGTTATAGTTGGCCACTTCATGGGGTTTTTTTAAACAATGGATGAGTTCACACTGTGTGAGATACCACTACTCTAACCAAAACTATGCCTTTCTTTTAATTTCTGGGTTTCCAACCAGCTATTCATGGTTCTGAAAGAACTCTCATGATGTGAATATGGAAATTCCAGCTAGATGATTACAAAGAATGCAAACAAGTACTGAGCTTGACTTCTAACAAGACAGACAAGGAGAGGGCATGTGCAGCTATTTCAATTTGTAAAAACATTTGTGGAACTCATGTATTCTCACATCTCCTTTGATTTTAAAGGACACAAACCCATTTCCATCTCTTGATATAGCTATGCAGAGCAGTACACACAGTAATTGGGATCTTACATTAGGAGGGATTTATTTATATTAAATTAAAATGGTGCTCTTCTTTACCAAACTGTCAAACACTATAACCAATGCACGTTGCCATTAAAGTGTAAAGACAGGTAGCATGTTGAAGGGCAAGAACTGACCCCAACAGATCTCTCTCTTGTAATGAAGAGCATTTGACACTGTTTATACCAGCAAGTTTATTCGAGGAACACAGTGTGCTTAATCCATCCTGTATACAACAGGGCCCTTATGTTAGTCATTTAAATTTATAGTGGCTTCACATTTTTCAACAATTCCTGTCAAATTGCATGTATTTATTTAAAGCTTGCCCAAGGTCTGGTATTTACAAATACTGTCATACATTTTAAAGCAAGAGTCACTCCCAATTAGCTGAAGTGTTTAAGAAAATCATCATATATCCTGAATGATGAAAGATCACAGAAGGAGGTCTCCTAATGGATGACAGGTGCAGGAATGAAAGCATCTGAGGACTATGAGCCAAAATCTAAGAAGTCACAGAATATCATAATTCACTTTAAATTGCACCCAGGTCACAAAGTCAAGTAAGACCTTTGGTTCAGAAGGTATTTAAAACTACCACTTTTTTAGTAACAGAAACAACGTCCCCAAAAATGCTGACTCTTATAATTGAGACATGTGAAGTCAGCTGCATATGGAGAATAAATATAAACAAAAAATAAATACAAAATAAATAAACATGGATTTGAAAAGCATGGATTTTTTTACCTCTCCTTTCATAGAGCTATAAAGAGCCTGGATAAGCTCTAGTCATCCCCAAAGATCTCCTAGACTTCTGTTTGATTACAAAACATTGAAAACCAGGCAGGTTAATGCATATATTTAAAAGTTTGCATCCACTATACCTTGTAGTTACAAGACCACTTTTGGGCTCTTCAAACACAGATGATTCTTTAAATAATCTTTGTCACAAAAATAACAGATCAAGATCAACAGAGTAGTTGGATAAAATTCTCCAAATCAGATTCTCATTTGATTGACACATTAATCTGTATTTTGTTAGAAGTTGCAGTTCTAGTACAGGAATGTTGCACAGACCTAAGCTGGTACATGTTGGTACTGTGCTGTACCACAGCAAGATGCCTTTTTTTCCGCAAGAAGATTAAGCAATAATAGTTTTCTACTTGGAAATGTCCTTACCGTTACTTCAAAAGTAGGAAAATTTAAAACATGAAGATCCTTGAACAGTTACAAATAATTAATAAAGGAGATATGCAAGTAAAGATAGAAATATGGAAATATAACCTATCTTTAGTCACTGTAGTATCACCCCGTCACCATAAGCACACTGTAAGGTTTAGACAACTCCATAAACCTTTAAATGGGTGGAAGTAAAATTAACTGCAGATTTAAGTCTCTGGCTTAAAAAACACGTACCTGCCATATAATTCTAAAGCACAAACCTTGAATAAAGCCTGTCCTTCGGTGCCAGCATCATCTCTGTGAGCTGGATGCCTCATAGGTCTTCTGAAGGTTGAGCAGAGCACAGACCTAGCGGGCACACACAACTCTTGCTCACTTGGAAATTCCATTCAATGTGGCTGTTTTGCCACCTTCTGTGTGTTTTTCCTCAAGATACATCTGTCAAGAATACTTGCTGTTATTATGGGCCAAAACTATATTCAGGCAAGTCAGTTCACAGACGTATGATGCTATTTTAGGTCATCATGCATGGGAAGTTGAAGGTGACCATGCTGAAGCAGTTTGGAGAAATCCAGAGACAGAAACCTAAGGTTGCCACAGTTAAAACAGAATAAAGACATCACAGCCCAGTCAGACACACAGATACCATGGGTAAACAAATAAAGTGCACAGAACCACAAGATCCAAAGGGAATCAGTAAAACCAACCAGCTGGCCCTAGAGAGCACCAGAACTTCTGAGTGAAAGTCACTGGGTCACTCAGAACAAGGCCATGCACAAACCTTGTCCATGAATTTGTGTCATCTGCCCATATCACAGCAGAGAAGCAAAAGAAAGCACCACAATCTTCATCCAGAGACCAGAAATTGGCAGAAAGAAGCAGAGAATGTGCATCACTTGGCCCCTACCAGCGTGCTGGTAGGACTGTAATCAATATAAACTCATTTCCAGAGCAATGAGGAGACCAGAGGGAACTCCAGACTCAGTAACAGCATCCTCCTTACAGACTCCACCACACCGTGCAGTGCAAACACACCCCTGCACCACACTCAAGACAGATAATTAAGCTTTAATCAAGTTTCATGTGCATGTTTAAAACACGTGTAAATGTTACATGTTCATCCATCCATATCTAGGCATGTACTTTGCATGTGCAAAAGGAGACTTCATAAGTATGCTTTTTATTTTCTAAGAGCTGCACCACAAATTCCATAAAGCATTCATTTTATACAATCTCAGGGTATTTGTCAAACATGATAATACTATGAAGAGCCAGAAAGAGTATGAAAAACCACTGGTAGAAAGAGATATGATTCATATTTCCAGTAGTGGATCAGTTGCAATGGAATCTGTTTTTCATCATAACTTGGTACCAAAGCTACTGCAGCTGCTGATCACACAGAGATAGTGCTGCATTTCAGTATCCTCCTGAAAACCCCAGCATTTCAAATGGAATTTTCTTTCTCTTCAGAAAAAAAATCAAAGCAGTCCAACACCCAACACCTTCAACAAGTCGGATACAGCAGCTTCCACTGCTCCGACTGCAACAAGGACAATGTCCAAGCTAGCGGATAACACAGTTCTTACCTTGTTGATTGCTCTGCTGATGCCACAAAACCCATCTTGGGTAAATCAGGATTGGGACAAGGCAAAACTACCCAGTTGTGCAGCTGCACAGGAGCCCCAAGATGTTGGGTTAACCTGAGGGAAGGTGCGGGGAGAGAGGACATTGGTTACACTGACAGCAGCATTTCTTTCCTGAGCCCAGGACGCCTGCCATCAGTCACTCCACTGAGCAGTACAAGAGGCAGTTTCATTACAGGTGGGTAATCCCAAATGGAGCATGGAAGGCTTCTCCACTTGGTGTTTTACACAAAGTACATTAAGACACATGTGAAATATAGTTTCCATTCATCTGTATTCTTTCAGCTATTCCCTGCAACTATGTAAGTATTTTTAAAAAGAGAAAGGAAAAACCTGTGTTGTGTGTTAAATCCTGCCTTCTGATTTTGGGAGCATTTCTCATTATAACAGTTAACAAGAAATAATGTGAAAAGTACTTTATTCCTCTTTACACAACATTTTTATAAGTGTCTGAAGTTTTAGATGTTTGTCAATTGAAGCATTTACAAATTGGTCAGAAAAGGTCCAAGTTCAGTTATCCTGGGAGAAGTCATGGTATGCGGTTCCAGGTTTAACAGAAGAGGTGGAGGGTGTAACCACCAGGAGGAGCCCCAGAGTTAGGTGCCTCCTGGATTATACTCTGCCTGGGATACTGATTTCTCTGTTTCAAAAGAATTTAAAAGTAGTGAATACAATTCTCAATGGTCAGATATAAAAGAGAACTACATTCCATTTTTTCTTTTATATTAGACTACTTTGTCTTTTGGAAATTTGTTTCTCCCTTAAAAATAGTATTTTGCAATTACAATAGTTGTAAAGACTATTTCTAAATAACAACTGGAAAACTGTTGTCTTTCTGAGTCTGCTGGCAGATCACAAGCACCCCTGCTGCCATTCATTGCTTTCTTCAAGCAGAAAATGTCACCAGATTCCTATGCCACATCTGCAGAAGAGACGCCGGGAGGAGCACAGCAGCAGATCAGAATCATGCCAGTCTCAATCTGCAAATTCTAGTGTAAATCAGACGCACATGAGAGCAGGTTAAAAGCTCCCATTTCCTTTAGGGAAAAAAAAAAGACAAAAAACACACACACACAAAAAAAAGAAGAGTCAGCACACACACAATAATATTTTCAAGTCAAATGAAAAAACATAGTAGAAAATAAGGTGCTCACAGGTCCTAATTTTCAACCAGTAAGAAGCTGAGAGGAGCATTAAGCATTATCTTGGTCCTGAGAAATACTCTTCCCAACCATTAGAACAAATCCTTCCAGCTCTGCTACACGGGGTACGCAGAATTGAGGCTTCAGAGGTCACGCATCTCCCAATAGTTCTCCCTGGATCTTTGAATCAACTGCGAATGCAGCAGGAACAGCATACTGAAAAAAAATCACTGCACTGACTTCAATACCTAAATAAGGCCTAGAAGCCCAGCTCTGAAAACCTTTGAACTAAATCGTAGCAGTGAACTTCAGCACACACCCAGCTGACATCTGAACCACTGAAAAACTAGTCCAATTACACCCCAGCTCAGCAGCAAGACAAGGCAGCTGTAAGAATGTATTAGCCTTTTGCTATCACATCCAAACCATGTGAAGTCGAAGTCACCAGCCCTTAAATCAGAAGCAGGAAGGCAGCACTTCCAGTTTTCAGCAAGACAGAGATAGAGCTAAAACTTCAGCCTTAAAACTGAAAAGTTTGGGCTTACGCGGGGGTCACCATTGCTGAGGAGCACAGATTGTAAGGATAATACTATGTCACCTACAGGATTTCACAGGGTTTGATGCATCACCAGAAAAGTCTCAGTTCAAAAGATGGATTAATGGGTATTATTGGTGGAACACAGCTACAGCACCAGTCTGCTCACATCTCAGACACAAGTCCATGTGGCTTGTAAACTGCCTTTCCACCTCAAGTTGGGATGTAACAGGGTGATGCTAAGAGTCCATCCTTCTGCTGTTTGCCAGTTAAATAAGGACTCCCTTTGATTTTAAATTACTTAAAGTTCTTGATTAGACTAAGGCAGCCTGATTAGAAACAGTTTTTATAAGCAACATCGTGCCATTAATATACTGACTTAAAGAATACAATAAATGGGAGAAATCATCTAGGTTTGGCTATTAAGAGACAATCTGCCAGCAGCAACGTTTGCAAGGTACTTTATTTCTTCTCCTTTAGAACTGATGTAATCTTTCAAGAGCTGTAAGATTTAGAAAGCCACACAGCGTTGCAGTTGTTTTCCTATTAGCGTACCCCATGCAGAGAAAACCGGCAATTATCACCTTTGTGGAATGTGGTCTGCCTGTGTTACATTCGCTTTGACCTCCAGCGCGGGTCAAAAGATGTCACTTGCTGGAGAAGTCTGTGGCTATTGTGTCACCCAAATAGAAAATACTCCCCTGTGCCTTGCAGAAGGTCCAGGAGCCTTTTAAAACATGCTGGTATAATGCAGAGGAATTCCTGTGTCCTCCCTCTTGCTGTGTCACTCTACAACTGGCTTCACAAAAGGTCTTGCAGGATATTCCCCAGGCATTTTCCCAGCCCTGCCAGGAGTATCATAGTTGCATTCAGCTCTTTAGTAACCTCCCTTCAAACCCACCAAAAGAGGTACAGGTAGAGGTGCTGCAAAATTAGCCAGGTTGTATCTAGCGATAACCCCAATGCAGCTTTGCAGTATCCAAATCCTAACGCTTAAAGACAAAATGCCCGTGACTTCAAAGAAACCAGGATTCAGGTCTAAAAATACGCAGAAAAGGACATTAAGTGAAAAAATTCTGAATACCATTTTCCTTCACTCAGCATCACAAATTAAACCAGCCCTAGCAGATTCTGGTCCAACTCTGGCAAACCTTACTATTTGCACAAATAAATCTCCTTCACAACACTAATCTGTCAAATAATTACAGTGAAGCCAGCCAATCTGTTAAAGCCCAGAAAGCCCAAGTTTGCAGGAGTACAGAGAAGGCCACCATCCAGCTCATCTTCATCTTCTCTAATCTCTGCAAGAAGACAGATACATTACGGAGCTTGGTGCCTGTGCTGGAAGTGCCTCTGTAGGAAGGTTGATTAACTTAATGATATTTATATCATCAGTGGGTTATCTGCAATTCAATCAAAGAGGAATGAATGTCTGTTTATTAGTGTATTTTTAAAATGCATTTAGAGCATAGGTTGGGCACTTATTGAATAAAACTAATAAATAAGATTACAAGAATCAAATCACTGCTCTTCAAAAACAGCACTTTCTGTGGCAAGGAGCGATTTACAATCATTACTGATTTGAAAAGGAATGAAAAGATGAAAGAAAAACATCAGCAGCAAAAGGGGCAGAGTAAGCCATTTATTTTTATTTTTTTAAGAGGATTTGCTATCAGTGTATAAACATCACACAGGATCCCAGAATGGTATTATTTCTCACTGCAGATGTGTACCACAAGACTGGTCCCCTCAGCCTCCAAAACTGGTTCTAATATTTTTCTTGCTTGGGTTGCAACTTGACCCACACCTTCAATTCATGTTTTGTTCATGTATACCTTTCATGCTGGATGACTTTACTTGTCTTCACCACCTCAGCAAGTCAGAAGGGAAACATTTTTAAAAGCTGTGGCATTACTCAAGCTGTGAGGTGGGTGACTCAAGAGAAGTGACATCTTAAAACATTCTGCACAGGGGCAAGTAAAAAGTCAATAAGGAAATACCATAGTTAGGCTCTTTTTAACTTGCTGAAAGTGTGAGACAGCAGTTCATTTCCTGATCGCTCATGTGGAAATGGTAAAAAATAATTAAGAGCAATGACTAATCACCAAATCAAAGCAAATATTAAATAAGCAAACTTGCTTTCTACCATCAAGCTCTGTCTGCAAATGAGCAATGGCATTCAAAAGTTTAGCCTTTAGACCAATTAAAAAGGGTACATTAAAGGAAAAAAAAGATCCGGTTTATAGCTGCATCATGTTAGAACATCAGCAACAGGAGTTATGGGAGCTGCTGGAGTCATGTGGTCAAGACTGGAACAAAACACGAGTAATTGCTTTAAATTCAGAAATAAATACTATACGAAAACAAAAAAGGAGTGTACGTGGGAAAGGAAAATTCTCCCCTTTGCTCATATCCTATCCCAACTACATTTCACTGCTGCTTCTGAACTGGCCGTACTGCAATGACAATAATTGGATATAAGGTCCTGACTGGCCTGCGAAAGCTTTCGCTCTATTTCCTGTCCTCCACATAGAGCTTGATTGGTTTCAGGGCTATCCAGGGGGGCATTAAAGCTGCAGATTAGGGAAATACATTGTCCCCACTTTAGTAATGAGGTGTGCAGTCCATCTGGGAAGAGGCACCCAAGCTGCTCACGGGAAACAGTTTGCCACAACACCAGGGAGGCACATTACTGAAGCAAATGAAATGAGCAGGACAAGCAATGCCTAGATTCGGGAAGCTCTGTTAGATGCACCCCTCTTTTTTTCCCCATGTCCATTTTAGTTCTCTATTGTATATTTTCAGATCTGCCTTAGGACATTGGTATTCACCAGCTCCTGAGCTGCCAGTTAAGCTGCACTCATCTTTGTTAAAAAGATGACCAATTCCACCCTGCCAAGGGCTTGCATGCACTTTGCAGGCACAACCTGCCTCAAAAGGGCTCCACTGAAACCCATCATGAGCTCCCACCACTGTCTATCAGCCCCCATGTGCTACACATGCACTCCAGAGGAAACAAAAGCTTGGTCCACCAATATCTTCAGGTTTTGGGGCTCAGAGTTTAGTCTAGTAACTTTTATGAAGGCTTTCTCCATCATCATATAGTTTGGCCCCTGAATGTTTTTTTGTAAGCACTATAGGAACATAATCTGCGGTTGGGGGGGGAATAAATGAGCACTACATTGATACAGAAAACAATGTCCTACTTGCCCTGTTGGTGGAGCCTGAACTCAAAATATTTACCTCTGAGTCTACCTGGATTCACAACTCCATTTCCACTTCCTTTTTCTCCTTGGAGCCTGCTCCTCACCTCAAACAGGTCCTTACCACTCCCCTTCTCCCTAACATAACCTAAATATGAGGATTCAGCCCCTTGTTGCTGAGCATGATTTGGACCTAAATTCATTTTGCCATAGCTAACTATGATTTGGACATTCCAGACAGCAGCTGTTGCACTACCCCTTCACAACACACTGCCTTCGGTAAATCTGTTTACTGAATTCTGTCTCTTTATTTCACTAATAATATCATACTTACCACTAAGATGGAATAATACAGTTCTTGATTTTTAAAGAGAACTGCCACAAGTTTGCAATTCCTGTCTGCTCAGCATAATCTTTTAAAACAATGCATGAAAGACCCACATAGTAGCTTAGTGTCAGACAGGAAAACAGTAGTGGTTCTTACAAGCAAATCCTGTGGGTAGAAGATAAAAACCATACGGATTATGATGGAATCTCTTTTCCCAGATTTGCAAAGTACTTTTTCTAGGGAGATCCTCAGCAAAGAGTAGCATCATGCATTGGACTATATTCAACCTTGATATAAGTTAATTGAATTTAAAGAGGGATGAGTGCAGTCTATTAGATGTAAAATCCTCAGAACATAATTTGAAAAGAGAAATCATGTGATTAAAACTTCAGGGGGTTAAGATGAGGCAGAGGAGGGCAAAGATAGGCAAGAAACCAGAACAAGTCACCATGCAAAGGAAAGCTCAGTACAATTGTTTCCAGGCATTGTAAGCCTCCTCCTGCAACTGCTGTTCAAGAAGCCAACCATCTGGTTGTCTTTATGCTGATCCAAAATATATATTTGCTGTGCCATTTGTACCATCAGCTAACTCAAGACAAGGATGCTAGGACACCTGGGGACTGCAGTGTTGAAACAACACTGGGAAGGGAAACATCAGCTTCAGAGGCAATAAGCCTTAAAAAAACACAGAGCAACCGGTGTGGCCAGGAGGATAAGGCAATGAGAAAAAACACAGAGACTGCTTGCAATTTGCAAAACACCAACTCCTCCCAGTAATCCCATTTCCTCCCATTGTTTAGAAGAACTTCTAGCAGGCCAGCATGATCTGAAAGGAAAAGAGCCGCACAGCAATCCTCTGCTGTATGGTTGAGATGAGCCGGCGCACGAGTGCCGCACGGTGAAACTGGGGAGGCAAAAAGATTCTAGGATTTGCAAGTGCACATGGGCTGCAAATTAAGCCACTGCAGCTCTGCTCTGACCCAGCACCATCACCACAGTTGATTAATTCCAAAGTGCTCATAAAATCCCATTGCTGCAACCAGGCCCCCTCATGGACACTCTAAGGAAAGACCCCTCAACGTGATGGAGACTTGTACAAAGCTGCAATACCTTAATTGAATAAGAGATTTCTCAGTCACATAGAAAATGGGTATTTTTCCTCTACATAGTCTCAGTAGAAGTGTTACTTACCTTTAATTACATTAAAATAAATATCACTTAAAAATAACAGGAAAAAAAACACCGCAAAGCCCACCTAACATGGAGATCAGCTTCAAAAAAGATCAAGGTTATTTATGCAGGACCACGATAGAATCAAGACCAATACAAAATCACTGGATTAGACTGAAAATTATGGATGGTGTTCATCTGGTGTCCCAAAATGTGAAGAGGAGAATGAAGACTAGTGGAAAGCTAACACATAGCCACACTGAAATCAGTGGGAGTTTCTGCCATTGATTTTGTCACACACAATATTTATCACGCCAATAGAGATTTTTCTGAAGTGTCTGTTCCTAAGTTCCAAACCTGAAGGGCAAGTCAGTTGGAAAGATACTAAGAGGAGCACATAACATGCTGGTGGACACCATGTTGCACGAGTCACAATGCACCCTTGTGACAAAGAGGACCATAGCCTCCTGGGCTGCATGACGAAGAGCCTTTCCAGCAAGTGGAGGCAGGTGATCCTTCCCCTCAGATCAACACCACTGAGGCCATATTTGGAGTGCTCTGGGCTCCCCAGAAGGTATTTAAGGGAGCATCTGACATAAAGAAGCTGAGAGCTGTTCAACCTGGAGAAGAGAAGGCTTGGGGTGAACCTTATCCATGTGTATAAATGGATGGGGGGAGTAAAGGCGACAGAGCCAGGCTCTTCTCAGTGGTGTCCGGTGAAAGGAAAAGAGGCACTGGGCACAAACCTAAATACAGTAAATTTCACTTAAATATAAGATACTTTTATGTAAGAGTGATTGAACACGGGAATAGGATACCTAGAGAAGATGAGGATTCTCCCCATCCTTGGAGATATTTAAAACCCAATTGGACACAGCCTTGAGCAACCTGCTCCAATTTACCCTCCTTTGAGCAGGGGGGCTGGACAAGATGATCTCCAGAGATCTCTTGCAATGTCAAATATTCTGTGTTACTTGAATACAATTTCAGTTGCAAGACTGAAAAAAAGCCCCCAAATTCAAGTTCAGCTATAGAAAAAAAAAGTGCAATTCACCAGACATCACTTTATTCGGGATAATTTTTTTGGAACATCATGCATTTTACTACACGCTTGGGAAGTTTTTTGGAACAGCAACAAAAGCTGTCTTTCCAAGCACATGATTAGAAAGCCAGATACTAACCCAAATGCTTCCTACTGGAAAACTTATTGCCAATGTGTGCTAGGCAGAGGAGACTGGGGAAACAAATTCTTCTAAACTTTGGGATGAAACTTTCCAAGTTTACATTTGCATCCACTTTTTGGAACTTGAAACTAGTTTAGCTACTGATTCCAAGGGACAGTTTTCTGAATATTCATCATTCAGCTAAATTCACACCAGGAATCAGCAACGATAATGAAGAAAATGAAACTCCCATCTTGAAGCGGCAGCTATTCTCATACCTACTGCTATTGTAAAATATGCTGACAGTCTGGCCTTTAAAATGAGGCAAAAGATGGTACTAACCCAAATTTATTGTTACAGGACCAGCTTCCAAGATGTGAGGTTGCCCAGAGAGAGCGGGGCGTGGGGGGAACACCAACAAATAGAAAGAAATAAAAAAGAAAAAACAAACACCACTCACAACTCTGAAAAGGAAAGGGATAGTAGTGGGCCTTCATACAAACGTTTAAAAATATTCCTCAGTTTCAGAAGACTGTTTCTTACAGTTGAGTGGTTTTCAGTTTAAAACCAAATCGACATATGGTTTTTTAGATGGTCAGTGTTCTTTCACACACAGTGCTCTTTCCAGCTTTCAGACCTTTAGCACAAGAATCACCTCAGCCTTTTCCCCATGTCTCACCTCACTTACCCCTAAATGACAAGTCAATCTCTGTTCCTTCCACATAGGATGTAGGGCCTTTGGAACTGCTTAGCTATCAAAAAAATTCCCTTTCTGGGAGCCACCTTCCAACATGACCTCTATTCTTTTCATCAGCTGGATGGCTGAAGAACCAGCAAAAAATGCCATTTAGATGAGGTGAGAACCTAAATTACACAAACCCACTTTTTTTTCTTCCCAATGATAAAACTTAAATTTCATTTTATGTTCAGATATGAAAGTGGATTGATGTGCAACATAAAGAGGTTCTGTAAAAAGAGGTTTTACAAAGCATAATATTTTTCTAATTGCTATAGATTAATGGTTATTCCTTCAGGACTTGCTCTCTGACCTGAAATAAAGAGCATATCAAACCATTTTCTTTTTTGCATTTAAGAGCAGAATTTTACTTCAGAATTAAACTTCATGCTAAAAAATAAAATATAATATTCTTTATAAAATTAGTTTTAAAAAAAATTTTTTAAACACACTGAAAATGTTTCCCCAAAGTTTTGGGTTTTTCCCTAAGGAATATTGCACACACTTACTGAAAAACAGTTTTTCAGTAAAAAAAGCTTAAAAATTATAATGTTTTATTAAGAACATAATGGAAATTTTGTGTTAAAGACATTGGAAAAAGGTTCTTTTCACATCCTGTAAATTGGGGGGGGATCTTTTTCTATTTCCACAAAGTCCTGTCACATTTTTAACCCATCCTAGGTGACCAGGAAAAGGATGGATCCTGGTTTTTTACAAAAGACAATGTGCTCTTCTTGTTAAAGCAGTCACTGAAAACAGCTCCTCTTTTACTTAAAAAAAAAACCACCACAAAAAACCCTACCACATCTCAGATATCTATCTCAGACATCAAAACTGCTGTGAATAAGGTAACAGTTGTACTGAAGAAAGATATGACTAAGGAAAATGAGTCAAATTGGTTGCTTGACTTCAGCCAAGTTAGAGGACCTCTTAATAAGCTGAGAGCAATGTTTACTTTCTCTCTGCCTACTCTCATTTTGAGAAACAGACTTTTCATTCATATCATCAGGGTGTCACAAAAGGCCAGAGAACTATATGGGAAATAATATACTAAAATTTTGGGTGGTGTCACTACACAGAGACATTTTTATCTAGAGAAGTGAATGAGGAAATTCAGCAACAGCCCGTGTCTCACCTCAATGTATTCCAAAAATACTTGTATAATTTTAAGCACATTTTGAAGAACACTTATTACAAAGAAGAAGGTTGTACAGAAGTGTGTATCTAGAGACAAGTTTATTTTAAAAGATTTTGAGACATAACAAACACTGTTTTAGCAAGTAAACCAGATACTTAAAAATGGCCCCATATTCCAGCCAGCTCCATAACTTCTCCCAGTATATGGCAGCTATAGACTTGACCCAGGTTCCCATTAACTCATTGCATGAGTTTTATTCTTTTGTTAAAGTCAGGGTGCAAGAACATGCTTAAAGAACTGAGAGATCTGTAGGAAATATGGAAAGACATATTTCAGTGTACTAAAAGCAAATAGTGGTCAATGTTTTAATGAATCAATTATATTTCAAAATGGACTTCTGTTTTGTTTTACGTTTCCTTCCCTTGTAAATGGCATGCCAACTTCAATACTTCACTCAATAAATGACTACTAAATGAGCACAAAGTTACAGGCACGTTGGTCTCTATGACAGGCCATACATAATCACCATAGAAATATATAATTACACCTGTCAACCTCATCTCATGCAATTGATTCAATAACTAACAATGTCAGTAGCAGGCTAAGCTTAGGGGTCTCACTGTGTGAAAATACTCATACATGGCTAAACATCTTGGTATTTTAATTGCCTGTCATACTGCCAAGGTTCCTATATTGTACCTATCTCCACAGCAACAGGCTGGAAGGAGTAAAGCACATTTAATAACTGAAAAAAGTGAATTTATAAGCTTGCAGTTATTTTATGGCTCTTACAGACACTGAAGAGTAATATGAAGACAGCTGGAGATGTAGTTGTATTTGAGGAAAACAGGGTTTTTTTCTTTTCTGGGCGGATTGTGTGCATGTGCACACTATGAAATAAAACTCATCATATAAATCTGAAAGTTGTTTCTAATTACAGCTACTGGAGAGGTCAGCTCATGCCTGGAAGTGTACACATGTCCAGCTTGACAGGACATTTAATCTCAACACACCAGGAACGGTTGTGTAAAAACAGCTTTTTAAAGGCTCCTAAGGACTTAATCATGACATGTTTGTTAGTAATAATTATCAATATGATTCCATCCAATATTCTAAATTACTTGTAAGCTATGCTGCACTGAAAGGCTCTAATGTCCCCAAATGCTAACCCCACTGAACTCGATGGCCAGTGCCCTTAGCAGCAGCAAGATTTACGTTTACTGTCTAGCAGTCTGTGCTAATTGCACACGAAGACAACAAGGGCAAAGTCTTTCTGGCTGAACTTTTAACAGTGACAGAGTAAGACCAAACAGACTGGGTCAGGGAGAGGTACTAAGCAGAGAGCCACAAGTTGATGAAAGACCAACAGACACCAGGAGCTGATGGGAAAGAGAATGAACTCTTCCCCAGGAAATAGACAGGAATCAACAAAACATCTGGCTGGTAAAAAAAATAATGTGGAAAATGAGGAAGTAAACAAGTGGAAGAACTACTCTACATGTTAGCAAGGGGTAGGAGGCTTCCACGCTTCAGGATTTTAAAATCAACATCGCAGTGTAAATTCTGTTCACATTTTCCCTAGCACAGAGAAGCCTCCACCTGTATGAAATTTCTATGTGAAAAGTTAACTTGCTTTTAAACAATTCATAAGCTCAAATACTAATGAATAAAAGTAAACAGCATCACTGAAGAAATCCTTCTACTCACCAACACGGTAACAGAGCACTAGTGGGTGAGACTGCACAGACGTTTAGTTAAAATATAGTAACATATCTCTACCACCTTTCTTGCTCTGCAGACCTGTCAGGCCATACTCTGATGACGTACTCTGGGCCTCTTCAGTCCTCCTCTGTGTTTTGGCAGAGTTTGGCTTTATTTCTTAGACTCATCCAATATCATCATGAACCGAAATCCTTAAACATAAAGAGAAAAGGTTGCAATTCCAGTCATCACAAAAAAAGAAAAAGCAGTGACAACTTTCATCTACAAAAAATGGTTATCAAATACTTTGCAGTCAAATGCTCAAGAAGAGCATAATATGGCAGAAAGATGAGCCACAACATCTGTGCTTATTGATGCATGGTTTGATATTGAACGAACACAGGAAGGGGATGGAGGGCAGATGTTAAAGCCCATGAATACAGAACACAGGAAAGTAGGAAAATAAAAACTGCTTCACCTTCTTGCTTTAATTTACTGTAAATAAAACATGCCAGAACTTAGAAAACAGCTAGGTGGCAAACACCATTTTTATAAGGACGTTATGATCATCCTCATGGAACTTATCTCCAAAGACAGGATTTTACAGAACAAAAGAGAAATAAAAGTCTCCTGTAAAGCCCAGCAGAGCCTCTTGTTTCCCAACTTAGGTCTGAAAAGCAGAATAAGCCTGGTAGTGCCAGGCAAACAAGCCTTCCTGTTGGAAACTGGAGCAGCAGAGAATTTATTTATAGCAACATCCAATGGCCAGATCGAAGGAGGATTTCTTAAATGAATCTTAAAGCCCTGAAGCATTTTTAGACTTTCTGGAAGGAGATCACTTCTAAAAAAGTCTGCCATGAGCACAGCAGGACCCATAAATGCACCCTAACCCCAGCAATTGCTCTATCTCCTGTAGAGGCAAACAGGTCAGTTGGGAGTGGGGAAAAAAGTTGGCAGGATGCACAGGAGGTATATGGGATCCAGAGCGTGCTGGGACAGACATTCACGTGGCCAAGTACTTGCTCCAGCTGACTCCCAGGCTGAGCAAAGCTGAGAGCCAAGCCACGGTACTGCCACTACCCAGTCTGCTCAGAGATGACAAGGTCATTGTATCCCACTTCCCAATATAGCCAAGTACTTCCCTACACACAGGACTGATTTCTGACTGAAATAACGGCATCCAACTTGCTTCCACTATCTTTGCCGGAAATAAACACTCAAGTGAGAGAAAAAAAAATAAAAAACAGCAAAAACCAGCCAGTGGTGTGCATACATAAGGAGGTGGAGACTCAGATTTTCAACTGGTATAAATCAGCATCACCATGTTGAAGGAAACAGTGCTATGCTGATTTTCACTGTTGTGGAGTAAGCCTATAAACACACAACTCAGAAGCAGGTACACATTTGCCTCCCTGATTTTCAGGGTAGGTACAGTTGCCATCACACACTGGCCAAGTATTCTTGGAGCTGCTCCAGAACATCAGTCTAGCATGCTTTCAAGCCTGTCCTTGGAGAGCTCAACTGGCCAGAAGACTTCCCAAAGGATATATATTTTCTATATCCTTTCAAAGCAGAGAAGCCAGAATAAGTCTCAGCCCAAAGAATTTTACAGGGCCTTTTATACTCATTGTAGTACTTAAACAGGAAGGGTATCACAGCTCTGAGTGGTTCATAATATAGATGATCTACAAAATTACATTCAAGAAGTCTTTCATCCACATAGACTTACTGTCTTCTCTGCCCATTCATCCCAAGAAAACCCCAAAGCAAGGACACTTCATAAAACCTTTATAGTTTTTCATATCAGCATTTGCAGGAAGAGTTCTGCAAATTTATAAGAAATGCTTTTTCTATCAACTTGGTTTATTTTTATTTTTGCTAATTAGGCTTATTTCTCCCTTGCAGCCAAAATAAAGCAAAAGGAAAAGATATTGTTCCTTTACAAACAACGAAAAATGTCAAACCACCAAAGTTCAAAATAATGATTATTAGAATCCCTTTCAAGTGAAACATTTTTTCCAAAGATAATTATACATTTTAAACACTGTTCACAGAGCAATTTAAGCTCCTAAGTGAATAGTTGAATGAAGCAAAACCCAGAGCTCCCCCCTGAATAGAAAGCACTACTGAAGCGTGTGTGGGACCAGAGCAGGAGTTCAGGATAGGGTGCTGCTTGCCACATCCTCAGCGGGGTAAGTCAGAACGGCTGTCTAATTGTCAGGAGCACAAAACCGGGTTACATCAGCCAAGGATCAGCCCCAATATCTGCAGCTGAATTTTCGAAGCAGACAAGGCCTAATTCAACTCCCATTAAAGTCAATAAAAGCCTCCCATTGATTACAGTAGCAGTTGGATCAGGGCCACACTGATGTTTACTAGAAGCCAGATACAAGGTCTGATTACTTTTATACTGTTACACATCAGATCCTTATTCACTCCATTATTTACAGGCTTGCAAACAAGCAAGAAATTCTGATCACACAGTCATACAGACCTCCATTTGCATCCTTGATTGGCATGATGAGAGCTGCAGAGAAGGGTTTGAATATGTATTACACAGAGCGGTGGTGCACAAAAACCTGCAGGACGCAGTAAAGCAATCAGGCATCACAAAGAAATTGAAATGGAATTCCTTGGAGAAGGGGATCATTAAGTGCTTAACAAGCATCGCTCCGTTATATCTGTTTTAGTGATGTTAGCATAATTTTAATTGTTACCATCCAATCTGTTGTGATAGCTTTAGAGTTATCAAGATGCTAAATATTTTATGGTGACATTTGAACAATCAGAAAGATTAGCCGCAAAGCCCGCTACCCAGTAGCCCAATGCCTGTGAATAGACAAAAAAAGGGATCTATTTTCTATATGGAACAAAGACAAGATAGAAAGATCAACACAATTAAATATTAAACAGAAGTAATTACATAGGCAGCTAACAAATAACTCAAACACCCTGTATTTTATTATGCATTTCCAACCAGCCAATTAAATTATACAATATTCTGAATGTGCCTGGTGTATCCTGCTCCATGGTAGGTAGTTTAGCCAAGTTTTACTTCTGATATAGATGCTCCTTACTAAAATTTATATTGAGCCAAGGAAAGCATGCAAGATAGGGGGTCCTACTTTGTGCTAAGCTGACAAAAAGCATAGCTGCTCCTTCTAAGAAGCCTCAAAGTCCTATATAATGCTAATGGATTGCCAGGTTCAGCTTCAGTCTCATTTAAGGTGCTGACTTAAGATATGACACACTTGGCAGTTTTGGGCCTCAGTGTCACACCTAGTAAGTAGGTCATAGAGCCAAAACAGTATGCACAATTCCAACCTGCATGCAGGCATTTTTCAGATCTAGGGTTCACAAAAATCAGTGGATGCTAGGCACAAAACATAACTGAGGATCTGAGCTACACAGACTTAAATGGGCTCATTCACTTGCTTTAAAATTACACACCTGCTAGAAATGTTTGCTGAATCGGGGCCATAAAGGTTATTTGCAACTGATCCATAATTAAATGCAAACTAGCGCTCCCAGCAGAACAGTAGCAAGTAATAATAAAGATAATAAAGCTAAACATTATCCAGAACAGAGGCAAAGGACATAATTATTGCCATATGAAATATGGCAACACTAGGGTTTAATATGCTTGTAAGAAAAGCTTGCAAAAGCTTTGGTAACATAGGGCTGAGACTTCCATCTGGACAAGTAAGGATCCAGGCTGAGATCTGACATGTTTTCAACTTCAGTGGAAAAATTCAGAACCTAGCAGCATATACTGCCCTTCAATCAAATGATACTACTATCTAACAATTTTCATCTTAATAGGTCATCTCTCTGATGAGAATATGAATGTTTTTCCCGTTATTCAACTCATGCTCATAAATGGGTATTTGGAAGTAATATTTCTCAGGAAAAACAGTATTCTTTACCTGGGAGGAGAAAGAACAAGCTTCAGGGTTTTGGATTAATCTGATTAGTTAGGACATTGCAAGGCTCGGGCTGGCAGGGCTTAGAAGGGCCCTGCTAACTCAGGGTCATGCTAAGATACCAGAGGATCTGGGTATGTTAAGCTCATCAAGGTCAGGCACTGGCCTACAGACTCTTCTGGGGGGGCTTGCAAAGGCAGTGGCAACACACAGCTAAAGAGGACACACTCTGAGTTTGGTCATTCAGCATCAACTTTGCTTCTGATACTGGAAGCTCAGAAGCTGCCAGCTCAGTACTCATCAGGGAAGAGACTTTCCAGCTGATGCGCAGTGTTTTCAGTACATGTTTCCTGCTAACTTGAAAACAGGAATCACAAAAGGTCCTGTTGAACTATGAACGAGACAAGGGCAAAGGTTCAGGGATAGCTGCTGATCCACACATTCCCCATGATTCTTAAAGGGAAATCTCTTCTATTTAGCAATTGTAGCAGCTACTGTCCTTCCCTCAGATAGAGTCCCCAGAATGACATCAAGGTACTCTATTGTGGTATAGAGCTTGCTCTGTAGACTGTTACTGCACTCTCCACTGGTGATGGGGCCTCTGAGAAAAGAAATTATCTAATGCTATGAAGGTTGCTGCTAAGATTTTTCTTTTTTTCAAGCTCAGGTAGTAGTGTTTCTTTCTTTTACAGTCAAAGGTCAAAGTTCTGATTCCTGCTGCCAAAGGGAGCAGGGCAGCATGCTGACTTAGACCATGGTAAATTCATCTGTGAGACAACATTGCTTTCCAGCTCACAGTGGATATATTCAGGAAATTTATGGTAAGACTTTTTAGGCAATTTCACAGTCATTGGCACTGGGCACTAGACCAATGCCAAAATATTGGTCAGTTCCTGACTTACAAGGCCCAGTGACAGGAGTGGCTGCTAGCCACTTCTGCTTTCTTGAAAGCAATGGTACCAGTTTCCCTCCAGAACATGTGCTAAAGGTGTTGCTTCTGAATAATGTGATTCAAAAGGGTAGCAATAACTTCATATGCAAATAAAGCTTCAGAATAATTAAGAACAATATTTTTTTAATTATGCCAAAAGACTACAAGAGGACTCCACTTAGACCATCTAAGGAGAAAATTAACTAGTAATTGGACATCTTCCTTGATACATCTAAACCAGTTCTGTGTTGCACCCCTGGCAATGAGCTAGAAGCACCAATAGCCTTGACACTGACTGGCATGTTCTCCAATATTTTTGTGCATGTTTGATAAAAAGACGACAATTTTCCAGAAGTAGAAACATAATAACCCAGTGGAACATTAGGAAAGGGGGCTAAAGACAAAGGATTTGGGAGGCCACACATAAAAGGAAAGCCCAGAGTTCTGAGAGAAGAGGCATTTATGCTCAGCTCCTGCAAATCCTATGCAAAGACCCTACAGATAGTGCAGCCTACAGAGAAGAAAAGAAATGTAGAGGGAGACCATAACACTAGCACTATCTGAGTGACTCTCATAGCAAGCTCTGACTGCGCTGAACACTCATGTGGTGCCTGTCTGACCTCTTTCCTGACATATCACTGGCAATGGCAAGAAGAACCCACAGGTCATGCAGAAGACCATGCTGCCACTCCAGGGCAAGGGGTGCAATACTTGCTGTCTGCATCAGCAGGAACAACTCAGGACCCAAAGCTGCTTCCCAGATGTCTGGGTAATTTAGAAGGTTTTTCTTGAATCACATTTCTTATAACAATTTTGCAGCTACTCCAACTCACAAACACTTCAGCCAAGTCTCAAGAGTGCCATTCAAAAAATGAAACCTCTTTAATCTTTTCAGTAGAAAAATCAACTTAAGTGGATAACTACTCTTTGTCATTTGAGCTGAAACTGGTAAATATTTGTATCATAAGAAAGCTTCAGAGCCAAGATATTAGCTAGAAAGAACAAAACCAAGAGTGAAATTCTCTAGCCTTGATGTTGAGTCTGCAACATTTAAAAGATTAAATAAGTATTTAATATATTATTTTTAGCTAAAGAAAAACAGCATTGTTGCTATTAGACATTTCAATTTACTTAAAATAACTGTGCCTCAGTAGTTTACAAAGGACTGATTGCAGACAATGTGACAATTGTATTACTTACTACCCTTGACATCACTTCAGTGAGGGTCACTCTAGTTAAATATTTCATTTGTTATAATGTCTATCTTCATCAAGCTATTTTTGAAGTTATCTGAAAATCTTAAAACATTTGTTTCTTTGTCTTGCAAAAAAAGAGAGCCCTGTTCATTTGTTCCCTTTAATACCTAGCAAATTGCTGTAGCAATTCACAAAACCCTTAAAAGAAAAGGGCATGTAAGAGAAATGCAAAGTAAATCATTGAAAACATCCTTTTCTCACTTTGAGTCCTTTTTGCTGTTAAATACTCTGCCTAAGTCCAGTCTCTGTCAGAGAGGCAAAGATGCTTTATTAACAGTATTCTCATAAATATTCTGTGTTTGAATGAACAAGACGAAGGATACTTGACATTTAAATGCTTCTTACGATTCCATTTATAAAGCAATTCTGATATCAAAGCATGCCTCCATAGTTACACATGAAAAAAAATACTGCATTCTTATATTCCTCCATGTATGTCTTACACATCAGAGATACATCACCATTTTCTTAAATCCGTAATGAACCAAATTCTATTTGTTGAATCACAACCACCAGTGTAATACCACTGAAAAGTACACAACACTAAGCTTTGCTACCTACAACTTACCTATAAATCTTGGAGCACTGGGGAGTGGAGGAAATAATCCAACAGCGTAACCAATATCAACTATAGTAATATCTCTTTCTCAGATGGACTATTAGGCATAAGATTATTTAGGGGCTTAAAGGTATTGGGATTAAGTGTATTTGCTTTTGTTGTGGTCCTGACTAATTTCTACTTTGTCCACCATGGAGGAGAGACTATGGCTTCCCAGAAAGAATTCTCCCTCCATATGTGAAATAGATAAAGTCACATTTTCTGCCTCCCGATGTTTCTCCATGAGAAGGTACATGAGTTATGCTAAATTTGTTTAAAGCCTAACACCAAGCAAATAAGACATTTTTCCTATGCCTGGAACCTATCATCACTTTCAAGTCTTCTAAATGTTTCTGGCTCATTTTTTCTTATGATGAGACCTTAGATAGGAGGTAGATTAAATTCCTGGAAATTCAAGAGAGAGTGAGTTAGGAATAGGAGGAGTTCTCCTCATTGTGCTGGCAAACCCAAAGTACTTGGGTTAGAGTAGTGGCAAGATTGCTTTTTGAATTTTGATGATTATTTCAGCTTGCACTGAAAGCCCAGTCCAGGCTGAGGCTTTCTCTAAACCAATACCATTTGCTAACTGAAGTCAAAGATAGGCTACCTTCTCTCTATTCTGTTTGATCTGCATTACTACTTACAGAAGCAGGGGAGGGGGAGTAAGCCCAGATGGTTACCTGCCCTGAGGAGAAGCTGTCTCCAGACCAGCAGAGCAAGTATATTTCCAGCTCAAGAGCAAGAATTCCAAAGCCATATAGCAGCTTTCCACCAAGTTGCAACCATGAGTTTGCATCTGTACCAGAGTCTGATACCGATTCCTACAAAACCTGAACTCTCATTAGCATTCCATTACTTTTTGTAAATTGGGAAAAGTCCTAGTAAGTATTTTGAGACTTAAGGATGAAAAGAATAATTTTAAAAATACACTGCGTTAGTATTACTTATTATTATTAATACCACTATGTATCTTCATATGGTAAATATTACTTCCTGCTTCTCACATCAGCATGAAATGAGCCACAGCATGGAAATGTCATTGTGCAGATCTCAGCACAGGCAGGCTGACCTCAGTTCTCAAGAATTAATGCACAGCTTTAAAGCAAGTCACACCAGAAGCATATATTACTTTATGGGTTTCTCTGTAAAATAACCTATCCCTCTTTGAGGCATGGTTTAAAGACAGAGCCCACAGGACATAAATCACAGCTGCTAAAAATACAAACCCCTTTAGGACATCACTCCTTAATGGCAGCAGAAATCTTCACAGAAAAAGACACCTGCCCCAGTGACAGAGAATAATCACCTGCTCAAAAGCACGTTTTGGATGCCTGCTGGAGTTAGCAAGTTCAGAGTGCCAAGTTTTCCTTTGGAAGAGAAGACACGTTACAAAATGCAAACCAAAAATCCAGATTTCCCCTCAAAAATGTAACTACTTTTCAAAAGGGTGAAGTGTATTATTAAAAAAGGCGTAATGATGTGCTAAGGTCTCACACACAACTCCCTGGGAAAGGCCTCCCCATTCCTGCACCCCAATTACCAATGCAATCAAGCCAATACCATTAGAATCGGCTGCCTAAGTCACCCTCACTGATTTGCTTTCCTTCCTTAAGCCACTGGTTAGAGATGGATTCAGACAGTTAATTGTAAGAGGTCCTTCTCCAAGTTTCTTTTGATGAAAAAAAGAATCTCATCAGGCTTTTGCAGCAATACTGACTGCAATATCAATGATTTTGATCTAATTCTGATTTTCTTACTCTTTCTACCAAAATAAGAGTGCCATATTACTTAGGCCATTTTCTTTGGTCAACAAGATTTCCGAGCTGCCATGAGAAAAGTTAAAATGTTGATACACAGTTTCATCCCAAATTTGAATAAAATATTGAGTATTTATCCTATTTTTAAACTGGAGAACTTTATCAGGCTTTAAGCTTTTGATGAGCTTAAAACACATTGCTTTAAAGTTTTCCTTTCCTCATCCCATTCACATTCTTCTGAACATTAGAATAATTTTACGGAGCATAATCTATGTGCATCCACAGGATACAGAAACATGCAGCAGAAAGCACAGTTTGAAAAACTCCCCACAAATTTTGTCAAATCAACATTATCCTACCAGAAAGTTATTTTACCACAAAACGTCTGACACATTTTGCTGATATTATCAAAACCAAGAAGAGGAGCGTTATCAGATATTACAATAGGAACTGGGCAACATGCAACTCAAACCAGACAGTGGATTTGGCACCAGCTTTCTCCTCCCCTCCAAACTGACTTCCATTATACAGGGCTCAGCTCTGTAGAGGCTACAGCATATATTCACCTTTGAGACACAGCACACTAACCCTCCAGCAGAAAGCTGCTGTTGAAATCTTCCAAACACCTGAGCAAAATGCATTTGGGGCTAAAAGCAGGTTTTTTCTCTAAATGCACTGATGCAGCCTTTCTGCTACCTACTCACCTTGTCTCCATCACTCTCCTAGAACAAGTGCTCAGTGTGCCAGACCCTCAGCTAGTGGGTGCCAGCAGAACTCCACTAACTTCACGGGGATGCAGCCGACTTCGGGAATTTCATCTGTGATGCAGAATACTGCCAGTTCAGAATGAAACCTCTTCCCAGGATCTAGCAGGGGGTACTGATACTTTATGCCCATGTGCTAAGGTTGATTTGTTTAAGTTTTTTTGAAGCATTTCATGTTTTTTAAACTTTCTCTCCCCTCCCCCTTTATTGAAAGGCCTTAAATTCCAAAATAATGATTCAATTCATGAAGAAAAAAAAGTATCTGCATCATCCAGAAAAAAGAGAATCTGTTTGATATGAAGCCAGTTTATCCATGGGTAAGGCTGGCCCGCTGCAGAAAGCTCATAATAAGTGAAGCCTAACAGCTCTGATGATGAAAGGTATAAAGCTAAAAGGGAAGCTATTTGTAATACCTAGCTTGGACCACAGAATGACATTCCTTTCCCTACCAATTTTCCCACCCATTTGGAAAATGCTGTCCTTGCTGCGTTATCATGTATTCATAGGCACAGCAAAATTGGTTTTGTCATATGGTTTTGGTGGGTTTGCCTTGTGTTTTTCTGTTTCTGCATTTTTGCAATTATATTGCTTAATATCAAAAGTCATTGCCATACAAAGCACAGCAGAGATAACAAAGTTAGCCCACAATAACAGTGTAAGGCAAAATAAAAAAAAAAAAGAACACTGTATTTCGGTTTCACAGCTGGAAGTGAAAAAAATATTGAGAAAGCTTAGGAAAACAAAAATAAAGATAAGAACAGTCATCCAAAAATCTGTGTTTCAGAGGAAATACCCTGATGACATTATTAAAATATTCTGGATAATAGGCAACCATTAGGTTTTACCCAAGAGCAGCACTAAATCCTGGCATACCTCCTGCCTTCAGCCATCTCAGAGGACATTCCTCCTGTGCACAGAGCCAGTACGTACACAAAACTTTCCGTGGAAACACTAGCCAGGTCCCAGAAGCAGTGAAATTATCTTGTCAGCAGGGCTCCCCCACTTGGGTGTAATATCACCCCGACAGAGCACTCATGCTCCAGAATCCCACTCTTATCTGATTGCCTTCATTTCAGAAATCTCCACAATGTGCTCCTGGATGGGGCTAGACATAAAGCAAATGGAACCAAGCCTTGGATGGGGAATTGTCCCAGAAAGCACCCATGCTAGACATTGTATAATCCTGAACCAGATGCTTCTCAAAAATGTTATCCTACTGGCATGATCCACCTAATTTCCATGTCTCATTTAAGATCCCACGCTTCTTACATAGTCTATAGAACAAGGCAGATGCCTTTCTGATTTGTCAGGGACTTTATTCGCCTTGTGGAAGCCTCCCTGCTGACTGCTGAATACTCATATGTATCCAAAAGTAGACCTTGTCCCCATTTATACTGACTAAGGAGGGAACGAAGGTCTCACACGAGAAATAATTTCTTACATATGTCTTCCTTTCCTGCCAACATCCCAGCTAAACCAGCACCATTTTCCTTTGGACTGGGCAATAAAGACAACTGAATCTTTCAACCTAATCTTGATATCTCTCTCCCAAAATGACTAATATTGAAACTGGTCACAAATTATCTCCCACCCTATCTTTACCACTCTTTCCAAGTAGGTCTTAAATTCTCCCCTCCTCCTCATAAAAACCCCAATATTTTTAGCAACTTCCCTCTGTGACTTTAGGATGAGTTTAAAGGCCTCTTTCAGTTTTGTTTCACACATCCTGAGGAAAGAGCTCTCAAATATTCACATTCCCAGAAAATTTGCTGTGCTGCATTTAATCACTCAGCATGTTTTAACATGCAAGGAGGAAATAAAAAGGCGGGAGAAAAGATGGGAGGTGGCTGTGGGAACAAGTGAACCTGCTACATCTAGGAACAGAGGGCAAGTGTACCAGAGACTAGGAAAGCCCTTGGGCTGGCTCTCTTCAGATATAAACATTCAACAACCAGTGAAATACATAAGCATGGAAAAATCATCAGGAATTCACAAGTCAGGATTCTCCTGCACTTTTGCACCTGACTAGATGGGCTATCTCCAAGGAACAGGCTCCAAACATACTCACATGGAGATTAAAGACAAAAGCCCACTTTGATTGCAGCAGTACAGTCCTGTGCCTGGCAATACCCCAAGCACAAATCACAAGATGTGTATGAGTACCCCACACAGGCTAAGGGCTGCAGACAGCCTGCCTGATCTTTCTACAGCAGTAGAAAGTTTACAACATAAAATGTGATAACATCCTCATTGGAAATTACAGTGCCTAATATTACTACTACAGATAAGAAAGCACAGATAGCAGCGTACCTTATACATCCTTCGTCATCCACTGAAATAGATACACAACATTTTACAGCACTTAAGACTGCCCCTTGAGACAGGACTGCCACTCTAACACCCAAAGCTTCAGCTGAAGTTCACATTCCCTAACAGCTGTACGTCACCTACAGTAGAGAGGTACCAGAGAAGTGTTTTTAACTATTCCCTGCTCCCACGCTCCCTCCTCAAATTAAAAGGCCGTGGCAAACATGGAATACAAACAAATTCCCCGTGTTCAGTGGCACACACCATATTTCTGCCCATTATTAGATGTGACAAACACGAGAGGGGGCAGAGCAAAGGGCAGGACACTTGGCGATCTTGTCATACAAAACTTCTCAAACATGCTCAGTGCAGTGTGGGATTACTCAAGGCTTCCCATGCAGTGGGTCAGGAACACCAGACATGCAGGGAAACGTCTTCCTGGGAAACCTAGATGGAGAAAGAGGAAAAAACAGCCCCATGAACACCCTTACAGGCACCCAACATCAGTGTGTCACTCAGGAATGGTTCACCACTTTGGTCTCCTCCTTAACTATCATCTTGTTACATTAAAACCATACCACTGGGAAAGATTTCTTCAGGTGTAGCAAGAGATAAGGCTAATGCCAAGAATTTTGGGACAGAAAAACCCTGAGTTCTCACAATCTTTTCCATCATTTGCTCAAGATGAAGAAACACTACTGGCACACCCCATTAATGCCCTGCTCCCCAGAGTAAACTGCAAGCTGGTTTGTGCTAGGGCATTTGAGCCTTCAATAAACAGAAAGCACAGTCTGACAAAACGTACTCCCCCAAGCGTTGTATTGCCTGCAGCATCTACCTCTACCAAACTACCTTCCCTGTAAACACTACCCTGGGTCTGATAAGTACATGGAAATGAAGACTCTGCCATTCGAAAGAGAGGGGAAGGCAGGCTCTTGCCTATCCCAAGCACAAATGGTTTCTCCTTTCCTCCTTCTCTGGGAGTGCCAGGTAGCTGCCTCACACTGTGCTGATGTTCCATTGTTTATTTTTCAAGCATCTTCACAGAGCAGCTTTCCCATGTGGCAGCTCCCTTCCGCAGGCTCTGTTCTCACGCAGACAGAAGGCTGCACTGCTGCTGCCTTTTTGATCTTGAGACAGAGGTGAGGGGGCTAGAGGAGGGGGATGCAGTGGGAATTCCCACCCTAATGCTATTGGTTTGCTTTTCAAGATGCTCAGCAGCACTGCACATGGCAATCTTGTGCAGCAGAGGCTTTCTTTAAGACGATATCCTCACTTTCCTCTGTGACCTTTATTCCCACTATTTGCTTTCCTCCAAGGTTGACTCCAGCTGTAACCGATACCAGAGCATCCCCACCCCCATGGCTTCTTTGTACTGGCTCACAGATCAGGATCTCCATCCTCTCAACTGCTTCTCCCACTAGCAGATGCTAAATACAGAGGGAGGGGTGAAAACCCCTGGCACAGTAATGTCTGTGTGAGCAACTGCCCTCTCCCATGTGGTCCTCGCAACTTGCTTAACCTCAGTTAAAGCATGCAAGGGATGACGGAGCTTGCAGGACAACATGGCTTTCCTCAGGAGCATTTGCCTTTTGCTCCTTTGCTGGGAGCTCCTTCCTTCCAGTGCAGATCCCAGTTATGCCTTTTCCAGCAGTTCCATCTAGGTGGCAGAGCCTAAAAAACAATGAAAGGGATATTTAAATGGCTTTCTATTACAGAAAAAGCGGCAGCAGTGACTATCAAAAGAAAATCTACTTGAATTTTTTCAAAGGTATTAAGCAAAAGTAAAGACAATCCACTCAGGGTCAGAAGAGGAAAATCACATAACCAGCATGCCTTACATGCTCCTGGAGAATTCAACTCATTACATTTCACTTGCATTTCCTCCACCTCATAGAAAAGGGCTGATGACTGCTGAAAAGTATGTCTTGGACTTACTCTGTATTGGTATTGTGCTGTGAGACTGGTGGACAAGAAAATCTTTAGAAATGCTGTGAGACAGAGTTGGACCTGAGGTCTTCCAGTTGCTTTCTAGAAGTGACACCAGGGGCGTCACTTGGACATGAGGAAGAAGAGTCAAACAGAGGGTTATAGTACAATGAACAGGCTGGGACAGGAAGGGAAGATGGGTGTAGGCTCCTTATTGTCTGAAGACATTTTGATAAAGTCTTGTTGCAGTTCATGCCTACTGATTCAGTTGGTAGTGCTGCACAGAGGAAAAGAATTAAGTCTGAGTTGCTTTAGATCTGATCCAATCCCCTGCCCCAGCCACTGCCTTCTGCTATTCAATCAAATATTTCTACCATGTTGCTTCTGTTTGTACAAAGTTAATTACACTTCCTTGTCCATAAGTCTTTCTGAAAGCCTCAAAAATCAAGAGCACATTTCAAAATCACCAAAACAACCTATTTAAACTGTGCGTGGGTGTTTTTTTTACTGTGTCAAAATATTACCCAATATAGAGAAATAAAGGTACAATTTTTGTAAAAGAATTGAAGCAAAACCAAGAAAGTTAGAATGAAGGTCCCCAGATTGAATCCAAATCACTTCAGAATTTGTCCATCAAGAGTTTTCACATTACCACAAGCTTTTTGATCATGATTAAACTTATATTTCTACAACACTGACCAAGATTAGTACCAATTTCTTATGGCTTCGAGTCCTCAAAATATATTTTTTTCCCACTGACTTTTCAAATGCTCAGTATTTTCTTTGCAGAGCTTTCTAGAAAATTCACCACTAGCTCAGCATTTCCTTACAGCATTTCATATTAAATTATCATTGCAGTCATCTTTAGCAACTTTAACTTATGGAAATCGGTCAAACCACAGAAAGTCACACCTACAGTTATGCTGTATATAGATACCCAAGCAGACAGTAGCTCACACCAGGCAATGTGTGGGAGGAAGTGGCTAGAGATGTTCACAGACTTTATTCCCACTTTTAGAAACCAAGCAGGGATCTAAATAGATCCAACAAATGCAGCTGAAGATCTATGTGGCTTTACATGGGAATTTTGTGGCAGTCAGAGCTTCAGATCAGTGTTTCAAGTGGAAAGCAAAGTAATTATTATAGTTTGTTACTAGTTTGCAAACAGCCCATTTCCCACCATAAATATTAAGTGTATCCTGAAGACTTCTGTGCTGTATCCACTGCAGCCACAAGGGGAATAAAAATCCAGCAGTAATATGGGCAGATTACATGTAAAAGCTCAGAGAAAATCATGTTACCAAATACCATATTAAAGCCTATCAGAAATCAGCCTCCCACACAGCCCAAACAGGAAGGTGGGGGGGGGGGGGGAAGGTGTGCAGAAGAAGAGTAATTCAGCCTTACATCCAAACAATCCAAAAAGGATGCTGTATAAAAAAGTCCTCATTGAACCAGCAGCACTGCACGTTCTCATGGTTTCTTCCCAAGTCTTGCAACGGCTGGTGCTTTTCAGGAAGCCTCAGAACCTGCAGGCACGTGACTCACCCAAATCTAGGTTCTGTGTAAAAAAAAGGACATGCACCATAAAAATAAGTTTCTAATTCTCAGTTGCAAAGAAAACCTTGAAATAGGCAACACAGGCAGACCTAAAAGCTCATAAACATAACAACACATCCAACAACTTAAAAAAAACCCCAAACAAGCAAAAGACCCCTTCCTCATGAACTTTGAGGTAGAACTCATTAATTTTGAGCACTTAAAGCTGGCAAAGATGTACAAACTCCTTGTAAAGATGCACAGCAACTAGGCCTCAGAATTCCCAAGTCACAGTTACCACCCGGGTTCCAAAAACCTGAAAATGGCTGCTTTTCTGCATCCTTCTTTCCACAACTCATTCCCACTTCTGTCAAGTGCTGCCTGTTGATGGTGTAGGCCCTGATACAAGTCTCTGGTTGATATATCCCCACAGGGTACGGCAGTTCTCCCATAACGTGCATCACAGCCCTTTTCCTGGAGAAGGAAAGGAGCTGGCCATTCACGTAATAAGACAGGGATTTACCAGGGAGCAAGACTGGGAAAACCCACCTGAAGTCAGCAATACCATATCTCTGACAATTTCAAAATGCAGTCACCTTTGGGAGAGACCCATAGATTCCTCCTCACAGCAAGTTTGATAAGAGGAACAGTTGATAAAGATTTGTTTTACACAGTGTGATGAATCTGCAACATTGTCTCCTGCTCCCCAGTGTGTCCATAGCCTACGTTTTCAAACAAAATCCCTTTTGTGCTTTTCTCCCCGCTACCCCTCCTGCTAGGAAGAGCTCCCAACAACCATCTACAAAGTGACTTCACTGTTTGCCTTCAAGCCAGCCTTCAAAGCCTCCTGAACCATCATGCAAACAAACAGCTTGTCATCACTTAAATAGCTGTTTTCCTGAGAGAGGTCCATAGACCAATGTTCTCATCAACTCCTTACACACCCCCATCTGACTATTTCTGTTGCCTTTTGTCTCGGGCTTACTTTGGAAGCCGTCTGAGGAAAGGACCATTTTGGTTTGTTTCAGTGCATTCTGTGACATCCTGGACCATGACTAAGACTCACTGGCCTCACAAAGCAAGTAACAAATTCTAAGAAAATGCACCCATTAGGAGTGATCTATGAACGTCTGTAGACTCTCTGCATGTGTTATTAATAAAAACTGGGAAACTCTCTTGGTTTGCTCTTGTTTTCAGACACATGGTAGTTCCCCAACAGATATAAAACATGACTTGGGACACATCACCATGACCTTTTCAAAACAAACAGAGAATAAATCTGGAGTCAGAAAATTAAGCCATTTGGATGTCTAATCGGCCAAGTGCTATACACAAGTGAACTACCACTGCTACAGCTGTTTGATACCGGTTTGTCTGCAGGACAGGACACAACTGCAAAATACTCCATGCTTTATTTATCACCTACCATGGAAAGTTTCGCTTGCAGGGACTCACGGCGCTATTTTCTTAACCACTCATGAGACCTATTCCCACCTCTCGATTCATCTTGGGTCTCATAGGAGTCAGTTAGCTCCTCAGTGGAGCAGTTCATCCAGCTGTGAAGCAGGGACAATAACTCACTCATGGCTGTTAGGAAGGTAAGTTTACCTCCATTTGGGAATTATGATTTGATGACAAAAAACAGGAGGGGAAGAAACCTGCCACCAATCCTCTCCCTGTTTTTTGGTCTTGTTTCCATCTTGTCTAACAAAGTAACATATTTAGCTGCATTCAGGAAGTGACATGTTGGACATCTGAAACAAGCCCACAACACTGTCCTCCCTAACGGCCAGTTAGCAGCCCCAACTATGTGTATGACAGAACAGCTGCCCCTGTTCTCAGCAGCTCTCTGCCAGCTCTGCCACCAACCCGCTGTATGGCTGGGACAAATAATTTTGCTTCTCTGTGCCACCAGTTCCACTTCCAGCTTTTTCAGTCCTAAGTTATCTGGGACAGGACTTGCTTCTCTCTTTTTAACTGGAGGCAGGAAGAAGATCTCAAAGTTTATAAAGATCATTAGATGCTATCATGGTATATAGAAATAATAATGACCAGTTTAAAATACATCCAATTGGTTTTGCTCAGCAAAAAATTATATGATAATGAAAAAAATTACGGCAAAGTGAAAAAATATCATCGAAAAAACCATGAAGATCCCACAGGGAGAGAAGCATGCATTTGGAGATATCATTTCTCCCCAAAAGTCATGGCTACTGTCAAATAAAGCTGACATGCAAATTCACACGCCTGCACTTCTTTTAGAAGACAACCCGTTTCTCGGAGGTATCATAACAGTTTGTGATCTTGCAGTTGCTATGGCAGCTGCTGTGTGTCGAACAACAAAGTACTGTGTGTAGTTAGATAAATCTGCTTAAGTTATATCTGTCCCAAGTTCCCAACACTACACTAAGTTATTATGCACCCTTAAAAAAAAGGAATGTAAATCGAAGAAACATGTTTCAACATTGGACAATGGTATATAGAAAATATCTTTCCATAAACATTGCCTTTCATGGTATTGTCATCATGTACCTTTGCTGACTTTCTCGTGTCAAATTCCTACTACATGATTTTCAAATACATGTAATTTATTCAAATAAACCAAAGTGATATTAGGATAACGTCTCACTACAGTAAAAACAACTGCACGATCTCTGTGCATGTTTTGATTTTAAAGTCTGGTAACACAATAGGCTTTCTCTCTCACATTTGGTATGCATTTGCTACAAAAAATGATGCTTTAATATAAAATAAAATGCCCTGAGATGTACCACTTTATCGTTCTATGTCTTTCATCTCCTGCCTCCAAGAGCCACAGCATTCCATGGAAAGCAGACTTCTATTATCATACCCCAACCATACAGCAAATGCACGTTGCCCTCCACTGAAAATAATCTCACTAGAGCCCAGGCCCTCCATTTCCTTCTCCATCCCATTACTTTTCATAAAGGACTTCCTGCAGGAACACAGATGATTTGCAGTTCGTTTGCATACTACAGGGAGAAGCTGTAGCACACTTCACAAGTGCTTCATTTGCTCCAGTTGCTGGCTTTATCTCAGCAGGGATAACCAGCACATGAGCCAAGAGTCTTTTCCAGATGAGAGGTATCTGCCAGCAACCAGCTGACATTTTTTCATTTTAAAAAATTACCTGTTTTTTGTGGTAATACCTAAGCACAGATCTATTCTGAGAAGACAGCAACAGAAAACCAAACCATTTCACAAAGGCAAAACAATAGATTCAGAGGTTATTGAAGAGTGAGGCCTGGATACTGAAACAAGAATCATCACCTATACAAGACTATTGAGGTTTAAGTGCTCAGTTCATTAAAGCAGAGAAAGCCCAAGCCAACATTTCTGATCTCCTCACCAAATTCCTTTTATATTTTCTAGACAAGAGAAGACACATCATTCACCATTGGGGTTTCTGTTAGCCTAAAATCATCTGCATTGACAAAACCTGGAAGACACAGGCAGTGACACTGCAGGCATGAGGAAGGGGACTCATCATCACAAAGGGTGATGGCACCCTATCACTTCTAGTCACAGGCTCAACATGCCTAGAGGCGAGGGCAGAGCTTCAGCTGCCAGCTCCTGAAGAAAGGAATGAGCAGCCACTTGGCCCCAACGCAAGTGCTCACAGACACACACGTGTACAAAAGCAAACATTCTGTAATCCTCAGACCAAAATTAGATGGCTTCAAAGTTTGTGGAAGAGCAGGAGAACCCCTTCGGAGTCAAAGTCTTACTCTTAATGGTATGGTATTATTTTGAGTATATTTGAACACATGTTCTCCTCAGTGGGCTGGGCCTGAGCAGCATTTTCAGAAGCACAATTCTTTGGGACAGACATCTCCTTTATGGACTAGGCCTGCAGCTGTAGAAGCCAAAGAAGGATACCAGTATGATTTTGAAGACATCCTTTCCCCACTTAATACAGTGTCCCCAGAGAGCTGAGAGGAGCTGAAATCTGTCGAGGCTAAAACCAGCAGAGTTAACTCCGCCCTCCCGAAGGCGCAGGGTCTCTGGCACGTCCTGACAGTGAGCACTGCAGCATTCCCTCTCACATGCGTAATGGAGAGGAGCTTCACCTTTCACTGTTCTTCCACTGACACCACAAAATTAGGTGAAAGAATTGGGTTTATTTTTATATTTTTATGACTTTTCCCACCCCTTTGCTACCATGTTGGCGGCATTTCCCACCCCCACAACCATGCCCTGACCGACCCCACAAGAATTCCTGTGCCCAGGAGAGCAGTTACGGTTTCTATGGCAACACTGCCTCCAAATTTCCTGACCTCCATGCATGTAACATATTAACCTTATCATTTAATTGCTAGATATGTTTCAGGGTGGCACATGGATAATTATTTTTAAGTAGATTTGCAGAGGAGAAAGAGTCATTTTGACAGGTAGTATTTATGCACATTAGGGCTATTCTCTTCACTACCCTGTCACTTGACCTACAGCATATAGAAAGCACCTTCCTCCCTCCAACAGCCAAAATCCTCCTGGAGAGTCCCTGCTGAAGCCTCCTGCTCCCCTTCTGCCTCACAATCCAATCCAAAGCAGTGAACACTCTGTTTACCCCTTCCTTTTTAGTCAGCTGGAGGCCCCATGCATGGACAGGGTGGGCTCACACTGTCTCCCACCAAAGTCCAGCCAGAGAAGCATCTTACAGGACTGGGTCCTACAAGAAATAAGTACCACAGCACTCAGTGCCTTCCCTGCTTAGCCCAAGAGTGCTCCCTCAATAATCTGTTATTGTAAAGAGCTCTCATGGCAAAGACCTCTCACAACAGTGCTTGGGAAGTTGGCAAAGTAATTAACCAAACTGCTTCCTACACAAGGATGCCAAAGAGGCAAGGCTGGGACCTGTCCCCTTCAGTTACCCATAAAGCAACATAAAATCCGCCTCAGGAACGACTGCCTTCCAACTGGGTGCTGGGACTGGGACCCACAGGGCTGGGACGTGGCGGTGGGATGGCTGCGTCACAGCCCACCACACCACAGGAGGTACAACACAGCAGGAGGTGTGAAGGAGAGCCTGGCACCTTGCCTCCTCCCACCAAACCCACTGCTCACAGCTCTCATTGAAACCGCTACGAGAGAAAACAAACCACGCACCTCCTGTTGATCCCAAACCTCCTGAAGCACGTGACCCTACCAAAAAATTCTTGTTTTCAACACGCCTCCTCAGGATAGAACTTCAGAGATTAAAAGCCTACTTTGACCCCAGGGAGTACTGTGCAGAACTCCTTGGGCTTGTGGACTATTAAAGCTGGAAATCGATTTTGTTGGCTCTGTAATTTTCTTGACCATTTGCAGAAGTGAGACCCAACCACTTTTTTTTTTCCTCAGCCACTTATTATGAGCATATGGGGGAAGGAGAGAAGTGGGAGGAATCTATTTTATTTGCTGACCACTTTAACTTGTTTATTCTAGAAAATAGCATCCAAACATTTTCCAAGAAAACAGTATGACACTAATTACCATCAGCAGCAGGTGTGGAGAGCTCTTTGCTCAGGAACTTTCCATGGGCTGGCAGAAGGACTAGCTTCTGCCTGTAAAGAAACCTGGACCAATACAAAAATAAGAATATGTGAGCGTATTCACAGTTACTGTGACCAGTAACTCCTCACTGAACCATTTAAGTCTGCAAAGCTAATGCAGTATTACATACAAGATACTTCCATCCATTGCTTCTCAACATTCCCACCACAATTTTGGTATTTCCAATGTAATGCTTTATGCTATTGTTGTATGTGTAACAAATCAATGTGTTATAAAAACTACTACCACAGAAGCAGAATTCACTTCTACCTTCCCATTAGTGTCTACAACCAAGGCTGTGTTTTCTCTGTGAAAAACAAACCTCTCAGCTGTGTTGAAGGTAGGCAGGTCACACCAGCTTCGAAAGTTCCAGATGCAAAGGGACAGCTCTCTTTGGATACTGCCAATTTTATTCCCAAGGAAACAGAGGACCAGATGGCAGAAGATAAAATTTGTAAGCTGGTTAAATTTGGCTGCCTCTGTTCCAATTGTGTGTCCACCATCGTGGTAGAACTTCTTTCCTACTTCTAGATGTTCTGGACAATAAATATTTACAGGAAGGTCATTGGGGCATGGCAAATCCTGACAGAAGGGTTATATATCATCCCTCAGCCAGCAGCACCCCACAGAGGGATGGATTTAGTAGTACATGGGATATACAAGATACCCTAAGCAGACAAGGGCGAATTCCTCATACTCAGGTCTGTTAAATCACACCTACTGTGCAGATTGTCCTAGATACCAGCACAAGGGCAAGGCAACCATGTGCCCACTCCCCGTTTTCTGAAACTGTGCTCAAAGGGTGTGAGACAGAAGCAGCTGCAGTTGAACCCACCTTGAGAGAAAATCCCAAACTCACCAAGCAGGAAGTAAGTTTTCCATCTGACAAAACCCCACCTTATCTCAGATCCCTACAAACAGCTCACAGACCAAATGGTATCATGCAGCCTTCACTGGGCAGGGGTATGTAACAAGATGCTGAATGTATGTGGTAGGAATGCTGGAGAGGAACACAGCAAATGCAACAGTTCCCCCTTAAAAACAAAATCTTTCATCATTTGCACCACAGATAACCTGCAATTACTCAGCAATCAAGGTGGAGTGGGAGAAGTGCAGCAGTCAGGTCTGGGCTCCTTCCACAGCCTACTCTCCAGTCACTGTGGGCTGTACAGCAAATATCAAGAAATGCAGCATTATCCTTTCAGGTTCCATTTACACTGGGCATGGGTTGGACAAGTGAGAGGAACTTGCATAGGCTGATAGCCCAGCATCACCCATTTTATAAAAAGCAGAGCCTGAACGTGCAAATGAAGCATAAGGAATACACCTCCCTGCATTTGCTATGCCACAGCTTTCCTATGAAGAATTAGCAGTAGAAAAAGACCACTGTGCCTAACAAGCCTGCCTGCTCTGTTTATTCCCTCCCCTCTCCTCTGTCACCACATCCTTCCACCTCCCCACTCCACCCCTCATAAAACCTCTAGCTGTCCCTTAAGCTCATTTACACACCCTCCTTCACTGCCTTCACTTGGCAGCCTCTCTGTTTACTACACTCAGAAGCAAACAGCTCCGCTGATTCTCACGTTAAACATGGTTTGTGGGTGGGTACTTCACCTCCTCAGCAGTGTACTTCCACCGACCCCAGCTCAGGAAGTCACTTGAGCATGACCAAGTGGAACCAGCTCACACCCCAGAAGGGAACACAGGAGGGAGGGAAGGAAAGTGTTGAGATTTCCATGGGGCACTTCACTTCTGTGGGTCACTGCTGAGGCAGACACTCTCCAGCAGAGCTCCCGGCAGGACTGGGGCCCTTCCTTCCACAAATCTTCACGGTCAAAATGCTCCAAACCCTTTCAGGTCTCTCTCACCCTTTGCCCTGTGCAGAAACATGATCGTGTTTCCTCTTCCTCCACCACCCTCCTTGCGCATCAAAGTTATGAGATGTCTCCCCTTCTACCATGAATCCGCTCCGAGAGACGTCCTACCTAAAACCCACAGAGCCTACAGAACCCTTTGGAGCTGGCCATACCGCCCCCAGAAAAAACTTATGACACTGAACACAGCTCTGCCTCCTTGTATGGACTGCAGCAGTGTTGTGATGTGTGCTCTTTCCTCTGCAGATAGACCCCATTAACCTGTTTGCCTATTTTACAGCAGCCATATAATAGTCTGATCACCACAAGGATTTTTCTATAATAACCTCTAAATCCTCTCACACCTGCCTCCTGCTAAAGTACTCCCTATCCATGCAGAGACACACACTCTCTCTGTCCACTCTTATTGCTGTAGACAATTGGACAAATAGTCTTCAGCTACCTGCAAAATTAGAGAAATAGGCACTCAAACTTATTTTTAATAATGAAATGTAAATTGCCCCAGAACCCTACATATTTGAATGACAGCCTGCACATTACCCACTTCTTTCTCAGCCAGCCACTGCCTCCTCATCTGTAAAAATGGGGCAATCACACTTCTTGCATCTGAGTGACAGTGTTTGCAAACATCAAGAAACGACTCCACAGAAGCCAAAAGGGAGTACTCTATTTGCATGCAAATTCATGTAAAAAATTAATCCTCACGTGGTTCCAGAAACATGAGGCATACAAATACATTACTGCAAGCCTAAGAAATTTAGCTTAAGAAATGCAGCCAACTGTTTTCTACACTGACTGGAGGCGGGGCGGGGGGCAGAGGGGGGAAGCACGGGGGAATCTGACAATGCGTCTTCCTTTCTTTAACTGTTAACTCCTTATTCTAAATCTAATATTGATCCTTCATTTTCCACTGGCATTTTGACTGCAAGAGAGCAGGGGACAAACAGGAATGGCAAAGACAATCCATTTACTTCACCCTTTCTTCATTCCTTGGGTCAGCTACTCCCTCTCTGAATCAGTGCTAGACCTGCTTGAATAGCTGAGAATGAACCTTCCACAAAGTGTGGATTTACTTTTACTAAATCCTCTAAGTATTAAAGCTCTTCACACCATTTGGTCTTGAAGTGATGCAAGAGTGAGGTGTGGACACCAGTGACAATAAAGAACCATCTGGCAAAGTGAACTCCAGGCAAACAATGACAAGCACAAGTGAAAAGAATTGCAATGATTTCCACAAACATGTGAAATACTATAAACTGTGTGACTTAGCAGCTTCCTCCTCCTAGCAAGTAAATAAACACGTCTGAAGCAGGCTGTTTGGTTCTGTCTTTTATAAGAGCTGAGAATACACAGAGACTACCACATTTGCATTTTGCCTTTAAAAAAATATATGCAGATTGGTGAGCAAGGGGAAAAAAAGGCAAGAAAGAAAGAAAAAATAAGAACTAACCAGACTTCACTTTTTCTTGGTTCTTTACTGTCAGGGTGATGTACTGGAAGTCTTTATTTCTTTCAGCTTGGGCCCCTCAGTAGTTCATTCTCCTTCCAGCCTGTTCTCATGCCTTTCTTATCACCTGCTGAGGCCTTGATCATGGACAGAGCAGACAAGCAGCAGGGGACAATTAGAGAGGAGTTCAGACTTTGATCATTTGACCATATGTGAATACAACAGCTGACCACATGTTTTAAAAGACAACTAACTTAAAAGTATTAAAAAAATCACAAAGCAGGCATAGATACTTAAATTTACATTTTAATTATCTGGCACAATGGTGCATTCAACTTTGCAGAATATTGAATTTTTTTCCTAAATGTACACATCTCCAAAAGGAAAACCAGCAGTTTTCTGCTTCTCCAGAATCTAAATAAGCACACTCTCACTAAAATAAATATTTGGATGATTTTAAAAAATAAACAAACACATCTATCTAGTAACCTGCAGTTCCTACTGACAGATAAATTCAGAAATAATTTCTGCCCTGCAGATAGCCCAATTTAAATAGAGTAACCCAGTATTACTTTACATCTAAAAATACCATGTATTTAATAGTACACAGACATACCACCCTGCAGTGCTTACATAAGTGATTTTTTTTTTTCAGAACCTCTCTGTTAGCCTTTAAAACTTAATACAGAAATACAACAGGATTTAAATGTTCAGCTATTGTAGGCACTCAGTTCTGACTGCTCACCCGCCTGCATTGTCTTTAAAAAAGAAAGTAAAAAAAAAAATCAATCTTCACTTGCAACCCGATGTTACTTTTGTTAAATCTTTAAGTTTAAGTTAAGCAGAACCGGTCCAGTTGTGAGCGGTTTAACTGCAATCGTCTGACCCCAAATACTTGGAAAAAATCATTGTTGGAAATTTTTGTATACAATAGAACCTTTATCATCATTTGGGGAGATATACCATCCACTTATCTTCTGCACCTACCAAATAATTAACATATTCACGAAATGGCTATTTACTCTCAACTAGGAGGATAATAGAAAAATAACACTAATTGTTTTGACGGCAGTTTGCTTAGGAGTTATCTGAGGCAACAAATGTTTCTTTTGTAGTTGTAGGAAGGCAGAAATGCTCTTTTCTGTAAACACTTCTGACTTCAGCTTTCCTTTCTCTCTGAATTTTGGACACTACCAAGGAAAAACTGTGGAATCAGTGAAAGGAGAAGGAGGAGGATTTAAAAATTAAATTATATTTAGTTTTGTTTGGACAATAATTGTTTGCATATTTTTATTATAATGCAAACCACAGTATAACAACATTTTGGAGAATGAGATGTAATGCGTTTTGCAGAGTACAAGCAGAGCTATACTGCATGCTAACTAAATGAAACAATGATACTTAATGGTGCATGAAGGGTGTGTACATAATTTTTTAAGAGGTTTGGGCTATTACGACACACAGTCTTTCAAAGGCTACTTTTTATGTTTCTCTGACTGGACTATAAAATGTCTCCTTCCTGGCCCAAGTCTGCTCCTGATGAGGAAAGAGGGGTGAGTGCTGACAGCAGGTCAGTGAGCATGCTCTGCCTTTGCCTTACTGCTGCAGCAGGAGACAGCAGCAGCGACCCATCGGATCGGGGCCTCCAGCGAGAAGGGCACGTGCTGGCTTTGCTGCTGCACCTCCTGCTCGGCCATGCTCAGGCCAACTGCAAAACACCGTCAGCTTCCTCCGTTCTACTCTGTGCAGCATCGCACCCAGGCGATGCCTCGAAGTGGCCTCAAAAGCGGCCAAGGCCACTCCAGCAAATGGCCATTTCTCTCATGCTCTCATCTCTACCCGCTGCCAAGGCCAACCCTGCCAGCCTCACGAGCCGCCTCGGACCCGCCATCAGCCCCAGCAATCCAACCGTGCAGGGCGGGAACGTGACGGCCATTTTAACGACATGTTCCATCTCCATGCTGGGATTCAGAGCCAGAAGAGAAGGAACACAGCATGCAGCTGGAAGAGGGGAGTAAGCTCAGAGAATCAAAAAGGAAACCTCTCCAAGCCTGGCAGCTTATCAAAAAGAAAAAATAATCAGTGCGATGTTTGTCTGCAACCCACCAAGTCTGTCTCACTCACAATATTAGAAGTTATTAAAGCTAATCAGATATGAATTATCAGCAAATTTGCCACTTGCTTTTCAGCCTGAGGGTGGGAGGTGAGTGGCAGAGGGTTTCTGGGCTTTCCCAGGTTGCCCTGGAAGGAATTTGGGTTTGTTTTTAAAACCAAAGTTCACCTCCTCAGCACCATACAATGGCTCCAGTACTCAAAAGCAATTGTTCTCACTGAGAATCTTCCTTCACCTAAGGGCTCTCCGCAATAAAATATGAATGCAGTATTAATTAAATATAGATGCAATTTCCTCCTCCTTTTTCTCCTTAGCTGCTATCAAGAACATTAGTGCAGGCGCCTAAGGAAAGCATTGCTAACGGAGAACAGCTGCCACACTAATTAAGCACCGTGGTCTATTGGCCAGGCATGGGCCCAGGAACCAGCCACCTGACTTCTCCCCTCACAATTCACACACAGTGGCTCCAGGCATGTGGCTTCAGCTCACGCTCAGCCAGACATTTTGCGCTTGCTCAACTTTAAGCACAGGAGAAGACACCATTGACTTCAAAAGAACAGGATTATCACTGACCCCCAATGGGTTTTGATTTAGCTCCTTAAATGCAACAAGCATTGTTGCATTGCTCTATACTGAAGATACTGAGAATTGTTCAAGTTTGCAAAGCATTTGGAGATATGCTTGGCAGCATTGCCATCTTTGGGAAATGCTAACGGAAAGCGACTGCCAAGGAATAGTGTTGCTGTGTAGGAGCTGCCAAACATTCCTGCCCCAGCAGACAGTCTGTTCAGAGCGCTCTAGCAAAACAAAGCAAACCCTGAGCTGACAGCTGCATTTTAGACTGCTGGGCCCATCCCCAGCTCAGAGCCACTGAAAAGAGGGGATCAAACCCCCTCCACGAAGAGCAAACCAGCAAGCAAGAGGGAAGGATCCTGCCACTAAGAGATCCTCTGCTTTCACTGACAGACTAAAGAGGACTCTGACCTCCGTCTCCATCCTGGCTGGACAATTTGATAGAAGCTTTTACCTCTGAAATTGTATCACTGGGACAAAAGTATTTTAAAACAAGATTCAAGATTGCAGAGGCCAAAACAGTGATAGGGCATGACTGGGACCTCATATTCTACTGGCTACAAGACTCACATGTGAGTGGGGAGACCTGCGTTCCCAATGCTGCACTCTGGCTGATGAACCATTTCTTGCGATGCCATTTTCTGTACCCATGTGTAAGCAGCCTTCCTCCATCACCACCACCACCTGCTCCCAGTTTAGCCAATTACCATTTAATGTTCTCCATCTGTACAATAGGAGCAATGGTACTTCCTGACCTCACAGGTATGCATGTGTGTCTGCATGTGTGAAGATAAATATATTAAAGATTGGGAGGCATTCAAGTCCTGGGCCAATGGGAGCCATATAAGTGCCAAAGAGACTAAGACAAATGAGGGCCATATAAATAGATGGCTGGAGAGCTGCAGCCCTGAGGCTACAGGCAAGAAAGGGGCAGAGGCAGAGACTAGCACAAGAACCGTGGGAAAGAGCCCTGTTTGAAGTATCTAACAGAGCACGCGAGTGCCAAGGGAACGCGGAATAAAGGCCAGCTCCCTCACACTGGGAAACTGTGCTGACACCCCTGCCATCAGGAGGCAGCCCATGGAGGAAGAGGTGGGGTTGTCAAAATAAGCCTGGATAATGGAGCCTGGTCACATGCATAAGCCCTCCCATGACCTCTGGAGAGATACCAGTGATGTAAAATGAAGCGCTGCACTCAAAACAGCTCTCAGCAGAGACAGGTCCTGAGCTCACCTGGGACTAACCCACCCTCTTGTTGCAGACACTTTGAGCAGGGAAGCAAGGACTGAGTGAGCAGAGGTGTCCCCACTCAGCCCACGGGTGGCTCTGAGGCACAGGGATAGTCCCCAGGGGCAGATCCATCCCCTACCCGCCTCTGCATCCCCAGTCTTGGGTGGACTTCAGTCTCCAGCTCTGTCAATCCTGCTGCGAAATGCACTTTATAAAGTGTTATAAATCATAAAACACATCTCCCCCTCAGATTCACTGCCTCTTCTGCAGCTACTGAGGAGGAAAAAAGGCACCTGGGAGAAATCTGGCCCACAAAGGTTCACAGAAGACTGCACACAGCGCCTTACTGGCAAAGAAAGAAAAAAGAACAGAGGAAAGGTAGAGACTGTAAGAGGTTAGAGGGAAAAGCAGCAACATCCTTTGAGAGCTCCCTGAGCTTTTCTGCCTGGCAAGCTTTGGGGATCTCACAGCTTTCAAGAAGAAGGCAGCAGCATTTTTCAGGGAAAAAAAACAACATCGAAGGGCCACAGATTCTAACCATCAATGTATTTATAAAGGAAATAGGATGACGATTTTGCCACAGTGGGTCTTTTAAAGTATCTCCCATGCCCCCAGCTGGCTAAGAAAGGGGAGAGACTAACAGGATCTGCTCTCGATTTATTCACTGGTACACCCAGATACTGTTAAAGCAGCATCTCTTCTGGGCTTTATTATTTAACATATTTATTAAGGCAGTACCCAGAGGCCCTCCCAGGTTCTCAATAATGTACAAACATGCAGATAGTCCCACCCTCAAAGATATTTAAAGGAAAACCACAGAGCACAGCAAGGAAGAGGGAACTGGCAGACAGATAGTAACAGAAAATACCTCTTTAAATTTGGAGCAGCTGAGAGCAGAGTCACACAGCTGATTAAAGGATGTGGAGATGCATTTTTGTGAGACACCTCTGCCTAATTAGCTTATCAAAGCATAGGTTCATACACACCTACATGGGAACCAAACTGTGATAACAGTTCCCCAGTCTAGCAAAAGCCTAACAGAAACTGAAGTTAAACACAGTCTGACTAGGCTGGAAGTCATTCACCACAGGTGACAGCAATGCAGATCCATCACTACAGTTTTTCAATGAAGACAAAGCAAATTGTTTGGAAAAGCATCCTTGTTCAAACAAATTCATTCATTTCAGGAAAATCCTACTGCCTATTTAGGAGGGGTGATCAGACAGGGTGATCGCAATAGAATTAAACACAAATTTCTCTGCACTCCAAGGATTAACCAAACGGAAAAGTATTTAACAGTGGGATAAAGGATGGCAAAAAAATACTAGAATGTAGCAACCAATACATATTTGCTCCTGTTTATTTCATAGGGAGAAGGATGAGATTTGCATTTCTCTCCAGGGTCTTAAACTGCTTTAAGATAAAAATGAAGTTCATCAAATATTCCAGACAAACAGACTGAAATATACTGATATTTAGTTTTTGCCTAGGGCTTAGAAAACTTCCCAGCACTGCCATGCTCTCTAAGTCTTCAGTTTAAACAGTCTCTCCACCCTCCCAAGAAAGGAAAAGAGATCTGAATTCACTGAAATTGATACAGATGCAAAGCAGAGGAAGCTTTTTCTAGGAGAATTAATCTTCCCTTTTGCTCTCCTCAAAGAGACTGATGCAGCAAAGTCAAAATCCCCACACATCCATACAGGATGATGGGGTAGTTTAGGAACCGGATAACCCAGACAATTTTGGCCTCCTTGATGCTGGCTGCAGAGGCTCAAATGTATCAGCTCTCAGCTCTATCCAAAAGCTACTAAAACTACCATTACCATGCAAGCTTAGAAAAAAGTGTAGTTTTAAGACACAAAGTCATTTGACAGTATGACCAGATCTCATGTACCCAAAACGCACCACGAATTTTCTGAAAAATACATCTATCAGTACTTTGGCTCTAAACCATCACTTTGTTTTGGGTCTGGGGTTTTTTGTTTATTGCTTGGTGGTTTGGGGGGGGGGGGGGTGGGGGTGGGGGTGTGTTTCATTTTTGGTTTTGTTGGTTCTGTTTGGATCTTTTTTTTCTTTTTAAACCACTAAAGCTCTTAAAAGCTCCCCTTCCAAAAAAACCCCAAAAAACAAAAACACACCAGTGCATTACAAAAATTATAACCCCAATCCAACTAACCTCCCTGACCTGGGTCTGCTGAGCTGGCTTGGATTCAGCTGGTGGCACAGGACTTTATCCAAGTACCTCCACCATACTCACCAAATCACAACTGATCATTTTTAGGGCAGGCTTTAAACACACCATGGGTCTTTCATGGTCTTTACCTCACTTCTGTTCTTGTATTATATCTTCTCCTGAGTTGCAAAACAAAAGCAGAATGAGGCCCCTATTTTCATGGACCATACTAAACTATTTTCCCCACAGTCATATATACAGCTGAAATCTGTTGCATTCTTATTTTCAGCATTTCTGCAGTGGAAAAAAATTATCTGAGGTAGAAGAAAACACAGTAGCAAAATCCAGCTGCCACTCTTACTTTTTAAAACATAATAAATCAAACACTTCACCTAGGCTTAGTCAAAAAAGTTCAGAAAGGAAAAAAAATAAATACACCATCGCTTAAGCCTCAGGAGACATTTATGCTGTTAAAACAACGATGCCTTCACTGACTAGGGAAAGCATTGAGTTTTTACAAAGAGGCAGGAGAAAGGACTGCCAGCTAGAAAGGAGATCTTTGACAAACAAACAACTCCAGGGCAGCAATTGGAAGGGCATTAGAGGTTTAAGAAAGAAAGATACTATGTACCACCCTCTTGGAGCTGGTCCTTCATTATTCATGTTGAAAGTAAGAGTCCAGTGCACTGGGAGGCAGACCCCCCCCAGATCCAGTCCTGCCATTTCTGCTCTGTACGATTTTGATTAAATCCATCTCCACTTCCTTGAATGTAAAACAGGGATAACAACACAGCACACCAGAGCCTGTGGTGAGGACCACTGGACTGAACCATTTTGCTTTCTGCCCAGTGAAAGGGAGAAACCATCTCTTGCTCTCCTGTTGTAGTGGGATGCAATTCAGTAGTTCTTTAAAGTTTTAGTTCAGTTTTTCTCTCCCCTCAAGACCAGCAAGGCTGTGCCCATTCCCCAGTCACTCAGAGTAAAGCATCCCCACCACTGACTGCACCCTCCATGCAGCACTGAAGGCAAGCAGTGCTCCTGCCTAAAGGCAGAGTACCCTGGCACATCAGAGCTGCATCCTTACACAGCTACACTGAGTCAAGGGCTGGTCCAGCTAATTCAGCTGGTTCCTGATCAAGCCGCGGGCTTATACAGAGCTCATTTCCCTTTGTTTGCCCTCACAGGCTCAACAGCAGCACACAATGAAAGGGCACATCCCCAACAGGGTCAAGTGAGCCAAGACAATAAGGAGAACGAGATACACAGAGATGTCCCCTTTGTGGTGTTACTCTTGATTTTTCAAGCATCCGCAGTTACAGAAAGAAGACTAAATTTGAGGAGAAAATGAAACTTGGCTCTCTTCCCCATGTTTGCATTTGAAAAAAGAGAGAGGGGGAAGAAAGAGAAAAACAAACCTCTTGGTATTTGTTCTTTGCTGGTTTCGTATTTTAGAAACCCGGACTAAAAATAAGCATGGCTAATAGGAGCTGTCAGACTTCAACCATCACATCTCTCTGGCTCCTCTGAGTGACACACACTGACAAGAAGCTTCTGGCATCGTCCAAAGGAAAAATCAAGGCAAGAGGTGAAAACTCAGCTAAATCTAAGGGAATTGGAAACCTCTCACACCAGCGGATCCCTGACAGCAGAGATCCCACTCCAGATCACCAGATCCCAGAGCCAGAGCCACATCACCCCGGGCCAAAGACTCACCCCTGCCAGGAGCTGCCAGAGGCTCTCTGTGGCCCAGCCACCGCTAGAGGAGGTCAGAGTGCCACAGAGAGAAGGGGTGTGACGCTTCCCAAAGCTTTGGGAGACAAATTACAGCCCTAAAATATCATAAACATACTTTGTACTCCCTTCTTACCTTTTACGTTTTCATGACTGAGAAGTCTCCTCAATTTTACTGAGGATCAGTACTAGTTAAGGGGGGGGGGGCGGTGAAGAGACAGGGACCCAAGACATCCCCAAATTTTATTTAAAACCCAGAGGAACCCAAACCAGTAGTCATCACTTCTAGACAGTAGTCATCACTAATGATACTAAATCACAATATTTCAGAGAATTTCAGCTGCAGAAATCAAGAGGCCAAAAGACAGTTATCTCTTTTTGTTTTAAACAAAAGCTGAAAGTTTCTATTCCTTCTATTCCTTGCTATAATCCTCACAGAAAATCTTCAAAACATGAGCTGAATGCAAAATAAAAGTTGGCAAACCAAGACAGCAGGACAGCCTTCAAAAGGACTCCAATTTAAACATAAAAGATAATCTTCCCATTTTAAAACCATCTCATCATTTTGGGTGGACCCAATTGCTAATTTTCAAGGGTGCAGGACTGCTTATTTTGTGGGCAAGGCTCTGACACTGGCAGAACAGAAAAAAGCTATCATTTTGAAAGATAGCAAGGCTGCAGACTTCAGCCAATTTCAGACTGTGGCTGCAGTTTCAGAGTCCCATCTTGTTTACCTATCAAGTGTTCTTAGAACCTTAAAAAGAGCAGAATGGTTGCTAAACTTGAAGCCTACCTCTCTGAAGAGTACATTTGACTGTATCCCACTTCAAATGGTGATATGCTGGAATTTAAACTCCTAGCCATGCTTTGAGCATGTTAATATCCAAGATCCCATCACTCTGAAAGACTCACCAAAGACTCAAGACTCACCGTTATGCTGCACTGTGGAGCACTTCTTTGAGGACAGCTGATGGTTTCATTCTCTGCAGGAGATGCTTGGATGGAGTTCCTGAATAAGGGCCGCTCCAGCCAGTCAACAAGCACATCACAAAAACAGCTAGTCCTAGAGCTCTGTTACAAACCCCAGAAAGGGAGAATTCCCATGGTAATGCCTTAAGAATTCAGCTGGAGAGAATGGGAGAGTGTGCATTACTAAGTAACTGTCAACAGCATGAGTAGGCATTATGCATTATGCCAACTACAAGTCTAATTATTTATGTCTATATACACAGACACACACACATATAAACACACACAGGCATACATGGATACATTTACAGAGAACAGCTTCTACTTTTTGGCACTGCAATTCCTTCTGTAATTTTTTTCCACTTAGGAAACATGTATGATCTCTCTATTCCTTTTACAGAACAAGATCTCTGTTTAAAAAAAAACCAAACAAAAACCAAATTAAAAAATCTTTCAGTTGTTAAGGCAAGTCCTTCTGCAGCAAACATATCAACTACAGCCCACAGTGTTAAGACTGAAATTTCAGCAAAAAGCAAACAATATACACTTATTTTAATATATATAATCTAACACAGACATTATATTGGGGAACCAGAAACAAAAAAATAAGATCATTGATAAGAAAAAACTTTTCAAAGCACTGAATTTAAAAATCCTGTGTTCTTCCCCCAGCCTCCAGAGTGTTTTCCCACCTGCAAAATGAATCACAGTAGCCAGAACTCAAGAATTAGGACGCAGTAGAGCACTACTCTTTAAAATGCATTTGAAATGCTAATAGCCAAACTAGACTACAAGTCTATTACAAGAGCATATTTTCTGAAACATGATATTTTAACACAATGGTGGCTATTTTTGAACTTTAAATAAACACTACTACTTAACTGTAAAATAAACTCTACAGGCTCTTGCAAATAGCTCCATCAACTTGGATTAAACAGCATACATTTCATGCGGCAAGAGGTACACCATATTCAGTGCTGAACTTAGCTATTTTAAAAATTAATTAGGCAATTATACTCATGGGGAAACTGTTCTAGTAATTTAGCTGCTTAATCAAATCCCAGGTACCAAATTATGGACCTGATCCTGCAGTTCTTATTCAAGTCAAACTCCTATTGATGTCAGTGGGAGTTTTGCCTAATTAAAGATCAGGACATACGCGTGTGCAAGCTTGCTTTTAAACGATGGCTTTGAATTTAGTCTTAGGAATATGAGTATAGCTCTGAATCCCAAATCGTTGCCTACAAGTTTCTCACGTGAGACTGCGGGTATATTAATATATATTTTTCCTAAGTCTGGCTCAAATTAACTTCTAGCTAAGTCTGGAGATTTATCTAAAGAGTCTTACAAGGCCCAATGGCAAATTGACCTAGTTTTGCATTTTTTTTAAACCAATTAGATACTGTTACAAAACGAGAAGCAGGTTGTAAAAATATTGGCTATGAATCATGCTCAGCAGCACTCACAGGGTTTATGTTATTGTTTTGCTCAGCGCAGTCCACACAAACTGTCTCCAAGGGGTTAGATGAGTAAGTTTGGTTGTGTTGTTCCCAAAAGTGACTGTTTCAAACACAAGGATTCTGGGTGGTGTGCCCAAGTCTCTGCTGAACAGGCCGCAACACAGAGAAGCAAGGAGGAGTATTTGGGGGGGAAGGAGAAGGAACAGTGTCCTCCCTCATGCTCTTCATACCAGTCCCAACCACCAAAGCTGCCTTTGTGGGGTACATGTCAGGCAGGAGCAGGCTGAGCTCATGGGGTCATGCAAGAGAACTGTCTTCACCCCTGGCTGCTCATTTTGACGTTCCTGACGATATCAAACCTGATGCCTTCTGAGTGGCTGTACTGACATACTCTGCTGATCTTGCCTCTTCAGATGCCTTGGTGATGTGTCAAGGGGCATACACTGAAGCGTCACAAGCTAGGGAAAGGTAAACCAAAATCACTCAACAAGCAAGAAGTCTGGCGGAGCAGAAGATTGCTAAACACTGACAGTTGACTGATTAGTATTAGATTCTTAAAGGGAAATGTCTGCCTGCCAAAAAACACGGGAGTGGGCATATATCCCACATCCCTTCTGCTCAACAGCAAGGAAGAGCAGCAAGCCTCATTTTTGTTTAAGCAAAATAGAAACTATATTTGTCAGAGAGCACTGGGTTGTCTGTGCACTTGCTAAGTTATGTCCATAAAGCAGGAAGGACAAGAATTTGTGTGTGTCTGAAGACAGAAGGAAATCACATTTCTGTCTAATATACTGGAGCAATTGACCATGAAAAGGTTACATGTTAGGAAATAATTATCTCTAGACACAGCTACTGACAGGGTCAGTGTCCACAAGGATTATTTCCTGCTAACCCAGTGCCCACTGCCTGGAAGGGAGGTGAGTCTCGCCCAGCCGTATCCTGCACGACTCCCCGGCCCCACATTCCACTGATGCTAATGGCACTTGTGCACTGAGTGGCCCAGCAGCTGAAGCAGATAACCAGGAGTGAAGGGGTTAAGTGCCTGTCACAATAGAAACCTCTGGGGGCACTTGACCTTTTCACATTTTTTATTCAGGAATGAGCATTTTGTGCCTGTTTGAGGAAGTTCATCTACATTTGTCCTCATTCTTCACCCTGTTTGCGTATTGTCCCTTCCCTTCACTCAGTGCCCGAGTGTCCCATTAAGTACCGAGCAACCTCTGTTGATGAATATGAATTTAGGGCAAAGTTACAGAGGGGACAAATACTGCACATTGATCAAGTGACTTACAAGGAATTTTAACATATTCAGGGCATATGTTTCTGTTGAATAGCTTCCTACACATATAATACTCACCTGTCAGTACTTTAGCATGAAGAGGAAGAAAATCACACATACATGAGCAGAAGCACTATGCTGGCTGGAGCAACAGTCTCAAGAGCATTAAAGATATTTAAATACTAAAAAATGCTAAATCACAACATTGACTTTCACATGCTAAACAGTGTGCCACAAGAAAAGGCACAGTGATACCTGCCCTTGGTTGTTCATTCAGCAATTAGACTGTGAACTCCCCTGTCCCAAGAGGGAGGATCTCCAACCCTCTCTGGCTGCAAATCAGTTAAGGAGGATAAATCCAGAATGAGTTTGTCACTGTTTCATTTAGAGGCAGATATTTTAAAAAGGTATGAGCAATATTCAAGAGTTTGATCCTGCTGGGATCAAGGAGAGTTTTGCATTGGCTTATATAAGAGTGGGCTCTAGTCTCAAAGCACGTGTGTCCAATTTGTTAATGTTTTGGGTTCAAATAAAAAACAAATCTCCAGTCTTCCCTGCATGGGAGTTTCAACCACATTCTTCCACTGGGGGAGAGCATCAGGGCTTAGACAAGAAAGAGTTTCTGAATGATCTAAGTGAATTGTCCTGAGGAGACTGGCATTACTGTGAGCTTTGAACACAACTACAGAGGGTCTTTTATAGATGTACTCCAGAGGGGAGATCCTTAGATGGGTCCTTTAATGCCTGCCCCCATATGCAATCCAGATGAAATTCTTTATCAGATGGGGCCCGGATCTTGCTCCCATTAAAAGTTCTGCCACTGAATTCAGTGGGAGTAGATCTATTTGTCTTAGATGCTTATAGAGCTTCCCTTATCTCAGTGCCTCAAAATAATTATCCTTCATTCTTTTGAGGCAGGGGAATACTATTTTCTCCACTTTGCCCACAGAGTACAGCCAGGCTGGGTAATGTAGTTGTGTCACATGCAGATCCAGACCAGGAAAGGGACTTAACTCCGGGTCTCCCAAACCTTAGACCAAAGTACTATCCCTCACCCTGTCACCATCATGAAACCACCTTCCCTAAGTGGAGAGACAGAAGTCAGAATAAAGCAGCCATCTTCCTTCTCCTGTTTGAATAAGAAGGAGCAAAACCACATGAGAAGACAACATTCAAGTATCTCTCACTTCTTCCTTCAAATAAGTATTTCCAACAGGTCCCCTTAAGGTACCATTTCACTGGCCTTCCTCAGCCACTACTGCATGAACAGGAGCCAGTCCTCAGCTGCTGAGCTGTCCTACGGTTCTAGGAAACATCCTGCACAACTTGCACATCTCCAGTGGCAGCTTCCCAGGACTTCTCAGTTTGGCAGCCCATCCCAAGATAAAAAACAGTGCTCTAGTAGACCAGTAGGTATAAAACCAGCACTCTAGCAAAATGCCAGGGACCTTCATTCACTGTCCACAGTGTCCCAGAGGTAGCAGGTAACAGTGCATTGCCACCAAATCATCCCTGAAGCACACTCACAAAACACCTTTTGGGAGGATTCAGTGCAGGGTAGGAGGCAGGTTCTGGACTAGAACAAAAAGTAACTGAAAATGCCTCAAGCTCACACAGGAATGTCCCCTGTGAGTGAAGACTGCAAAATCCCTGAAGTGCTGGAAAACCTCCAGAAACCCCTCTTTGCATAGTCCCCACTCCCAAGGGCCAGGCACACTCCTCCAGCCACCAGTCACTGACAGTCTCACCCCACATCTCCAGGGATGCGTGCCAGGACAGGGCCAGGCAGCGGGGAGGAGCAGCAGTACCGCAGGAAGCTGTTTGCTCCAGGGACTCTTGCACACCAGCACAGCCAGCCCATGCCGTGCAAACACACCTGCATGTGCAAGATGTCACAGCAGCCTCCTGGAAGGCAGCAGCATATGCTTCCCAGGCAGCTTCACATCATACCTGTCTACAAGCCATGCAGCACACTGCTGCACCTGACAGCTACTAATCTTCATTTAACCCATGGCCACTTGAGCCTTAAAAAGGAAGGCATTTTGAAAGCAAAATTACCTTCCCAAATGTTTGTTATTGCTCACATTTCTGTTAGCCCCAAAAGGGCTCCAGCTGGAAATCACACCAGTCAGTCCCTGGGCGCTGAAGGTTCTGTGTGTGCAGAAGCCAGAGCGAAGGCTGTTAGCACCCAAAAGGAACTCGGGGAAGATATGGAGAAAACGTCTCTGGGAACACTCAAAGCAGAACCCAAGTTCCCCATTTCCAGTCTAATACCTGCCCAACAGCTCCCTCCTCATCTTCAAGAGTACTGACCCAAATACACAAATGAAAGCAAGCATGTGCTGTTTATTTCCAAGTATGAATGTCATGGTTTCCCCTGCACTCCACGTTCCTTGGAATTATTTGAACTGGAAACCAAACAGTCTGTATTCACTATTGATTTATTTTCTAAAATTCTCTCATCCCTAAAGTAACAGTGCCTTCCCATGTCTCAGCCTGCTATTTAGTGACACAGTAATCTAAAAGCTATTGATCACTGGGGTCTCTATAGCCATAACATGCCTTTTTAAGTGCCTTCATGTAAGACTATATTTGTCACATAAGTACTATAAATGGCAGGGCTGCTAATGTAATCAACAACGATATTAATAGAGATGTAACACTTGCGTAGTAATGCAGCATAGACCAGGGCAATAGAGGTCAGCATCAGGAGGGAACAAGTATGGTCACTATGACAGAAGTTGCATTTCTCTTTGAACATGAGATAGGTTGCAACCAAATTTCAGTCTAAACAGGAACCCAAGCCTGGACACAGACTGGTCAAACTTCCCCCCAACCTGAGCACAGAAGTATCAGTGCCAGAGAGACCAAGATGGTCTTGTTCTGCTCCAGCAGTTCTATTTGACTTCAAGTTTATCTGTAGTTCACAATGTCCTGCATACACTTTTGCTTTTCTACATTAACTATCAGGGTTGGTGTCCCCCACAGGATCTGGGTCAGGCAAAGTGTTTACACCTCACAGGAGACCTGGTGTTGCAGAATTGCTGCACACTCCAGCTCCTATTGCTTTGAAGGGGTGTTGTTAGCAGGTAGCACCTTGGAAGTCAACCTCCTTATTACTTTTTTCCATGCTCCTCCACAGTCTGTATGACCAAAAACATAAGAGCTTGTAGTCCCAACTAATCTAAAGACAGACAGCACAGCAGCTCAGATGACCTGTGGATCTGCTTCAGAGTCACACAGAAAAAGCCTATGTTATTTAGACCAGGTCCTGTTCCAGTAGAAATATAAGTACATCAAATTAAGTCAGAAACAAGGTCTCCAGAGAGGAGAGTCTAAGTGCATTACCCCAGCTGAGACATCCCATGAGCTACAAATTCAAATTAGAAACATGTTGCCCAACACAGAGATAATGTGTCTGCAAGTCAATAGCTTTCAGCACGCACCACTTTAGCCAGCAGAGCAGCAGTGAACTGCAGCTGTCCAGTCCTCCAAGAGCCGAGATGTGCTTATTTAACATGGCACAACTCAGCTCTGCAGCCTGGATTCTGCTCCACGCTCTGTGCAACAGTGTTGTCTTTGTGACCGGAACAGGACACTTCCTCAAAAAATACTAATCACAGCAACAGGACAGCTCTCCCTGACACTGTTAGGCAGTGTGCCTGGCGACCGCAGTGCTCAGTAACATTCTTCCAGAAGTAGCCTTCAGGAGACATTTGTAACCATTTAAAATTTCCCACCCAAGAAGTTTTGCACTTGTCAGTTTACCTTATGCCACAGGTTTTTAATTTAGTTGTACGGGAAGAAACTTTATATGCCTCAAATTTTATATGTTAATGCCAGATGTGAACTCACCAGCACGTGTTCCCTCTCCACCAGGCTGCACTTCTTGGGATAGGATGCTGTAACACTGCAGCTCCAAATATTCAGACAATCAGCAAAACTAGTGGCAGACCAAAACTAGAGCCAGAAGCCACTGTTCCTCAGCATTTCCCCCAGTGCCCTGGAGAATTCCAACTGGCAAGACAATCTGCTAGCACATACTTCCCAGCCTTCTGAGCAAGAAACATCCCTGGATGCAAAAGGATTAAAGACAAAAATTTGATTTGCCAATTATGAAAGATAATAAGGAAATTGCTGAAGACCACGCACTGTCTATTGCAACATAAGAATGCATTCCAGCTGCTTCAGTGTATTGAGGGAGTGGAGATTATTAATGCAAACAACCTTTAAAATAATGCAGGTGCCAGAATTTTTCTACTATGTAGACCTGAGATGAACAAACATGAAAAGCTGTAACTTCTTTTGATTATCATTGTTCTGCTTTAAATTGATGAGCTCCTTTGCGCATTTTACTGTTAGCTTTTTTCCTGAAGTTAAATATTTTTGCAACTTTTATCAGTTATTAAACTGTAACTCAATACATGATACCTGCATGTGCCCTCCTGGACTTTTAGCGCTCTTCCCAACGCATTCCTGAGGACAAGCCCCAAGCCCATCTCTCATTTTCATGTTGATCCTTTAGCAAGAACCACCCCTGCACATTCAAGGGAAGCAACATAGGTCCAAGGGACAGCCAGGGTGAATGACCAGGCAAAGCAGACATCTCTTCTGGCCTCTCTCTGTACCAGTGGGTACCCACTACCTGCCTCAGCCTCCAACTTGAAACACTGTAAACTAACTCATTGCAGAGCAGAGTCCATCCTTAACAGGACACTTGTGCAATTCAGAAGCACATGTGTTTGCCCCCAACCAGCCTGCTTCGAGCACTCACTCAGCATTATAACCTTCAGCAAAGCGGGGGGAGAAGGGGCCCAGGGCAGCTCGGCATGGTAGTGCAGAAGCCATGAAGGGGCCCATTTCAGTTTGATTTGTTGCGGCACTCTAGATGCAAGATGAAATCTGAGAGATGAAATCTGAGCAATTTCTTGCTTCTCTTCTTTCTGGACAGTTATTAACACTATAAAGAAGGCTGAACAGTGGGGCTTCCCAACTCCATTATTGTCAAGGCCTATTTCAAAGGCAGTGGCTGAAATGCCCAGTACTGCCTTTGTTGATCCTGAACTCAGGTCTCCTCCATGTTGCACTTCTGTCAAACTGCAAGGCTGAGCAAATTAAAAATAAGCTTTCTCTGGAGGGGTGGAGGAGGGGGGAGACAGAAGGAGTATTGCCTGAGCCTACTCACAGTGCCCACTACATTCACACTACTCTCAAGTTCCACATGTAAAAGTAGTGGAATAAGAAAAGCCACAACAGATGCCAGTTCTCCTACCTGAAGTCCTTCACCTGACTTTCCAGGGACCAGTGTGAAGCCAACCCATGGTCTGGGCTGTAAGTGGGTGCTGCAGTCTGACCAGCACTGTCAGTCATTCTGCCATATCTGCCACCAGCCATTCTGGTCAGAGAGAAATACCAAATGCATGGACTCTTTATTTTCCACCTCCAGGAGAGGGTTTATTTGTCCCCAAGACCCATGACAAGCTTATTACAGACCGTTTCAATTCGAATCAACTTGTCAAGAAAAGAAAGTGGAGAAAACGCATTAATTAAACAGCTTTACTCATGCAGAAAAGCTGCCAGCATGAGCATTTTAAATTACCTGGGCACACCTAGTGGATTTGCATTCCCTTGGCACAGCTTTACTCTGGCCCACAAAGCATCATCCACTTCATACTTCCATCTGAGCAAGGAACAAAAGAGGCTGACAGCCCAGCACCACCTTCCTCGCTTGGGGGCTAGCACCCGTTCCGAGGGATTTTTGTGTCAGTTTACTCCTGCTAGATGCAGGGACAGGAAGTTTGGATTCTTCTATAAAACTAAAGACCAAGGCAAAAAGAGGCCTTCCAGAAACAAAGGAGGTGGAGCCGTGGCCGGCAGGGGGGTAACTGCATGCCATTGTTAAATATTAACATAAAATAAAGCAGCAGAAATGGATGTCCATCAACAGAATTAGAAGGAACTAAGTGAGTTTAAGAACAAAAGGTTTACTTATTTAAATTACAGGAGATGAAAAACAGCTGGGAACGCAATTTATAGCACAAAGTACAAAGCTACAAGACTGTTAAATGTAATTATATTTCAAAGTACTTTTTCCCCTCCATTTTAAACTAAACATGTACAATTATTTTAACTAAAATAAAACTAATGACAGTGTTGCCTTTAGATGTTCCATCCCTTCCCTCAATCGCTTTCAAATTCAACTCATCCGTTTACATTAACTAACTAGTTTGATTCCCTCATCCAAATAGAAGTTGGCCTTTCAGACAGGAGACTAAAGCTTGAAGAAAGAAAACTACTGTGAGCAGATCTTTATTTTTAAAAATTACCTCTTACTATTAAATTCATGGTCCTTAGATTGTACTTCCATATTTGTCTTTATCACTTCTCTGCACAAAGGAAGAGTGAAAAAGTAGTTGACATTAACTTTACTATTTGTTAAATTTGATTTGTACATTTAGTCATAGCAAGGATGCTTATCAGTGAAGATATTTAAAGATATTCAAAAGTTTGAGGCTTTAGGTGGTTTTTCCCTGCTTGAGAAAAAGAGCACCAGTGTTCAAAGCCTCTGGGCCAACAAGATCTAGCTCTAAGATTTAGTCTGCATCAAGGGCTAGGTTTTCAAAACCACCCAGTACTGCCTTTATTGCACTTCCACTATTACCTGCAACAAAACTCTCCAGGTGAAAACTCTGCCTTCACCCGAAACACTGGCTTCTTTTCCTCTACTTCTGCAGAGCTGCTGTTTGGTTCCACTGGACTCAGGAGCAGCAAAGTCCAAATCTCCATCACTGGTTCCAGTGAGTCCTGTCTATTAATGCTATTTTTAATTCCAGGCGTTTCTAGCACTGAACCACACAACTGGACCCTGCCCTGCAGAGCCACCTCTGCCTCTTGAAGCTGCCGCTTTTGCCTTACCTGATTAGACCCTTTATTTAGAAAAAGTGGGTTCCACTTCAGCATAACAAAGGATTTGATGCCATCCAACAGAGGTACATCCCTAATGGTCACTGCTTAAGGCCACGGAACATTCAAAACTAGAGCCCAAATGTTTTCAGAAACATCAAAATTCTAGTACAACCAACTTTATCCCACTATTAGCTTTTCCAACAACAAAATTCAGGATCTTAGTCACACACCAATATATTACATTTTTTAAAGTTTGCTTCTATTGTAATTTTCACAGTTAAAATGTGTTCAAGAGCTATATGAAACCCTTCTGTCTCAGTAAAAAAGAACTTATTTCTTTCAAAATGAAATGGCTTGCAACTCCTTGCTGTGACAAATTTTTCTTGGTTTAGGTCATCTTAAAAAAATATTACTCGTTTCAGATGCCAAATAACTGCTAAAGGAAAAAAATAAAATCTTGGACAGATATTTTTAAAGTTAGGAACATACTTCAAGTGTTCTGGGCTGCAACAAGCCCAGAACAGGTTTTGATTCATCTAAAAAAAAATTTACCAATTCACCAAAAATTCACCTAAAAAAGTACTAGCCCATGCTAACAAGCTATAAAAACCACACATGCACATATAAATTAGTTTATGTTGTTCTTCTGACAACAGCTGTACCAGATGTTTCAGAAAGACACAAGAAGCCTTGAAGTAGACAGATGTGAGATAATCTGCTTCCCACCATGGGTGTCTTCCTAATCCCTTAAAACCTGAAGCAGAAGGTCGAGTATCTTTCCAAAAACATCGCAGCAGTTTCTGTTTGCATTAACTACTATTAAAGACAAAGCTATCAATGACATGTTTTACAAGACCTGTTTTCAGTTACTTATAGCTTTCAAAACTTTGGATTGAAAGTTTCATGCCAGGTACCTTTCTTGGACTAAATTTTTGCTTTGTCTTTTGATAGTCTCTGCAAGAGATATTAACGTATGTTTAAGAAAATGGTTCAAGGAAAATACATCATTCCATAAACATTATACAAATTCTTCCTGACCACCTCAAAGCACAGATAGCCTCCCAACAGAATAGTCCCTTATACTTCAGCAGAGGGATTTTGCTGGTGACAGGGATTTTGCTATGCCTTTTGCTAATTTAAAAGAAGGAAAAAGAAGAAAAAAAAAAAAATCACAGTTGGCCAGGTTGTAAATCTTTGGGGAAGAGAGACTCAGCATAGTTCTTTTAAAACACCATATGCACAGAGCAGCCTCCAGCCTGGCTCAACAGGGGCCAAGCTGTATTTTCTCTCCCCCTGCTCCCCAAAGCAGCAGGCAGAAGAGCCAAGACTCAGGATGCTGCCACTCCCAAGATCCCGCTGCTTCTGGTACCAGCACAACATGAACAGGCTGCAGAAAATATGGGCAGCAAGAACCACATCTAGGAGAGAACAAACCAGGGAGAAACACCCAGTGGGAGAAGCTGGAAGCTGGTAACTGCAGATGAGGGACTGATGCTGTGGGTAGGACATGGGAGCATTGCCTGAGGACTCATGCATGGCACTCATGAGAGAGAATCAGGGAGGCGGTGCTGGAAGAGCCACCGTGACATGGTGAAGTCCCTGAAGGTGATTGAGGACAGGGACAGAAGCAGCAAGTGCAGGGCTTGGTACTGATATAAAAAGCATAAGAGAAAGCTGGACTATCACAGGGACAGGACTATCACAGGGAAGAACTGGGAGAAACCCAGGATGATGCCACGCTCAAAGAGACAGGGAGTGCAATGAGACCACTCTACTGCAGGAACTGACATGGAACCAGAGGTCCCTCCAACAACGAAATATATCATATTCCTAAAAAGTTTCAGTCCTCCCTGAGTAGTTCACACATGAAGGTATTTGTGCGTTTTTCGGTTTGTTCTATTTCAATTACAGGAAACACAGAAAATCTGTCAGGACACTGAAGTCTTGATTACTACAAAGTTGCAGTGTATCAAAGAGTGGAACCCTGGGGAAAAAAGCCCTGCTCACCTGAAAACTACTGCAGCGCCTTGTGCGGAGGTCATGTCAGTATCATACAGATGGCTCCAACACCAATATTTGTTCTCTTCTTCACTTCCATACAAACAACAATGGACTTCATTTTTTCTTTCCTTTGTTGGGGTTTTTTTGTTTGGTTTTTTGGTGTTTGTTTTTTTTTTTTTAATTTATCTAGGCATTTCATTCAATACCAAGGTCTTAGTTGGGTTCACTTCCATCCAGCAGTGTGGCCATGAGCTCCACAGATGAACACTTCTACACCCCAGCCTACGCTGCACCTACTACTAGACAGAACAATTGCTCAGACAAGGGGACAGAGCAATGAGGACCACATTTCACATGCACGGCTTGTTTATACACACAGTTTTACTGCCTTAATACAATATGCAATCTTAAATCAGTTCAGCCAACAAAAGCAAAAGGCTAAACAAACAATGGTTTTGTTTGAAGTAAGTCTTATTCGGGCCTATCTTAAACAGATTAGGAACAGGTTAAATTTAAGATCTCTGCTGGACCACTCCACACTGTCTTTTGGTTTAAAAGTGAAAATACACATGTAGGCAATCCACAAGCAAGATGGTTTTTCCCAGCATACTTCAGTAAAGACGGCCAGATGCTCAGATGCTGAAGTAGTTACAACCACAAAAAGTCAGCTCCTAAAGCTTAAGTTTAACTGCAAACAAGATTCAGACAACATAAGGAGGTACGAAAACAGTTATTAGCGTCCTGACCAAAAAAAAAAAAGGGAAGAAGAAATCTAGTTCCCAGGAGATTACTGCCAGAAGAGAGGCCTTGTTAAAACATTACTAATTCGTTAATTTTGCAAAATGAACTATGGAGTCAGCGCTAAGAGATATGGTGTAGATGGGAACTGGCAGTGTTAGGTTAATGGTTGGACTAGATGATCTTCAAGGTCCTTTCCAACCTAGTTGATTCTGTGATTCTGTATTCACTACAATAATTCCAGATACTGTACTCAACAGAAAGGAGAGGTTCCTTTGTTTAAATGGATGCATTTTCTCTGCTTTATATTGGATTTGCTTGAATAACAATTTGTTTTTAAAGTTGTAGCTCTACAGAAGTTTTTTATGTCTGAAAGTCAGAATTCACAGCACGAACATATGAAAAAGTCTTTAAAGGACTGGACTCTTCCTGTATTTCCATGTTACAATCTATAGTCTATACACCAGAGAGACAGCAAAAATCCCACCAAACCCAGGAACGCTTTAATAATAAATAAAAGCTTTCCTGTAATTGGAAAATATTTCCACCACAAAAAATAATATATTTTTAATTATAATGTTGAACATCCCTTCAACATGGGGATGTTTGCCTCTGAGTGAACCCTTAGCACAGATGTCACTGAACAGTGACCCCATCCGCTCAAGCAGTGAGGAAACACCACCAAAGCGAGCTTCGTCTTACAGCACTGTAGCATATTTGCACCAGGGGGTCTCAGAACTGCAATTTTATCCGTCTAGGAAAAGCAGATAGTAGAGCTTAAAACTCAAGAGATGGTCTTTGCACACACACAAAAAAAAGAAGGTTGAATTTGATTCATTTGGACAGGGAAGCAACCACTTTACCCTACCTTCCCCTAACATGACGTTTATGAATATGTTCTGCACAACAAGACTGGGTGACACACATCTGGTTTCTGTGTCCTTTCCAAAGGACTTTTTAAGCACAGAGACAAAAGAAAGCAATATACTGAAGTGGGAAAGACAGCTTCATACAAGGTCCACAGGCATTGCTGCTGAGGGCTGGCACAGCAATGATGGGGGGCACATGCACAAGAGCACAAACTGCACACCACTGCTCTGTGGGGCCGCCAAGCCTCTCTGTAAATCCTCCCCCCAGAACAACAAGAAAGCATGTGTGGGGAAGGATGAGCCATATGGTACGAGACCTTGGTTACCCATCTTGGACAACCACCAAGCTTAGCACTGATAAGGCTGTGGTCAAATTGTGCGGAGTGATTACTGTAAGTGGGAGCATGATCCTTGTGTAGATTACCTGCAGAAAAAAGGATGGTTTAAGTGTCCATAAATGATGTACACTCCACTATTGCTAATTAAAGCTGAACTGGGCCCTCTGAATTACACACCAACCTTTTCATATACCTTCTTTCAGGTGGGTAATTTTTTTTTTTTGGCCTGGCTACTTTTTAAAGCTTATTGCTGATTTTCCACTCCATTGCATCAAAAAAACCCTGCAAACACTGTTACAGACCATAGCTAAGCATCTGCATGTTATAAAACATTTAAAAGCTTTACATTTAACCTATCTATTGGCAATAAAACATACTCCAACACAAATGCACTATTTGAGACAGATGTTTGAAATATGAATGAATGTTTGAATATTCAGTTTTAAATACTCATGATAAAAGAAGCTGCAGAGACATGCCATTGATCTAATACTTGTTTGCACATTCCTTAGGGCTATGCATGAAGCATAATGGGATTTCTATGTTCCTAAACAACAAAAGGTGTAAAAATGCCTTTTCAGTTGCAAACTTTGTTCATTTATTCCTGTGGCAAAAGAATGCAAATCTTAAGTCATTTTTTTTTGCACTGACATCAAGTCTTTCTCACACAAAAAGTTCCTTAAAGAAACAAGAAGAAAGTTCAGAATAAAGTCATGCTTCCTCCCCCACATGTCCCTTTAAAAAAAAAAAGAGGAAAGAAAAAAAGAGGGAGAAAAAAATTTCACTTAACTCAATTGTACCTGGCAGCTAAAAGCAAAGGCTACTTAAGTGAGTGACTCTAAGCTATTAAGCATGTATGTCATTAATAAGAGTGGGTTTGCAAGGTCCAAGCAAAGTATTTGTTTTGGTATAGTTAAGCCTTCAGTACATCTACTGCATGTACTTCTGCCCAGCTCTGTGGTTAAGTGACAGAACCTGTTCACAGACAGAAATAGCAAAACAACTCTGCATTAAGGCATATGGTAGCTGGTATCTCATAAACATGAGCAAGAAGTTATTCTGTAAAAAGTACCATTCCCCTGTTAATCCCTCTAATTTTGCTTTTTCAATCTTGTATTTGTAGAGTGGAAGCGGAGCCTTTTTACTATGAAATTGCAGATATTTAAAATTAATACTAAAGTAGGAACTGAAAGAATGGGGTGGTGGGATGCATTTTCAAGGAGTGTAGGGAAACAGTGTTAATGTCAGAATCAATCCTTGAGCTATGAATAACTTAACTTCAAAGCTGATGCTACTGTCTGACTGAGCACCCTATGTCTTCAAGAAAGATAAAGCCACATATGTAGTCAAACCAATGTTTAATTCAGATTACTCAGAACAATACAGAAACTTGACTGGAGCCAATTAAACAAAGCTTTCACTGACTGATAAAAATGCCATTTTGCATCTTTCTGTGCACAGCAAGAAGCAGTTTGAGAGTGTTACAGTTCTGAACTTACATTTATTGACCTAAGACATTTTTGTACTTAACACATCAGTACCAGAATTTCAATTACGACATTTGATATTCCCCTTTCAAAATGGGAAAAACCTTTACTTCTACCAGGGACAAACCCCCATAATGTTGTAGGGACTATGTGGAAGTACAGAGAATATTTTCCAATGAAGAATGCAGTTTCTGTAGGAGATCATTAAAAAATGTGATGTTTGGAAAATGCAAGATACTTTGCTCAGGCACCATCCATACCGTCAAGTGCATTTCTCCTACCAGTCTTACTACTGTAATTCAAGAAATGTAGGCAAATCCAGACTCCATTCTTGCCCATGGCCAGACTTTGGGTAATCAAACACCCACCAACTGATCTGTGGCGCCTCGTGGGAGACATAGTCTGGCCCAGGGCTCCATCAAACATGAAGAACAAGGATAGTTGTCTCCCAACTCACGTCCCTGTGGAGAAATGCACCACAAGAAGTGGCACTTAATAGCTGAGCTGCCTAGAAACAAAACGTTTTAGGTTGAGTTAGAAAAGTGTAATGAAACACTTCAGACTTAAAAAATAAGTACTGTGACTGCACTGAGTCATGGCTTTTCAGAATAACAGTTACTGGCACTGCTGGCAGTGAACACAAAAGTATTCAAATCCAAGAACTGAGAGTTAACCTAACTTAAACCTTTGGGATCTGATTCCATGATAGCCAAAAATTTTATAGGTAACCCATAGGTGTCTATAAAAGACTACAAATTAGCACAGCTGTGCATCAAGATAGGCTGGTCACAAAGCAGTCAGGTAGGAATGGCAGCATCTAAAACTTGGAAACAAGAACCTTCTTCCCCGCAGAACTAAGCCAGAAGATTACACTATTGATTATGTTCAGCTGCAAGTCTTCCACAAAGCCCTATTACTAAAGGGCTGGCCCCAGTGCTCCTCAGTTCCTTAAAGATCTAGTTTCCTTGTGCTTCAAACCCCACCTGTAAAAAAACCAACTTTATCCCTGTTGTACACATTGCCCATCTGTCTATGCAACTGAAAGATCTTTGGGGTAAAAGAACTACAGATATGCCTCACACTGGGGTTGTGGCCTTTAGGAGTAACAATTAAAAACTGTGTATGTAGGAAGCAGTGAAAGATTGTGAGCAACCCTTGGAAGGGAGCAGAAGTATGAAAGCAGCTGCATCACCTTAAGTCTAAACTTTGCCATTGGTATCAGACAAATGGCATGCAAGCAATGTTAACTGCCGGCAGTAAACTTCACCAATAGGCAGCCAGAAGTGGAGGAAGAGAACAATTGAGCTACTTTCCAAGAAATTCTGTGATTTTCCAGCTAACTGTGCAGCTGTAAAACTGAAGAGTCCAGGCTGGTTTATGTAATAAGAGAAAGCCAATATTATAGGGAGTCAACATATTTCAAAAAACAGTGGTGTACTTTCTTTGGTATTTCCTCTCCTTCCTTCAACCTTATCTTCATTTTATTAAAATTTAAAACCCACACCGTTGACATCATTTCCAGGGACAAGGTCTGTGCTGGCCACGGCTCACTCGTCTGCCAAATACAGCACCCGAGCTTGCCGATGCCCTCTCGTAGGAACACATAAACCAGAAGGGAGAGATTAACAAAGAGGAGAGCAGGGTTTCTTAAGAGCTCTTCACAATGGACAATGTCTGACTCTATATAGAGGGATAAAAGGAGAGCGATAAACTCTGTTGTTGTCAAGAAAGAGAAGAGCGCTTAAAAAGCCTTTCAAATAAGCAATTTCCCCTCTCATCAGTATCCTCTTGACTACTAAGCTCCCTCTTTTGTCCCTTACCTTGAATGGTGATCAGCAATGCATGATTGGCCAAGGGGCATCAGCTGTAAGTCTAACAACACGAGCCAGCTGAAGCCACGGAAAGGAAAGCCGGCTCTCCTAAAGCCCTACTTCGTGGCGAAGGAAGAAAAGGCAAAGCATGACAGCTTCATTTGCCTTGCCTGTTTTGGCAAAGGGTACAGGATTTGCCATCCCCCATATTAGGTTTATTTAGCATCCCATCTCTGAAACAAATCAGATTGAATGTGCAGGTGCCAGGAACCCCACTACCAAACAAGTTTCCACCCTACAGTCCTTAAGATGTTTTTGCTTATATCCTCAAGGATAAGAGTCAGCAGCCCTTCCATTCTGCACGCTGCCTGTTCTATCCTCAAACAGCTGCACTGCAACCAACTTTCTTCCTTGCAAAGGGTGTTGGCACCTTCTGGTCACATTCATCCTGGGCTTCAAACTAACTGGCACACGTCTAACAGCACCCTGAGCGCAGTCAGAGCACACACGGAGTTAAAGATCAGCAAAGGTCAGCTTCATGCCAAATCAGAAATGTCATAGCCAAAAGGAGTCAATTTTATTCTTTTTAAAAGCTTGGTTTCTCATTCAGAATATTTCACCTGTGATACTTTAATATTGTTGTTTAACCTGGCTGCATGATGAAGGGCTTTCCAGAGTTGTTAGCCATGCAGAGATTCTGCACTAAGCCAACTCCATTCATGTACAGAGCAAGAAACAGAGTCAAGGCTGAGAGTTTTTACAAGACACCAGAAATTTGCAGTAGTTTGGTGCATAAGCACTTGTCTTACATCAACCAGAAGGCAGTGCAGAGCATCTCTCTCCACCCAACCAATACATTTTTTGTCTATGTAACAATGTTCATGCAAGACCATTTAGACACATAGCTGTCTCCAGTCTAGCCTTACATGGCCAAGCAAAGCATCTCTCCAGCCAAAAGAGCCACTTTGCCCATAAAACAGTTGGCCTCTAAGATAAGGTTTTATTAATAGAATTTAAAAAAAAAAAAAGTAATAATCTTAGCACAATTCCATCTGCTGCAGCAGTTTTAGCCAGGGCAGTTCCCTTGCTTCCAGCAGGGCTTCGCCTTATTTTGAGGAAGCTGAAGCAACAGAAGGGTGGAAATGAAGACTGCAAGTGTGCTTTCCTGGGCTTTGGAAGGTCTAACATCAATGGCCTTAATACATTAACAAACTGACTGTATAGATTTGAATAATGCCAGCAGAATAGGCTTCTGACCACAGAACATCTGGGAGGAAAAAAATTATTTGGAGGCTACCGGAATGTGTACCCCATTTGAGACATGTGATCTACAGAAGTGTTGAGTAGTTCAAGAGGTAAACAAGACCAACAAGGGCTCTGCTCTGAACTGAACATACCAACAGTATAAACTGGTATGACTCTGCAGTCATACACATTCTCTAAATTGGACATCCCCCAAGGTAACACCATCTCCACTCCTTAGTTTCTCCATGGTGTCTATGTCACCCTCTCAGCTCAGCATTGTCATGAAGATTTATATTTGCAAAGTGTTTACAAGCCAGAAGCATTTAAAATAAAATTAGTAACTCTGTCCACAGCCCAGGGTTGGTGTGGCATGCTGTGCTTACACAGTCCATGTATACCAACCCTGCACATCTGATAAAGAAACCTGGCACACAAGCCTTGCTCATTCACTCAGGGGGATTCACTGACAGCTGCATAGGCAAACCTCAGTCGTTGACTTGATGCAACCCTAACATTTGATTAATGTTGGGGACTGTCTTTGATACTGTCCCAGTAGGGTAGGCAAATGCTCTGAGAGTTGCCAAGCTGCTGAGCTTCCTCAGTTCAAAGAGCTGAGGACTTTCCCTGCATGTTCAACTATGTAGAATGGCATATTTTCCTCAGAGTTATATACTCGGAGTTAATGCTGATCACCAGTGTGTTACTGTGTTATTTCTTCATGGGCCAGACTCCCGTTTCTCATGAGTCTTAGAAGTTAGAATAAAGTTTTAACCAGAATCAACCTTGCTACCGTCAATACCAGCTACTACCAGTGAGATGCACCACTTGACGAGCACCTTCAAGGGGATACACTTTGGGCCAAAGCCCAGGAAAGCAAGTGTGCACAGTAACTTCAGTTCATGCCTTTGCTTCAGAGATTTTTGAGATTTTATGTACTCAAAAACCAAACTGCCCCTTCCATGGAAAGTTCTCCATGTCTTTATTGGTACTTTCACAAAATACAACTTCCAAAGGCTGCTTTTCCAATTTACACAGATATTACCCACAATTACTTATTCAAACTCTCACAAAGCCCACAGTCTCATAGGTTACATGCAGAGCACCACTGTGCCAAGCAACACAAAGTCAGAGAAAAAGAGACCCTTCCTTCTTCCTCTGGCTCCTCTTCCCAGTAACATGGTGGGTTACAAACAAGGGGCTCCTTCCATCAGGCGGAAGAAGTGTAATCATGACCCTGAACCTCCCCAGCTCCCACTGACTTCAGTGGTTGTTCACAGTGCTCAGGTCAGAAAAAGTATTAATCTTGTCCTTTAAAGTCTATGCTCAAGTACACACCACAGCTCCCAGTTTCCTTAAGCACCCCCTGAAGACCAGCAGTTCAGAACATAGACACTTCGCTCTTCTCTAACAAACTAATCTTCAAAGATACTTTGCTGGGGGAGAGGAACTACACAAACACTAATTTTTGTTTAGAAAACAAGAAAGGAGCACACAGTTTAAGTAAAACAAAGCAGAAATTAATACAATCTGCTACTTTTTGAGTGTGGTCATTTTTCTAAAGAAAAATGTTACCAGGACAATTCTCTGAGCAACAATGACCTAACAAAGACATCACATATTATGCCATTTGCACAAATAATTACACATCATTTGGATATTAGTCTTCCTTCTCAAGGCATCACAAGGGAGTCTTCACTTTTTGAAAACATGCAACTCCTATTAACATTAATGAGAGCTGCTCACATATACAGGATGGACAGTAGATCTCTTGAGAATCTCTGCATTCATCATACCTTGTCTGGGGAAACAACGGAAACGTAACAAAGACAGACCCTAAGTGAAGGGGGATTCAGCCACTGAACTGCCACACCTGACTCTCAGCATTTCTCATCACTTACTGCTCCCCCAACTCCTTACAAAACATTGCTGTGGTGCTACTCATCATGCTCCTGAACAGCGCACCTCTGTCTGCAACTCGGCCTGGAGCTTGTCTTACTCCAGGTTACACAGGGCAGCCCCACATTCCCTCCACCTTGGGAGTGAGCAAGGATAACTTACTGGGGATTCTGTTTCTCAAATTCAAATTACTGGATCAGATCCATATTTTCAGACTGTCGTTTTTTCCATATTTTGTGCTCACTAACAAACAGAGCACCGCAGCTAGATGTTTTTGCCAGAAGTTTGTTAGGGTTATGTCAATCAACATCATCATTCCTCTGTGGTGTTAGTGCCTTCAGAACTGACATATGCAAAGGAGAGCAGAAGTGCTAATGCTTTTCCACACAGGTGTGGCAGGCATATCACACAAACAGTAGGAGCAGGTATCTTAAGCCCTCCTTTTCCATCTCTTCAGCCCCGTCACAATTGTAGTGTACTGAACAAACTATACTGGTGAGGAAGATGCATTTTCATGTGCTATACAAGCCTCATGCCTGCTTATAATTCAGCAGGAGCTCCAACAGAAGGAAGATTGTGGTGTCACTGTCAGAGCAAAGGAGTGACCATCAGGGGCTTTGAGGTCTATAGTCAGTTTTCCTGTTGGGAAGGAAACCTTTTTCATCAGTCTCAACCTCCAAAACAGTGACTGCACTACTTCTCAATCCCTTAGAGGAGCACTGAGAAGGTAGCCAGTCTTCGTGAAAGGCATTTAAAAAGCAGAAGTGCTTGTTACCCTTGTGTGTCTACACCATGCCTTTTTTCATACCCCTTACAATGCCTCTCCAGTCCCTTGCTTTTATTGCACACCCAAACCCCTGTGACTCTAGCTCACATCAGTGAGGCTCATGGAAAGCACTCTCTCCCTAGCAAGCAAGTCCAGCAGTAAACTTCATAGGGCTTAATCAAATCAACAGAATTTCAATGGAAAGTGAGACACTTCAGAGTTACTATGCTTTAAACAGTAGCATTAGTTACAGCCTGAACCTCGCAAGCTATTATAAAATTATCACACTTAATTTTTGACTTTTATTAGTAGGCTCTGTGCTCAGTAGATAAAAACAGCACTGACTTCCATGACTGCATCTCCCTGCCCAAACTGGATCCCTCCCTACAAATGCTTCCTGTGATGTGCAGCACTTTCATGTCCTAAGAAGTCCTTCACTTACATAAACTGCTAATCTAAATATATCACTTTCCATAGACAACAACGGTTGATAAATTGTGTTCCCTTTATTCGTACCATTCCATAGTAATTATGAGACTTGGTAAAGAACTTTCTCCAGAGCAAAGTTAAGCCTGATCTAAGCAGCTTCAAAGTGCTGATTCAGCTTGCTGGTAGTTTATCACTCAGAGGAAAACACAATTGTGTAACCTAAGAAGATATTACAGGAGAACACTCCAAAGAGGAAGAGAAGCAAAGTTTTAAAAAAAAAAATCTACTTAGCTTCTCTTTTACTAGTTATCACAAAACCAGAGCTTACCTTTAAAAAACCAAAATATATTATTTCAGAAAAAAACAGCTTCCAAGATCACAATGCCATACTAAATTCTTTCCCAAGTTCAATAAACTATGACTTATAAAACTTGTAAAATCCTTACTAGACTCTTGACAGCTCCACATGTGTCTGTGGCAAGAAGAATGGAACCTTTTGCTAAACATCTGCTAAATCTTGCATCTTGGCTAGAACGACTCTACCCGATAGCAACACACTGTCTAATGCTTGCTGACTGCGGTCTGGGACTGTGATGGAATCTGTCTTTCTGCATGAAAACACCACACTGCCTTGCCATGGTGCTTTATCACAGCCTGTATTCGCAGCAGCCACTTCCAGTAATATTGCATAGTGGCACATCTCTTAAGGCAGCCGTGCCTCAACAGTGGCACATTGTTTGTCATGGACCAAAATCATACAGCTGCCAGCTACATTTTCAAAGAGGATGCATGCACAGCATCTCTGTAGACACTGCTCTGGAAGTTAGGAGACCAGCAGCTTGCTTTGTGAGCAGTCAGGGTAACAAATCTAGAGGACTGCTTAAGAACAGCTAATAAGTTTAGTCAGATTTCTGAGAACAGAGAAGTTAGAGAAAGTAAATTTGCTCATTTGTGCAATATATCTGAGAGATTCCTCTATGAAGCATATTTAAGAATATTCTCTCATTCTACAGAACGGTGACTTCTGGTTTTCCAGGACAGATCAACATGTATATGTTTAGCAGTTCTACCTATATTTAACCAAGTATTCTGAAAAACTAGTAAGTCTCATATTTCTAAGTTCACACTGTCCTGTCATTACTTGAAACACAGAAGACACTCAAATAGGGACAGCATCCCCACATCTGTCAGGGGGTTCTCACATCTGCTTCAGAAGCATTTTACAATGGACAGTGCTAGAAACAAGGCATTTGGCTAGTAGCAACTTAGGCCTGGTCTAGCACAGCAACTAAACATTTCCTATTTGATCCTCTATGAAAGATCTTTAAGAATAATCTTTCCTTGACACAATTCGCATTTTCCTTATTTTAAGTCATCATATGACTCTTGATAAACCTTCAAAAGAACCCAAGTATCTTGTGTTAATACTAGCTGGAATAAGTTGCTACACCAGTTCAAAACATGGAGTTTACAAAAGCTTCCCTTGCTTATGCTCAGAGAAGCTTTTCAGCTTCAAGAAGCTAACAATTTTACATTGTCCTACAGAGATGCAGAACAAAATCATTGACGTTTTCATAGTCTGCTGACTTTAGTTTCAAAGCACAAGTCTGTACAGCACAAGAAACAGATCTGCTGAAAGGGAGCTTTGCCCATCTACACCCTTTAGACGTGCCAGTCCATGATTTGGGTGTGGAAAGAAGTTGTACATCTACAGACCGGCTGAATTTCCCAGTCTTTAAAGATGTGATCCCTCTAGCTCAGTTCTGCTTCCTACTTTGAGATACTTACAAATATTTTTTTGAAGTCAGTTATGCTACAAGAAGCTTCCCACTTCTTGTAAGCATAACACATAGCCAGAACGGTATTTTGTCATTTAATATTTTTTTAAAAAAGTATTTTTCTTCCTGACAGCCCACCCAGTGCCATGTGTAATAAATACGCATTTCTCCCCACTGCACCTCTGCATAGCCATATTACTCTGCCAATATTAGTCTCATGGGTTTGACTGTTTTTTGACAATCATTTCTTTCCCCCTATTGTAAAGCCTTTTATTTTCTGAGACTGTCCCTAACACTGGAAAAAAAAAAATATATCTAACCTGAGTAGTTTACCTTGGAGTACAGCAATGCTCAAGATATTCTTTCTGGCTTGCTCTTCAGCATGTGGTGCATCATAAGGCATGAAATCCAGAAGCATTTCTCCCTGTATATCACAAGGTCTTTGCCTTACTGGGATGGATTTTTTGAAACTGGTAAGTCATCTTGACAATTTACTCAAGGAGACCCTTCAGAAAGATGTGCACTATACCACCATGTTTGTCCCATACACCTCCCTCCGTTCAGATGGCAAGAGGTTAGAAAGACAAAAAGTGTGTCTGCATTCTTACAAGACACAAAAAAAAAGATCTCACATCTAAAAAAGAAAATGCTATGGCAATCTGGGAACTCCAGTGCATTGGAAGATGAAAGATAAATCGTGTTATGTGAATGTTGCACATGTTGTTGTTATTATCTCCAAGAGGAGGACCCCATTGTGCTAAATACTACACATGCTCAAAATAACAGACAGTTCCTGCCCCAGAGGCCTCATAACCTAAGATAAAAGCAGTATTGTTGTCCCCTTTTTATAAAGGGGAAGTGGGACACCAGAAGATTCAGTGACTCAAACAAGTTACTCAATGAAATGCCAGATCTGAGAATTGAACCCAGATTCAAGTCTCCATCCCATGATTTAATCCACACATGACTGCTCAAAATCACTTTTAGTTAAGCAGCAACCTCTAAGCTTCAAATTGGTATCCATGATCACTTCTACTTATTTAACGAGAAAGCAAAATACTTGATCTATTGTTCATTTCCCCATTCATTTTAGATTCTTGTAAGATTCACATTCAAGTATATGTCCAAATGATGCAATACAGCCACAAAGAAATAATTTGTATTCACTTCAGTCAACTCCTATGATACACTGAGTCCATAAGTGGAATACTTTGTCCCTACCTTCATATTTAATTTTGTAGGCCAGTGCAAAGGATTAATTTGAAAATATTTATGCTGTTTCTAAACATGGGACATGATCATAAGACACTGCAAGAGCTTCTAGCTGACAGAACACAGAAGAGGGGAAAAGGCTCAAAAATATCACAGATTAAAAAATAACAAAACAGCGATCTGAAGATGTTTGATAGGTGAAGGAAAGGAAGTTGCTGCAGGAGGTATGGAGGCTAAGAAGAAAGAAAATGGCAAGACCACCCAAAGGACAGTCAACTTCAGGAGGAAGAGGAGAGCAGAGCAGGCCTGCTCTAGGCCATGGGAAGTGAGGACACAAGTACTTGAAAGTTCTTGTTGATAACTTACATTCCATAAATCCAAGTTCAATTCTGTATAACCATGTAATTACTGTCAAATGGGGAAAGAATCCCTCTCCAAAAGAGTCCAAATGAAAGGCTAAATTGTAAAGAATAACAGACTACAATAGGGCCAGGTGTCTCAGGCCCCAATGAGGGGATACAAAGGCTTCTCCTTCTATGTTACTATTTGAAAAGTTGCTTAAAACAGGAAAGCTCAAAAGCAGTCTGGCTGCTGAGTACAAGCAGAAATGCTGGTAGCATGCACAGAACTCAACTGGGACTACAGCACTTAATGCACCAAGAAATGAGAGTGTCCAAAAAAGATGGCTCTGCTGAAAGAAAGATGAGTAAAAGTACTGGCCTACTAAAAGCAAATACTCACATATTCAAATTCGGAGAGCACTGACATCTATCTTTAAACAGGCACTTAAAAAAAACCACATTACATGCAAGTGCACGCAACAGTAGTATTGTGTTTCACAGGTGGTCACAACTGAGAAAAAATTATTGCAACCGTTGGGAATTGAATAGGAGCAATTATTATGTTGCCCAGGAGCCTCAAGAACAGAGTTGCTCAAAATCTTCTCAAAAAACAAGGCAGTATAAGTTGGGTACCTAAAAAAACCCCACAGAACTAATGGCTATCCCATCCCAGCCAGTAGCTTCAAATTCCTGCTTTATTTCACAGTATGAAATAAGTTGTGAAATCACACACTTAAGCTACCTAAACATTTGTCCATCTAATATCTGAACCCAAATCAATATTTCAAAAGTCTTGAAAATGTTTCTTCTCTTGGGAAATTAGAGACAAAAGACTTGAAACAGAGTGAGGAGGGATGCAAGTTCTTGGGAGGTGCACAGAATGATATTAGAATTTCTAAACCTAAAAATAATGTGAGAGCAAACTCACTAATGTAGAGCAGCTGAAGAGATGCACACTGTGAAACTGCGACCTTTAGAAGAGTTAACCCTGGGCCTAACAGAAAAGCTGAAGTGGAAGAAGACATTTGCACAGCAACAAGGCTAGACAGGAAGCTGCACCCTGGGGAACCATGAAGTTCGTGCAGGACAAAGAAAATGAAAACTCATGATGAAGTTCAAACACTTTGGGATGGGGGAGAGCAATACAGTCTCGCCAAACTGGAGGGCTCTGCTAGGCTGGAAAAGGGCCCTTCTCACAATCCAGGAGTTGTCTGAACTGCAGCAAGTTCTTCCAATGATTTTATACTTGCAGACTGCATTCTACTCCCATCCAATGGGCTTTACATACCTTCATGAGACAGCAATCAAATTTGATTTGTTCTCAATATGCGATCAGAGATTTGGTTTTGGCCATGTTTTAAGAGAACTGGTCATAAAAGGTCAGGAGTATAGGAGGAGGGAGCAGGGTTCTCCCAGCAGAGTGGACTGCTACTGCATTAACCTGAAGGTCACCACAGTGATCAGAGCAAAAAGCTAACCATTTTTGAAAAAACACTAGATTCAACTCTTTAGAGAACTGATTTTTATTCATCCCTCTGGAGCAGAGACTGGGAAGTGCTTCCCACTGCAACTCTTGGGACCTAATGGAATAAGAGCCAAATAAACCAACACCAGAAACTGAGATTATGCTGAACATTTTGAAAGTGCATGTGAGTGGACTGCTCTTTTCACTGGTGGCATTAAGCCATTCTCCTAGCCCAGTTACGATCACTGAGCTCTGTTTACTCCTATGGTCTTCTCTGTCTTCAATGAGTGCATTTATTTCCTTGATTTTAAGAAAAAAAATACACAGGGCTACATAATAGTGCTAGACACTCTATTTGGCAAATTAAGAAGAGTAAAACTATGTTGGATTACTGAAGCTGTACAGGAAAATTTCCCTGTTAATGTCTGACATTTCAACTTGGTTCTGACAGCTTTCTGGCTTTTCAGCAAGAAACCCCAAGACAAATGTTTTTCAAACACTACCTCAAGAAAATTAAGTTTGCAGAGTTTTTCTTTGGACAGGCCTTTTTTTAAAATTAAAAAAACAAACTCCAATATAAGTTTGTTTTCTTCTTAAAGAACAGAACATTTTCTTGTTAAAAGGCTTCAAAGACTAGCAAACGTTTTTCTGAGACATTTCAAGCAACTCTAGAGGGTAGTTCTGGAAACCTCACTCTTCCTATGCAAACTTCTATCCAGTATCAGCATCCCCATATAGTGATCTCAGTCCTCCACTGAATGAAAGTATACATGAAAATTAACAGAAGTTTCTGCCAATATGCTCCCTTTCTCCAGGGAACGCTGCACCAGCTCAAAGTCTGCCTTCCTTGCTGTGTTACTTCAGTTATTGTCTGGATAGCAACATGTAATTCTTTCATTACTAAGTTTGAGAGAAAGATCACTCATCTCTCTCAATCTTCTCCTTGGTGATATATCATCTAGTGTTTGGGAGGAAAAAATAATATAAGAGAGAAACACTGTATTCTCTCAGGAGAAGTCAGATCTGGGACACTACACTAGGAAAAAATAATTGGTCCCATTATTATCATTGTCTCTAGCTTTACACTTAAGGGAGAAATATGTCTGAATAGCTGGTTACATCAGCAATGCAGATAGAGAAGAAATTCCCACAGTGTGAGTAAGTCTTCACACACTTAGAGAACGTGACCACACACAATACACATTACAGTGGAGGAGAACAAAGCAACCTCAGGAAGTGTCCCTGATTGTTTTCGGCTGATTAAGGACATATGCCAACAAGCCTCTAGTTGTTCAGGGAAGCTTTGCAACTTGGGTAGGTCAAATTTACATAACACAATTAAAGATATCGAACGGTTTGGCTCTATATAAAATCCGCATTCAGAACAATGTAAGGTGCAAGTTTAAGACAATTTTGTTGTTTCGTACCAGTTCAACGAAGGGACAGCTTTATCTTTCAAGTTAAAAGAGCAGGGGAGAGATGAAAAGTCAGCTTAGCTAATGTAAATAGTCAATTTACATTAACGTCAGCCATTTGTTTCCGAATCAAAACACACACAGACTTCAAGCAGTAACAGCAGTTTTAGAAAACAGCATTAAGCTGGCATGAACATCAGGCCTTTGAACAAAGATACTGTCTATTACTTTTTTCAAAAGTCACTGCACAAAGACTTAAAGCTTGTTGGATAAAATAAACTTCTAAAAGCTGCACTGAAGTTAGCACGGATTTGCCAGGTTGTTTCTCCTTCCAGCAGAGCAGCCAGAAATGTCTGTACCAGGTGTTGAGCAAAAGCAGTCATCACCAGCCCCAAAAGCTTCCACTGAGCTATCCAGCAGGGTGAAACATCCCCTCCTCTGGGCATTGCTGATGCTGGTATCACCTCAGAGCTCATCGACAAGAGAAGTTTTTACTTTGAGTTAACCAACTGCCAGCATGACCGCAGTGTTGGGCCAGGAATGCTGAGGGAGGTTTTGAGAACAACTCACCTACACAAGGATTGCTCACTTCTCTCCTCTCTCCCCGAGCCAGCCAGCCCAATAAAAAGGTATTACATTTCCCTTCAAATCATTCAGTCTTCTGTAGAGAAGCATTAAAAAAAGCCACAGTAGTTTTTAAAAAAAGATAAACTAAACATGGTACTTGGAGAAAAATGTAAGGCTTCCTGTAAATTAAACTGAACCTTTTTACATAATAGATCGCTCACAGCTATTTGTAAGGAAGTGACAAAGCTGCTGCAGATCTTAAGATACTGTAGCGAGGTTCACAGATGCACTTATGTAAATATTTTCTGACAACTCAGCTGCTACTGAAAACATTTTTGAAGTTATCAAAAAGAATTTAAAGTATTTTCCACTCTAGTCATTAACTCTTTATTTGCAAAAAGGTGCCACCAGAACTGTTAAGTAAAATAATCCCTTCTACAGAAGGCAAAAGCCCAGACAGCAATGATTTTAAACATGACATCAAAATCTGGGCTCCAGCACTGCTATCAGAGGGCAGTCTACTGCCAGCTTGTTGTCTCAAGCCAACAAGAAGCAGGTTTTTGCATTCGGAGCAATCATGCTGCACAGCCCACGTTCAGTCCATATACCACACCACACAAGAAGCACTCGACAGGTTTCCCAGTCATTAGGCTCCCAGATAAAACACTATGCCAATTTAGCCAATGCAGTTAGCACTGTATGGTGAGAGAGCTAGAGTCAGAGCCTGACCATGCTCAGCTTTAGCAACCTGAAAAAACAGACAGAACGCTTTGCCTCAAAGCCGTTATCTATTTCTTGGCATTACAAGGCAGAAATACTACATGGCCTGGCAGCAGTCTATTAGCATACATATTTTATCTACTGTCACATATGCATTGCTATTTAGCTGCAGTTTCTTTTGGAGCTTATTTTTCTCTCCAGACATTTAAATTGCATATTTTTTTATTGTTAAGCACATACAAGAAGACATCTACTAAGTGAAGACTATACAAATTAGAGACAATTAAGAGCAGCCCATTAATGGTTTGTTCTCTCAAGCAATCCTCTGGACACACCAGATCCTGTTAGATTCTGTATTTGGGTCTCAGATTTGAGACAAAAAGCTTTGTGAAGACATCTACAGACAGCTTTCTCTACTGGGTACTTATCCAAGCCACCTCAAGCATGCAAGACATAAGCTATTACTGCTAAGGTCAGCAGGAATTCACATTACTAAAATGAGCTTCGTTACAACTCTGTTTCAGATGGTACAACTACTTGGTGCTTGAGGCTTGATACCAGTTGCCTTGGTTTTGCCCAAATAGCACACCCTTTGCGGGGTAAGGGCAAAGGATAGGATGAGCCCTCATTGCTAGGGAAGATCAGGTGATAGCAAGTCACCAGGAGACCACATCTGAGGTACAAAAACTGCTTGACAGCTCCTCAACCATGTAATCCATTCCTCTTCTCAGAGCTACACAGGGCAGAACTCACAGTAGAACAGATCTTCAGGGCAATCTGCTTTCCAAGTTCAATACTGCATAGCACTAGGGATGCTTAGAGAAGTGTAAAAGACAAGTGGACATATTTACAGCACCATCTCCTGACCAAAGTACCCAATTAAAAAAATCATACATTACAGCAAAAAAGTTGGAAATTAAATCGATTTACCTTTTTTTTTGGTGTGTACTCACATATCAACCCCATACAGAGATTTCTGCAAGTGATTGTTATTCTAATATAATTAATGCCTTTTTAGTTGGTTCCTTTTAATTGTTATTTGATTTCCCTATATGGGTGAGAAGTATTCCTAATACCATTCACTGCATCAAGCAGATCAGACAGGTCACACGATCCTGGGGAGATGAAACAGATTCTTTCCTCCAGAGAAAAAACCACATTTAAAGTCAGGGACTGGTCCATGCTGGAGCACACTCTCTCCTGACTAAAAAGGAAAGCAAGGAGTTTAACCCTACAAACACTCCCACAGGTTTTTCCTCTGTTATCTGAACATGCACATGTAAGTTTGAGTGCTCTGGTGCTGCAGCTGTGACACCTATTTTCTACAAAGGTGTTCATGCTATAGAGCTTCAGCAGCAAACACCACAGTGGACATAACTCCAACTCTTTCCCCACACAGCTGGGATAAAATCTTGATGCTACTGAAGTGCAGAACAAAACTACTGCTGACTTCAGTGGCGCCTAAATTTCACCCTAGTTTTAAAGGGATGTCATTTTTGGTTGGCAAGATTTCAACCCTTTTTAATTCCCAGAAGCTCAACCACAAATCCCTCTTCTCCTCCCACACAGCTGCTCTGAAACTCCCCAAGATCCTCTAAGACAGCAGCCAAGCAGGCCTCCTTGGGAAGACACAGGGCTTTGCTTGCAGGAGATCCCCACCTCCCCAGACCATCTCCCAGTCCCAGAAAGCCAATCTGCAAAAATCTTCAAACTGATTAAGAACAGACACCCCCTGTGAGCTTACCCCTTCCCCCTCAAGCTCTGCATATCACTGCCCACAGCAACTCGCTCCTTCCCATTTTTCCCACACCACAGTCAAGGGAGCACAGACTTGGCACAGGCAGGACTACCAAGCTACATAAGCATGGCCCAGAGTCCGGGGTACAGCAAAGGACTCCAGGAGGCAAAGGACCTGGCACTGAGCTCAGGAATCTGTAACAGTCCCATGGAGTCACAGTACTGGGATCTAATGCAGAGCCTGACCCTCCCCCAACATTTGTTTTTAAAGAAAGCAAACATTAAAAACAGATAAAACAAAATCACAGTGACAGGAACAAGATAAATCAAGTACCGTCCATCCAAAAATTAAGAACCCTGATTTTTGGCACCCCCTCTGTGTCTTCCAGATACAGAGCTTACCCCAACTATCTGGCCATCAAACACACAGACAAGACAGAAATGGCCTAACAGAGGGAGAGATGTCAGAGCGACAAAGCAGCATTTAACAGGGCAAATAAAAGGATGAATGAAGCCTCCTGAGAAGAAAATGTCACTGTGATTGGAAGGAGAAAGGCATGAAAGTCAAGGGAGGTTTTCAGACTAGAAGCTTACAAATACCAATATCCACCAACCATCCACAGGGTTTGGCACATCCATTTTAGGTTCCTTGGACAAAATCTGGTAGTCCCAGCAGAGTGAACAGTTGGCATAGCAGGGGGACACAGGCACAGCACTGTCAGCAGGAGTCACTGGGCTGGAGAAACTGGTGTCACGTTTGGTTTAATGTGGCTGGAACACTGCGCTGGTTACATGGTGGTCAGTTTGTTCAACTGCCAAACTCAGCATTAGCAGATTGTGGAGGAGTTAAACCCTCACTCTGCAAAGGCTCGCCATGTTTTTCATGCTCAGCCCCACTGGCTATGGAAATACTCCCACCTACGCCAGTCTTCAAGGGATGGGAGATGTTAAGCAGCTCAGTCTGGTAGAGAAATCAAAATTCCTAGAGCTTTTTTATTTCTGGCCAATCATTACTTTTCACTCATGGTGCAGTAAAGCCTAGGGAGCTTTCAGTCAGAAAGTGGAGCCATTATGCACTAAATACTGTTATACTTACATAGGAAAAGACAGCCCTTGACCTGAGCACTTGCCTTCCTAATATGAGTCATACAGAGAGTCACAAAATCTTTCTGGAAGCCCAGGGATCCCTTAAGGAGAACCAGAGAAGATGAGATGGTTTCATAGTCAAAATACACAGACAGTGCAAGCCGTAATACACAGAAGACAACTCTTAACTATTTTGTCCTGATCAGAATGGCCTCCTAGGTCAATCTTGTGTTAAGCAATATACTCCAGTTGGGCACTGGCAGGGTTTCTTCACCCTGTGAGTATTCAGGACAACACTGTGCCACCTCTGGGCTCTAGTCCCTCATTCCCCCTATATTACATCAAAGGTCATTTGTGGACATGTCCTTGCTTCATCCCAAGCCATACACAGGAGAAAAAGTAAATGACTGTTCTACCCTTGGTGAATTTTCTGTCCCTTGAAGGATTCCACAAGGAATCCCACCCAGTAGTACTGATGTCCGGTCAGGGTCAGTCAGCTTGGATCTGACCATGTACTCTCACTAACCATGTGAAAGATCCCCACAAAACTTTTGATAGCTTCTGCTTCACATGTGTTACACATCTTAAGGCCCCCATCACAGAACTGCATTCAGCAGGGAGCTGCCATCACACTCAACAGGACAGCAAAAGTCATTCTATCTGAGGCAGAAAAAATGTCTGAATTACAAAGCACTTCCAAAGACAGAACCATGCAGCAGCTCCCAGGGGTGAGACAGGGCACGGGAGCCCTTTATGAGTCACAACTACCTGTATGTAGGAGCAAGGGTGACAGCCCCCAGAGCCTTTCCTCAGCAACACCGTACCCAGCTCCTCATGGCATTATCCCCCAAGGTCACTGCAGCAGCGGAGAACACAGTTCTCTCCCGAAGAGCCTGCCACAAAGCACACTCCAACACAGGGCCACACAGCCCCAGGCTCTGGCTTCCTAACCTGGCCCTGTCACCTCCCTTCCTGCAGAGAACAGCCCTGTAGTCCCATCCACAGAGCAGCCCTCCCTTGGGTCCCCAAGGTGCCTCCTACCTTCCCTGTTTGGCAGGACCTTAGAGCAGCTCTGCCACCACTGAGGTGGTGATTAGGCCCTTCCTGAACCCTTTGCAGGCTGCTGCCATTGATGTGCCCCACAAATGTATTCTACTTCACTTGCCAAAAACATACAGGAGCTATAAAAGAGGAAGACATCCTTCAATAGATCCTAAAAATGACTTTTGCTCCCATCCCTAAAAAGCTGCAATATAAATTAGGGCAGAGATGGGCTGCTAAGGGAAGCTCCTTTGTCCCTGTTATGTTAGAAGAGAAAAATAATTGTTGGCTTTCCATCAGCCAGCAAAGCAACTGCTGCAGTGCCATGCCAAAAGGATTAGCACCTCTCTGTATTTCTTTGTGGACAGCTATGATCTGCTGTTCTCCAAGTCAGTGTTTCTTTATCATGGCATGTATCAAAAGAGCACCATTGTTTAGAATATGCTCCTTATTTCACATCGGAAAGGAAAAATGATAGGAACACAAGGGCTCAAAGTTTGGAAGATGAAAAGGAAAACACAATAAAGACAGTCGTCTTTGAGCTTACGAGACTCTGACATGTCACAACTGTAAGCACTGAATCATCTCCCTGGTATACCTTGTGAACCACTTCCACTTCAAAAATAAAAATAAAGCGCTAGGTTTCTTTATGTTCTTGACAAAAATCTGCAGTGCATGGCATTGAGCTGTGTCACATTATTTCCCTTACAGCTGACCTCGGAGGGGTTTTTAGAAAATTGATTTTGTGTTTACTTTCATATGTTTCTTTACAATGGATAAATAAAGTCTGAAGGATCCTCCCCTCCCTCAAAATCTCCTTCTGTTCTCACTCACTGCCCTCAAACTACTTTATTTCTCAATAGTATCAGGAACACTGAATACAGTCTCATCCCTCTATATTGACTGGTCTCACACACATATTGTGATGTTTCCCAGTTCCCAGTCAAAATAAGTGTTAGGAACATCAAGCCAAAATGTATCCTTCCCCCAATCATTTAAGAGAGCCCAGTACTACATCCAACCTACACAGTGAAAGGCCAGCTCTGATGTCTCCTGCCCAGCCGCCTGCAGTAACAACTTGCACAGCTCTGCAGGTGCTCCCCCACTGCATGCTGCAACGTCTCACCACACTGACCTGCAGGCAAAGCAGCTCTTGTTGCACAGAGCTTTCCATAAACCCACATATTCAGCTTTTCAAGAGCCTGAACTACCTCAGGTAGGGTACCAGACGCTATACAACAAACCTACTAGTTTTCATTGGAAGTGGCAGAGCCAGTACCTAGAAGATTCCTGCCTTTGCTTCTGAGCAAGGTATTTCAGATGTGTTTAAGCTTCAGCAAACACATACAAACCTGCTAACCTAGTGCAGCGAGCCCAACACCCAGAAATCAGAAATTTTGCAACTTCTAGATTTCACCTAGACCTTAAACTTCATTATTTTTGTATCCATGAGTAAGAGGCAGCATTGGCCTTTGCTCCATCAGAAGGCTCAGACAGATGAGCTCTGAAAGCACAGACTGAGCTACAGACCATCACAATAGCCCGGCCTTCACTCTAGCGCAGCACACAAGACTTCTCCAAACCCCACCCAGCTCCAAATCCAGTAACAACAGGATGAGCATATTCTGAGCCTCTGCAGCAGGTTTCTAGAGGAAAACATCCTGCCTTGATATTAACATTTCTGGTGACAATTAATTCACTATATTCCTCAGCAAGGGGCTCCAAAGTTATACATTCCTATAGTGAAGGATGTACCTTTTTGACCCTGCGTATTCCTACCTTGAGGAATTGGGCTGTATTGTGCCCTTCTCCACAAGACCAAAGAGCCCTCTATTATGAAATATCTGCTCCCATGTAAGTAGGTGCAAACCATGAGCATCTGAGTCTTAATTTGCTTGATTCAGAGGTGTCCATCAGTGCCTTACCTGCTCTGATGGCTGCTCTGAACCCACTGCAGTGCCCTTCTTTGAGGGTGAACACCAACACTGGGCAGCATTGCAGCAGAAACTAATCCAGTAATCCTACACTGAATAAAGAGCCACTGGCTGGTAGCCCTTTCCAAGCATTAAAAACGTGCAAAGACCTCAGTCATTTAGTCAGACCTTTGTTTCCATACACAAAAGCAGAAAGGCAGTGGGGTTTACTGGCTTGGCAAGTGGGCAGGAACACACAAATCCTGGGTCCTGGTCTCAGTTTCTCCAGTGACTGACTACTCCTCTCATTTCTCCTAGAGATGAACAAGTTGTGGCCATTTGAACCTGCTGGCTGTCCACGTTAACAGTACACCTTTGGGCACACCCTCCCTCGGAGGCCAAGCTGCCCATGTTCAGCTCTGTGCACTGCTCCCCACCCTAATGTTCTCTCTTGCAGCTGCCAGTCCCTGGCCTGCTCCCAGAGTGGCACAGACAGCTCTCCTCAGTTTTGTTTTCAGGGGCAGCTTCTCATTATGGGTTTACCCTTAGCCTTATCAGCAATAAATGGGGAACTTGGAGGCACAGACTGACTTGTCCCTCATGCACCATGGGCAGGGAGCTGCAGCAGAGAAGGGCCCTGTTGCTGCTGGGTCACTAGCCCACGGCTGCCCACAAAGCACGGCAGGACTCCCCCGGGTGACCAGCTGAAGGAGTTCTGAGAGCCAGAACAAAGCCCAGAGCACTAACTATCTAACTGGTAATTACTTTCTGGTGAAGACTGAAAAATGGGTCATTAAAACCATATTAAACTGTTTTCATTAATACAAAAACCTGATTTACATTTTTTTTTCCCACAGAGCCATTATGTTCCAAAAGCACTGCACGGATGATTTGTTTAATCACAACCACATGGAATAGCAATTTTAAGGGCCTGTGACAATCACTTTTTTAACCAGGAAACCTGGTTTGCAATAATTGTCATGTTTTCTGTTAGCCACCCTTCCCACTGCTATCATAAACCCACTCCTTTCTAAACACACTGCCTTCCTAGTTGCACATAAAAGCAGCACAATCCACTGATACAATTAATAACACTGAATATTTAGGTCAGCGTCAGTTCTATTAATTTTATCTCTTAAAGACTCGCACATTTTCTAAACAAGTCTAGCCCTTTGGGGGGTTAAACTGTAATTTGCAGTCTGGTTGTGAGTCCCTATCACATAATAGATCAATTAGGTTGAACACTCTAGTATATTAATCTTATTCACACATAGTAAAGGCAAATATGGCTAATTACTGTATTACAATATTGCCGACTTTTCCCAAATATGTATTAAGGAAAAGGGGAGTTTATTACATTGAACTATCAAATAAAATTATCTTGATATTAAACTGACAGTGAAGATGAATGCCTGTATTAATACAACTTATTTTTCCTAAATCAATATCCATTGGAAGATCCGTTTATCATTACTAAAGTGTTGGGTCTGCAGAAGAGGCTTTCTCTTTCATATCAAGAACTCAGCAGTTCCACTTTAAGCATGGATTCTCTATCACAACATTCTATGAAACACAGTAGTGTGATTCTTTTCGCCGTATCTATCAGCTTTATATTTGTACTTTCAGGTTTTGAATTAATGGGTATGATTTCAACGACTCCAGAGAAATGCAGGTAGTGATCCAAGCCTATTTTCTGTGCCTCTCCCTGCAAACTCGCATGGCCAGAGGGCTTGTCTGTATGATGAAATTAATTGAATTCAGTTTTTAAAATTACCAAGGTAATCAAGATTGGCACAGCATCTAACTGGTCAGTGGAAACAAGGAAAAGTCATGGCCAGCATTGTTTACCCCAGGCAAGCTGAGGTGAGCCTGAACAGTATTTGTCCTTGTTTGCATTCACTAATTAGCAAGTACCAGCTAATTCATCCATGGGCTTGTAATAAAATGGGACAAGAAAGTACTATAAGAAGTCACCTAGCCTGCCTCGAGGCACTGTGAAATTTGAGTTTAGATGTGACTAAATATCCTAGCAGAGACCTAATTCTATTCCCTGTTCTGCCACTGATCTGCTGTGTGACCAAGTCACTTCCTCTTTCCCCACTGTGGCGATTTCTCCCAGCCTGTTTCATTTCGTTCCCACTCAGGACACCAGAAGGCAGGAATTCCCCCTCCCGCCCACGTGGCACCCACCACAACGGGGCTCAACAGGAGCTGGTACTCTAGGCATTACTGTAGTCAGATGTTACACACTATTAGTAGGGAAGACAGGGCACAAATTAAGAGGATGGCTGTGCTTAGTGCTTCCTTAATGTTTTGCACATTTGAATCTTCCAGCAATAGCTCACAAGCTGTGAATTTGTTAAAGTGGAAACCAGGCCAATAAAAATAAAGACAAAAATCTAAATGCTTGGGCTGCTACAACAGAAGTCTTGGATGAAACACCTGACAAAAACATAGAGATTAATTTGCCCATATAACAGACAGTAAATTCAACAAAAATCTTACTAAAAAAAAAGGTGCTATTTCCTCTACCCTGCAGCATATGGAACAGCTTGGATCTCAGGATCATTCAGGACACCACTGAAAACAGGTTCTTCAGCTTTTCTAAGAACACAGAAGTGTTTATGCTAAGCACCTACACATCCCAGAAGCCATTCACTCTAAGGCAGCCTCTACACCACATGAAACATGTTGGCATGTGTGATTATTTATATGGTTCCACACACAGGTACACTCCCACATACAGGAAAGAGGCAGAGCCATGGAAGACGCAAGTGCCAAAATTTCCTGTCTTTGGCTGACATCGTTGGTTTACTATTTGCTATTGGAAACCTCCTTGCTTGGAAGCATTTCTCAGACTTCTTGCATCTCTTCTCTGCAAACTTTGGGAAGAGAGGCTATTCTCAGGTGATCCACAAAATAAAAAGTTCCATAATTGATTCTGCTGAGAGCTTATACAGCTGCATGCATTATAAATTATTATTTCTGCCTTGAAAAGCATTATTATATAGTCTGAGGCTACACTTTGTCTTTTCCACAGCTAGAACTGTTCCCAGTTAGAGCTGCTTCAAACATGTAGCTGTTTTGTAAGCAAATCTCATTTCTGAAGTGGGTCAAAGGTCAGGAATTCTTTGGGTTCCCCTTCTCACCCCATGGGCCTCTAACTTCAAATTCTCTCCAGAATTTTTTTTAACTGCCAAGTGTAAGGAATCCATGGCCAGAGATATCCACATGCTTGTTACAAAAGATCCAGAATGCAAGTAACAACACCAAAAAATTTCTTATTTGCTCACAGCAGAATGAGATGATCTCTGCACTTAATTTACTAGAAGTCAATTATTTACTTAAATCTGTTCCTTTTGTTTAGAAGAGTAAACTCAGAAAGAAACATCAGTATCTCAGTTCTAGAAAAGCTGTGCAAAGGACCACTTTTCTCTCTTTGATTGGACCAAACTGTACAACTCAATAGTTTAATTGTATCATATGGAGCCCAAGCTTGGATTAATCACAGACAAAAGCATGACCAGCAATAGGGTTATTGTCTTCATAGTGCCAGAAGTTCCCAAGGACCCAGGTCACCCCATTCAAAAGAACAACACTTAAGGATGCCTGGAGATAGGAACAATTCCCCAGGAGAATCTCCCAAAAACAAAAGTGGTGTATCTCCTGCTTCCCAAAGACCTTCCACAGGAAGAAGAGCTGGAGGAAAGGGCCAAAGGAGCTGGAGCTGACTTATTTTCAACACTGTCCAGGGTAAAGGGAGTAATCAGCTCTTCCAGAATTATAGTTTCAGGCAAGAATACATGTTCTCTTCACAGGACAACATCAAAGACATTCCAGAGGCACAGCCACTGGAAAAAGGTATACTCATGACCCAATCAAAGAACTATTAAGCTTGCAAGCTTTTGCCTCGGCTGTTTATGTATACTTCATCTATTTTCCTCCAAAATTTGGCATCTTTTGCCTGACCCAGAAAGCCCATTCTACAGTAATAAATGTCAGTAGCCCTTGAATTCTGTGACCAGCCAGGTACAAGCACATCCAGCAAGCCCCTGGTCCAGAGCAACTCCAAGCAGAGGTTTACAAGCTAGGTACATCTGTTGGAAATTAACTGTTTTCTGGAACTGCAAATACAAGGCCTTTACAATTATTTTTTGTGTGCTTTTACAATCGAATCACTTTGATGAAGAATGTTACATTTGCAGGCCACTTGCTTGTGATAAAGACTTGCAGGTCTTTACTGCTACTACAATGTTTTTTTTTTTCAGGGAATGTAAGGATTAAACAGGAAAGACACAGGCATGCGAATTGTTACTACTGGACATTCAAATAAGCAGTTCTCAAGATCTGCCTTTGTTCTGTAGAAGTTCTGCACCACATATTATTTTTAAGTATGTAATCAACCATCAGCACAGCAGGATGTAATTTTTAAAGACTCCAAAGGAACGAAGCATGTCAATAATCCAGGAATCAGAAGACAACTCCTAGAGAATACACAGGAGATCAACTTGGGGGGGGGGGGAGGAATGTAAAGTATTCTATAGAAGAAAAATTAACACACAAAAAGGAAAGTTAAACTGACATAAGGTTTTGCAAGGAACTGTAAGAGTTAATGCTCTCTCCCTCCATTAAGCACATCAAGAGTGTTCTTTTCCTAATGAGTTAACCTCTTATTATTCAAGTTTAATGGGGACATATATTTGTTTAACCCTATAGCCTCAGGAGTCAGAATTTCCTGGTGTTAATTATATGGCATATATGCAGACTCTGCTAACAATGTGAAATGGCAATTCCTGCCAAACCTTGAAACTAGGAATCTCCAGCAAGCCTTGGTCTGCCTGACAGAAGAAATACACCTGAAGGTTGTAACTCCCCACAGTTCCTGAAGTCCAAATCCTGCCCACATTGCAGGGCAGTGTACAACAAGCTTAGCACACATCTTACTTCCTATAGCTAATTTGGATTTATGTAAATCGAACAGGCATGATGCTGCCAGGACAGTGCTTCACAAAGAGCAGGGCAACATTGCCTTTCCTTTGTCAGGAAAGGGAAGTGATCCAGACAGATCACACACCAGTGTAGAAATTCCACCCGGGACTTCCTATTTTAACTCAAATGCATGCACAGCTCACTCTGCTAAAACAACCCTACCTGAGCTTGGCGAGGTGAGGTGGTGGTGTTATTTTTTTGTTTTGTTTTGTTTTTTTTATTTCAAGAGAGATTTGTTTAGTACCAAGCCTCTCGGGAAGAGCAGGATCCACACTGTAACAATATCTCCAGCAACACCACGGAGTGCTGCTTTAAGCAAGAAGCCAGCCCGGGGGTCAGGAACCATTAACTGTGTCACAGAAAGAGCAGGGGGTACTTGTGCCTGTGTCAGCTCTAACTTGGGTTCGAGCTCCTCTCTACACATTCCAGCTACTTCACTTAACAGTACTCAACAGGAACAAGAGATGCAAGGGCTTAGGGATGAAGACTGTTACCCACCTCCTCCAGTAACCTGCTGAATGAGATAGGACATATCCTTCCTTCCCTTCTCCCATTCTTCAGGTTTTCTACTTCTGGGCAGTACAGACATCCAACCCTTTGCACAGAGCTGGCTTTGTCAAAGGAGACTGGCAAAATGCAGAAATTCACATCCACCCATTGCCACCCTTGCAAGCAAATCCTGACTGACCCTCTGCCCACTCTATGTGCCTGAAGACACAGTTGCTCTGCTTCCAAGGACCTACAAAACAGGAGAAGGCCCAGCAAAGTGCTGCAGGTCTGTGTTTCCAAGGTGCTTGGGCAGGAAGCAGGATGTGCTGCCCTACAGCATGACTACTGCCATCGTACCACCCACTGCCCAGGGGATGGAGATATGAACCCAAGTGACAGGTGAAAGGGGGTGCACATGGGACACGCGCACACACATTAGACAGTGCTAGCTGTGGAAGGGAAGGAAACACATTTAGACCTTCAGAACTCTACTCCCTGAGTTTTTGCAGATAAGAGCAGACACCTTGGTAAACAAGTATCTTCAGAGCCAAGGTTACCCTGGTTGCTCATTTGTCTGATGATCATGCAGGCCCAGAAGAGCATAAATCCCATGACAGTAACACGACAGATGCATGAATATGCAGAAGGATACATACACAGCAAACTCTAGCAGTTCCCTCAAAAGCGACTGCCTAAAACCAGCCCCTTAGGCTACTTACTGTTATCCCAACAGAGAAACATTAAGTCACAATTTGAGGGTGGAGACAGACACTCAGTAAATAACCTTTTCTGTATGTTTGTTTCCTGATGCAAGTCACAGTTTGTTTAAATAAAGAACAAGAGTTGTCTTTGGTCACGTCACTGACTCGGCATCTCCCCTCCACCTTAATTCTCTGCTAGATTTGGGCACCCAAAAGGAAGGAGGCTATTTGCAGCAACACACTGGTAACAGGAGGCTGAATTTCCACTTCATAATACGATATCCTGAAATGACAGCAAAGGAGAATGAGTTGCTACTAAAACAGGAGATCAGGTCCAATCGCTTCCAGTACACAATGACACAGGAACGCTGACCTCCTCTGGATCAGGGAAGAAGCTGTGCTTGACTCTCTGGAAGCTAAACTACACCCTGAAGTTCTGTCCTTCTTTGCCATTTTAGGTTGCAGACATGATCACCCAGGAAAGCCAGCCAGAATACATTTAGCACTCAGACTTTGCTTTCCTTCCAACAGATGGAAGGTACACACACAAACCCCTTTTAATCAAATCACAGAGAGATTCCTGGGCCTGGAAAGCTGAGCCTCCCCCAGAGTCTCACCAGCATCAACAGAGCAGAGCCACGGGTCCAGTGGACACCTCCTTGGGACAGTCACAAGAAATCACTGTACTTCTACCCACTGACAGATCAGCTGAGCCTACCATCATCCTACTATTTCCATCCTGCTTATTGCAATGGATAAATATATCAATAATTAACAGCAAGGAAGAAGATGATTTGCACTTCTGTAGGGCCCTTCCTCCAAGGAGCTCGTTAACAGCCTTGCAAGAGCCATTGTTCTCCCATTTCACAGATAGCTCACTCCATCACATCCAGCAGTGGAGTGCTAACTCCAAGGGCCTGGGAACAGCCCACCAGCAAGGATAGGCTGATGCTGAACACCCATGCTCTACCCACTAGGCTGCACTTCAATGAGGGGGAAAAAATGCCAGCAGCCCAGGCTGCATTCCCAGCCACCTTAAGAGCAGTGTCTTCCTGTAAAGCCCTCTTCTTGTGAGGGAAGTGGATTTGGTTGTGCAACACTGAAAAGAGAAAGCCTTTGGGGTGGCAGGCAAAGTCAAGCACAAGTGGGTTATTTCTAAACAGCCATATAACCATGCATGGCTTGTGAACCATGGTTAATTTAATACCCACATGTGCTCATTAGAGCTATTCATGCACCCACTGCAATCAGCTTGTTTACACACTTATCAATGACGACTTTCAGATTATTACTTTAATTAAGAAAACCCCTTCATTCACTGGGATAATATTACTGAAACACTTTCTTTTCCACTGGGGGAAAACTAGCACTTACAGGAAGACAAGCTAGACAGTACAGCTGCTAGTTGCTCTGTGGAGTTCATGCTTTGAGGAGAAAGCGACACAGGGAACCAACACCAGATGCCTCCACCATGAACAGCAGAAGATGGACCGCGATGAACCGGGACAGGCCAGTTGTCGGTTACACAACCTGCGGCCAGTGCCCAATAAGTTCCACAGCAAATCGACTTGCTCACTTCTGAAGGAATATCCTGTTAGGAGAGGGCCCACAGCATCTTTATACCAGGTGCTCCCGGTATTTCCCCAGTGCCCTACAGCAGCATGTCACAGAACTGCTAAAACTGAGGTGTCCCTGTGGCCAAGCTACTGCCCCCATGCACAAGGCCAAGCTCTCCTTGGGTAGGGCAGGACACAGGGGACAAGAGGGAGCTGCCCTCAAACATGGCCACCCTCGCTGCTTTCCCGCCTCAGCTCGAGGGCGGAGGCCCCACAGTGCCCTGGGGGACAGGTGGCACAACACGATTGGTTGGAGGGGCACCGCTGGCAGTCGGGGATTGGCTGGCCAGGACAGAGGCCAGCGTGGGATTGGTCAGGCACAACCAAGCCCCTCTGTGGGGACCCCCTGTGCCAGGGCCCAGCCGCCACCGCCTCCGAGCTCTCCCATACCCCCTCCACACCCCCCCAGAGAGGACTTGTCCCAAATGAGCGCCCACAGGCATGTGGGAGCAGCAGTGACCCCCAGGGCTGGCCAGACCCCATCACCAGGCACCTCACAGCAGGGACACGCTCCCAGCCCCACGGGGCCAGGCAGCAGCGGTCAGGCCCAGGCCCCATGAGCTACTGAAGCGCTTCATTCCCACCAGCCCCACAGAAGTTTGTACTGGGGCACCCGGTCCTCAAAATCTGTTACAGATGCTCCTCGGAAGCCTCGGCTCAGGACAGAGCCCTGCAGTAACGCCAGCAGCACTGGGGCTGTGAGGAAGCCAGACGGGAGCCGTTGGTGCCCAGCACCAACGGTGCTGCTTGCTCAGGTCCCACACAAGCACCTCGACACCGACTGTCTGGTGACCTGCTGGTAGATGAAAGTTGAATACAAGTTGACCTGATTTTATCACAGTAATAAAATAATTCCTTACAGATCTTGTTAGACACCAATTTCACAACAAAACCGCCTGCAAGTCAAAATTATCATCTGATTATCTTCAGTTTCAGCTGGAATAGGACTCAGCTGCAAATGAACAACTGATTAACAACTGGTTAACTCCACAAGCATTTCATAGCATCCTCAAATACTATCTCTCAGTGGCAAGATATGTGGCATTATTTCCCAGGAGGGGATTTTAACATTGTTACCATTTTATAGAGCTAAAAAGGTTGTGTTAATAAAATGCATAATTGAAATTTACCCCTCTTTTCATACTAAGAAGCTATAAAACTTTTGCACCATCTGTCCTAAATATTTTTTGTATTCTACAGCTATAATTGTTTCCCCAAACAAGTTCTAAACTGACACATAAATCAGTGTATTTCTTCAGTGGCTATTTCTGTAAAGGCAGTCAAATTAATCTAGGTTATGGCATCTGACTAGAAAGTATTCCACAGATTGCTTTTATACATTTGCCAAATTCTCATTCCATGCAGCATTTTGGAAAGTAATAGATAAAGAACATAAACTCTGAAAAACACTAAAAAATAATATTGTCTATTTTTTCCAGCTCACCAATTCTTCTCCTTTTTTATGTGTAGTTCCAATTTTCCAATATTCATCTCAAATATCCAGTTTTTCCCCTTTTTTTAAAATTAAATCCTCAGCTAGTGACAGAGGAGATTCTCTCACTCCCTCAGCAGACTGTAATAACAAGTTGTTGAAAGAAGGATCCTTGTATGAACTGGTGTAAACAAAGGCGCCCAGCTTTGGAGCAGGCGCTGCACAGTCTGTGCATGAGCACGAGTACTCCAGTCACCCACCACTGCCTCCTCGGTCTGATTTTCCTCTACAATATCCAAGGTTTGTTCTACAAGCTAAATCACTCCATTTTTTCCCCGCTTTCATTTCAAATTTGTATTCATCTTTTAAATCAAAAGTCATTGAACTACCTGGGCAAATTGTGCACACTGCTTCCCCAAACCACAACAGCTTGGGATCAGTAGTAAAACATCCCCTAATTTTAGCAAGCCTCTATTTCTCTTCACACAGTCACTGCTCCAAGGAATTCACATCCCGAGGGAGTGAGCCAGAGCCCTCAGAAAATCAACTTCTGGAGCAAGTGACTTTATATTCATGAGTCACATCTATTCTCTGTACAACCAAGCACTGTTGAAACCTCTTTCCAGGCTACTAGTAGGTGGCCAGAGTAATTTATAGGTATGTGTCTACATTAATAATTCAGGAGAAGAGGAGATCCTGAAGAAACCCACCAGAGATAACAGGTCTGTAGCAAGGCCCAGTGCAGATGCTGTCCTGCCTTTCAGAGCCAGATCTGACTTCAGGAAGTGTCCTAGACCTATTAACTCCAGCCCATGACCCACACAGATATTCAAATAAAGTTATTTTCGTTTCAAGGCTCTGTCTCTAAACTCCCATTCCTGGGATTAAGGCTTTGCCCTGTACATATAATTACACATATACCCCCAGGTTTAAAGAGCTGTGAATAGGGTGAGGAAATCTATGATGCCTTCTTTCCTCTGCAAGGCAGGAACTTTTCATGAAGGTCACCTGCCTGCTCTGGCATGTGCTGCTGGGAGGGCTGGCACCCAGCTCTCCTGATGCCAAGATGCAGGAGAAGGCAAGAGCTTTGTAAAAAGACAACATGCACTTGCTATTATTTTATGCCTACAGAGTCCTCAGTAGATGCAGAATTTAAGCAGCTTCTGAAAACTTTTCGTCTGCCAGGTGGGAGGGGAGGAGGAGTGGGTTGTCATGACCAAGTTACAGTAGTCTTTTGAGAGAAAAATCCTTCTTTGGGGAGTTCACTAATGCATAGAAAACAGCCCAGGATCTGTAATTCTGGTAATGTAACTTGTAAAGGGTGAAGAAACACCAGTCTGAAGACTCTGATAGACAGAACAAAACATAAATATAACCCACATTCCACAAAAGAATTGCCCAGAACAGCCTCAGCTGATCCAGTCTGCTTCTCCCAATGCCAACGGGAGCTCTGCCATCCACTTGGATGGAGTTAGGGCTCAGCTCTAGATAACTAGCTCAAGTGGAAACCACAGAACACGCATTGCAACTGGAACTACAAGGCAGAAATAGAAAGCTATGGGTCAAATCTTGCCATCTTTATTCAACTCTCCTTCCTCCACCTCAAGCAAGCATGGTCCTGCCACTAAAACAGACCACTTGCTGCCTAGCAGATTCTTGGTCCTTGATGCTGGATACCCAGGATTTACAAGCCATGTTTAGACATAAATAGAGATCAGTCTCTAAGCAGGATCACACAAGGGCAGACCAAGCAAGACAGCACAGTACTGACGACACTGATTAAAAAGGTATACTCAGAGGAGTGAACCAGCAGGAGACTAAACCAGTGCTGGCACAGCACTGGCACCAATGCCAAGTGCAGCAGGAAGACTAAGACCCAGTGAGCTCCGCCAGCACCAGAAAGGTTAGATGGTCTGGATGCTTGCAGTGCCCCAGATGTCAGAGCGGATCAGTGCCCGGGTAGCGAGGGTGCTCCGATCCTGGGGTAGGGCTGGATAACAATGCAGGGCACAGACAGAGCAAGGGCTGGTCATTAAAGCCTGAATAGACAGAAAGGAAAAGGAATCTCCTAATCATTTCCTTTAGCCATCTCAGCTCCCCTCCCATCCTTTCCCCCCTCCTGGCCTTTTGAAGATGCTTGCTAATAAGTGTTAACGAGTTGCCTGACAAAGGAGGAGGAGGAGGGGGAGGGGGAAGACACTAGTGAGGAAGAAAAGGAACCAGACACGAGGTCTGTGAATGCCATGGCAGATTCTGGATGTAAAGGATCCCCGGGACAGGACCCCCACCCTTGGCAGGCTCATTTCAAGAGCTGACCTCTCTAAGCTTTTTTTTGAAAAAAAAAATATTTTTTTTTGCACACCACACGTCTCCTTTCCTTTCTTCCAGTCTGAGACACGCCTGCAGCTTGCACACACCAGCTTACCACTGTCAGTGCTGCCACCTTCTTCAATTCCATCACTTGTTTTCTCTCTCTCTCTTCCGCCATTTCAGACCTCTCTGATGTGAGCCAGGACACAGCTGCACACACTAAAACACCCTGGGCTGCCCTGTTTACCCTGTCCTTTCTGCCAGCCACAACAAGAAGATGACTCTCCCACAGCCCAGGCAAAGACTCACAGAATACTCTGCATTTTCCAACCACCTCTACCGCAGCTGCTCTTTCCACCTTGAAGGGTTCACCATCTTGGTCAAATTTACCCCTTGCAGCCTTAAATGCTAGTAGTCCCATTCCCCACAGCACTCACCCTTTGTATGGAGGGGCTGTACTTCCCACCAGTTTCCCTCTAGACACAGGATGCTGCTGTTCCTCTGCCCCTCGGGGAATCATTCAATCACTCAGTATTTCCCATCACTTTTGCACTAGACCAGCAGCTACAGGAGACTGTGAGAGAACAGAGAATCAGGCCCAGCATCTTTTCCCATAACAGATTTTTACCTCAGCCAGCCTCTGGGATGTCTCCATCATGCAAGCTGACCAGCCTGCCTTCTCCATTGGGAACTGTAGCACCAAAAGGGGATGCCATAGAGCCTGAAGACCACAACCACTTCACTCTCACATTAAAGACGGGAGCCCTTATTACAAAGCAGCATCTCAGTCCTTTTAGAAGCACCACCAGGACTCCAAAGAAAAGTGCAAAGCCTCACCTAGGTCTGTAACAACAGCCAGAGGGAGATACAGCTCTTTACAACCAAAGCCCCCAAGCAGCAAAGCCACCTCTCTAGTAGGCCCTTTTGCTAAAGCAGTCTTTTATAGAGCCCCACCCAAAGCAATCAGTTGATTTCTCCCAGCTGGCCCATCTTCACTCTCCTATAAATCACTACCTGCTGCACAGGCTTTCCTCTAGTTGGTACTAAGGAGCTGATTAACTTCTTCCCTGCTATCCTCTGGAGGTTTGCCTAGCTTATGACAGCTCCCTATTTTTATTTTCTCTTCCCAATGCCTTCAAGATGAAGAAGCTCTCCTCCTTGCCATAAACACATATGGGGGCCCTGTCTAGAGAAGAAGGTCATCTGGCTGTTCACTTCATTTGGAAAATCACTGCCCTCATTTATATTCCTATATGAAAATCTGAGCTTCCAAACCTATGAAGTGGTTCAACTTGAAATCTCAGCCCTGAGGAATCTTCCCCCACCTGCAACTGTCCCTGTTGGCTACAGATCTCTCCCCATTTCTTGTGCCAGCAAAAAGAAGGTGAAGCCAGACTCACCCCTGCTGTAACACCATGAGGAGGTATTTGTGCCAGCTGAATCCAACTTCAGTGGAGTTACAGAGTAAATTAATTTGACCCATAATTTTGTTTCCCACAAAGTACAACTGGGACCCTCAACATATGGATATTTCTTAAGGAAGTGATTTTCTGAGAACAATAGTGAACTTGAAGAGACTGACAATGCCTCTTTAGCGGTTTGGCTAGTAGAAGAAGGTTATCAAGTTATCCTAGGGAAAAAAAAAAGTGGACTCTGAACTAGATGTGTAATTCTTGAATTGCCAAAAAACCACTGATTTAGTATCTAATCAGATCATTGTGTTTTTACTCATTCATGCTCAATTCATCAAGAAAAGCGGTTCATTAATCTAAAGAACTAGGCATAAAATTTATATATTGACTACTCTGTTTTATTGCCAAAGCCTACTGTATTATACTTCAGTTTTATGTGCGTTATAATAAAAAGCATGTGTGAATTCTCATATTTTAAAACAGTTGTGCATCCGTGTGGTTTGAGTTAATGCTTTTGAAAACATAGTCTCCACACGATGCTATCTGAAAATAGAATCTGTCTATGATAAAACTTTAACTCTTGAGATGTGGTATAATAGCATTTTGTGATAAAAAAAATCCATTTTTGGAAAAGGGACTTTAGCCATGTGGTCAGAAAAAATAAATAAAAAAAAAAACTTCTAAGGAGGCAAAGTAAAGACCAGTTCACTGCGGTACAGAACAATCTCACCTCCACTGAAGAGAAGAAATACTTTAGACAATACAGCATGGGGAAAAAACTGGCAATACCAGCCAGGTTGAAAGGCTAGAATGAGTACATCAATAATTAATCCTTATATCTTACCCAAGAAGGGAAAAAAAAAATTCAGACCAGGTACAGGTTAACATTATTATACAGCTGCATGTGAGTACTATATACTGGGAAACTGGAAACATGCTGTTGGCAAATGGTAGAATTAATCTCTGTATTCTTCATATATAATGAAGTCTGCAGTTGCAGGAGGATTAAGAAACAAACATTTGTTCCCATTTAACTCAGTCTATTTATTGACAGTAAATATCAGCAGCAGAGATAAGAATAATATCCAGCTTGTATTTTTCAGGACACCATCAGAGAACAAGACCTCCTGCAAATAATGAAAAGAAGATGAAGGTAAATGAAGCTTTAAATATTTGTGCAACATAACATTCATGTTACATGCTGAAGAATAGTACTTATGTCAAATGATAGGTATGGCTTTAACCATTTGTACTTCCATATTTTTTAGACTAGCTCTGTGTACTTCAAGGATGTGCTAATGCAAGAAGCAGCATGTTTACAATGCTCGGCATCTGTCATATAAATAGAAGTGATACACCATCTTCATTTGCTTCACTGGTAACAGGTGCTACCATCTCTAGTCTTCACCAAAGGTCAAACGCAGCTTTCCTAGAAACACTGAGCTCTATTATGCTAACAGACTTAAATGCAAATGTTTTTTTCTGCTAAGGGAGAATGGTGTTTAACAATCAATGTCACAATATGGCCTATTGTTAGAACAAATTACCCAGGCCATTAATTACACAGCTATCATTCCATCAGCTAGAAAAAAATACCCCCAATTACATACACATACTAAGTATACCTGTTGTTTCAGTAAGACCAAAGTGAATGGTGATGTAAAAAACAATGGCGTAACTCCCCTGGCTCTCCTGAAGTTAAACCTGGATGCTCTTGGTTCGTCTGTCAAGGAAGTTGGAGCTTTTCTTGGGTGACTGATTTTTAGTGACAATTCATAAGTAGTTGTCATATTCTGAAGTTGCTCACCTTGCCCTCCAGGGACAAGAGGCCGGCTTGAATTAGCATTTGTGTCCAAGCAGTGGGAGCCTGACTCTGTTGCCCTGATATCACCATCCTGATAGGCTTGTTTGGTTGTAGCCGTGGACATCCTTGAGCCAGGCCGCAGCTTCTCAACTCTCTTTGTGTGTAAAAAAAAAATCCTGCAACTAAGGACCAGAACCTGGAGCTTTCCCTTCCCAGGAGAGACACCTGGGCTTCTGAGTCCACACTGGATCACACCCTGAGGCTCCAGCAATATTTAGAGGTATTACATTAATGAACTTCTTAGCAAACCATCCATCACATGATGACAGAAACTCTAGTTCCTGGTGACTTTGTGCCAAAGCTTCAGTATGCTTCAAGTGAGTCAAAATGACACTCAGCCATTCAAAACACCACCATCTTCAAAACATTTCTGGGTAGTCACAAAAGAAAGAGCTAGGGCTGTATATCCTTTTCTTTTTTTTTTTTTCCTCCCAATTGTCAGACTTCGTTATTCCACACAAACAGCTGCTAAAAGGAACCCAAGGTTTCATATGGAAAGAGAGCACAGAAAGTGGATTACAACCATTGGAAGAATGGGGACCTCACGAAAAATGAGTGTATGGTTCCCCCTGTGACAAGATTTGAGAACTCCAGCAAAGCCTGGAAACCCTTCTGTCATGTCTGGTTACCTCTGCTGCATGGTATGTCCCCCAAAACATGTTCCTCTTTGGTGCAAATGGCAAATCTTCACTCCTAAATGAATCTAGGGCAGTATCTAATGACACAGACAAGCAAGCCCAGCACTCAAGCTTCCACAGGGCACTCAGATCAACAGATGAACGTATCGGTGGTACATCTGCAGGAAGAGGCACAGGCAGACACACTTTCTCCAGCCCCTCAGACAGGATTACTAGCTGAGACTCAGCACCATGCTAGCAAGGATGTCCTGGCTTTAACCAGCTCAGAACAGGCAGCAGTAAATAGGGCTGCCTGCATATGCCCTGAGGGACATAGCCAGTATCTAACAAAGACTGCAGTCCGAATCAGATCTGCATTCATGGGACTGGAGCTTCCAAAGTGGCAATAGAGAAGCGAGAAGCGATACCTTCGCCTGATGATTCCCACCAGGGCTCAGAAAAGGTCACATAATGAAAACAAGCTACACTATATGATGGCTCTGATGTTGTTGCACTTTGCAACCTCTCTGGTGAAATTCTGCTCTTACGGTTTGTTTTTCACAATTACGATAAAAATGATTTGTGGGTATTTCAGCCAATCAATTTCAGCAACTGTATGAAAGGATTCACTGTTCACAGAGCACTATTATGCAGTGAGTTTGGAGACCTATATTACAACACACTGCATCATACCTGGCAGTACAAATAAGCTCCATCAAATACCTCGTTTTGTCTTAGTTAATATGTCTCTTCAGCAAAGCAGGGGCCATCAGGAAGATTTAAGCATATACATAAAACTAAGCATATATCTAAGCGCTGTGCTGAATACACGTCCCTTGCAGCCTTGTGATAATCATGTATGTATCTTTGCAGAAACAAAATGTTAATGAGTATTCGTCAGAATCCTTTTTGCTTCACATTAAAAATACTCTTTGTGCAAGTGTTCCCAGGAGAACAAGGAAGAGAGGATGGAGATTTCACAGCTCTCTGAAGGCTTTTATACAGCATTCATCCTATTTTGTCCAACTCAATAGCGGCTTCTGCTTCAACCACAAGTATACGTCACCATCACCACTACCCCCTAAAAAGGCAGATATGGATTCACACTAAAAATGACTGTGATGAAGACAAACTTGGCTGAGATTAATCATGTAAAAGAGGGGCAGAATAGAATGAGCGGAGGTTGTAAAGGAAAAACAGTGGGTGACCAAGAGTATGGCACAGAATAAGAGCAGAAAGCCAAACCCATTTAAATAGCCTAATGACAATCTCAGAGAGAGATTGCTTTTGGGTGGGGGCTGGCTGAAAGAGGCTTGGAGTGGGAACAAAAACTGACTCGATGTTTTGCTTACTGGAGTGTCCAGGAGCTGGTGCATCTTCTTGGTGAAGACGTAGAATCGCATCAAAGTCATTTCTGTTTCCCCTCTTACAAGTAAACAATCTTCATACCCCAAATTTTGACAAACCACCTGATTCAAAAGCAGTGAGGCAGCCAGAGCAGGCAGCCAGAGCAGCTGTTTTCCTTCAGGGAGAAGTGACATTATGAATGAAGTTAAAGACACTGAGGCCAAAGAAAGTCTGCGTCTGGACTTCAGGTTCATGCTCACACTTTAACAGGTTTCAACGCAAATCTAAGGACATATGGTGTCCTTGACTCCAGTGAGTCAAGTTTTACTAGACAGTTAGTAGTGTGACACCATCTCCCGGCACTCAGCCATGTCCTGGGGCTTTTCAGCTCTTCTCAGACATTTGGGCCCCATAAAGAAACAGGAACATTTGTTAGCACTGGCTGTGGAGGCTCCCTGGGGAATGCTCTCCACCACTCTTCCCACAGTGGGCACCCCGCACTTTCCAGCTCCCACAGCCAACAAGCCTTGAGTTTTGGGCTTTGGGCTTGAATTAATAGCCATGACTTCCCACTAATTCTTCTATGGCAGTCACCTGGGGAAATGCACCACCAGAGCAAACAACCCCAAATATTCCAAGGGCTTTGCAGCATCTCCTGACAAGCATTAAAAATAGGGAAGTTTGAAAGTCAAATTGTGCCCTCAGAAAGAGCGGCCGTTTTGCTGTGATAATGCCATGCAGGCAGTGTCTCTCCTCACTGCCTTTCATGCAGTCCCAGTGGTGAAGCAGGACACAGATTCCCATTATTAGCAGCTCTCCAAAGTACAAGAGACAAATTATTGCCTGGTAATAATTACTAATGAGAAGAGTATTTTGTACGCTAAGATTTTTGTTTACAATCTTGCATTGCAAAAAGATTTTGAATAATCTCCCAGCCAAAGGAGCAGAGACACAGGTACTAATGCAGCACCAAAAAGCTCTTGTTTGAACCAGGCACAGCTCAGATCCTAAAGGCTGTCACCATAGCACAGTGCAAGCAAAGCCACCAACGCACTTTGTACAGATCTGCTTTTCAAACATGAGGAGCCCTGCCAGTTCTAGCACAGCCACCACTGGAGGGATTTAGCAGTGCTCTCTTTGCTGTTTTATGTCGCTCCCCGAAGCCAGGGCTTGGACTTCCCAGGCCTGTCTCCTAACTGCGGGAGCGCAGTGCCCTCCCGAGCCCTCCCCACCCCTCTCTCAATGCCCTAAACTGACTGATGGAATTAGATTTGTGGAGTGAACCCAGTTGCTTTTGATCTCTATTCAAGGTGCCATCAAGGGATCTTAATAGGTAGTATCGTAGCAAATGCTTTAAGACCTGAAACCGTCATTAAAGAAACTCCTGTTTCTCACACTTGTCTGAAAGAATAGAGGAGCAAGCTGGCTTCAAATGCCAGTTGACAGATGGGAAGACATATGGACTATAGGATTGCTGATCTAAAGAGTCAGAGCCATGGTCAGGCTGAGGAAACATACATCTTTATTTTGATGTTGACCTCAAAGGGAAGAAGTCTGAGCCAACAGAAAGGGGAAAGGGCAGAAAATATCACAAGTCTGAGGCCAGGATTGCTTTGAACTTGAGGACAAACATACTAAACGGTACCAAGTTGACAAAAAGGCTTCCTGACACTCCGTGTCTACAAATTTAGCAGTCTGACCCATATAGCTGCTTGATGCATTTTCAGTAACGAGTCGAGTGAGGATCAGTAACGCTGATGAAATCTCTTGTGGCACCCAAGAAGTTTGTCATTTCTTCTAGTGCCAGCTGTTCATGGAGCCCCAGCACGGAGCGGGACAGAGGCACATGGGGGCACTTTGGGTTAAGGCCCCCGTGATTCTTCTGCCAGTCTTTGGAGGGGCTATGGAAGCACAGGATCACCCCGAGCCACAGATCAGTGGATCCCAGCAGATCATTTCTCCTCGAGTCCTGTATTTGTTTCTGTACTGGCTCTGTATGGAAAAACGTATGACCCCATCCCAACTCATTAACATTGCACATAGCATTTTCTATAAAACTCCCCCTGGGACACTTAACTGTATTCCTTTCCAGCACTGAAAAAATGCTCAGGATAAAGTTTAGACATTTGGAGCCTTCTGCTGAATTTAAATGGCTGTGCGAGGAATCCATGAAACAAATGAAGGGACAGATACCCTATTTTCTTCCCAGAAAAAAGCAGGGCCTTTTAGTTCACTGTCTTTCTTCATGTCGTCTTTTTATCACAAGTGTGCACTGATGAAACTACTTTAATGCAGTCAGTTCCAAGAGATTAAATTGAATGTCTGTGTAGAGTTTCAGGGCTCAGCAGCATAGCATGGCAGCTTCGTTTCACATCTCCGGGACACTGGGCAGGCATAAAAATAATTGCAGACTCAGAAACGATCAAGGAATGTATCCCGGCTGCAACAGATGCTGTATTAAAAGGAAAGACAAAAGCCAAAGTGCATAATGAATTTTAAAAGATTTCTTTATCAAACATGTCATTTGTTTGAAGGACTGAATTGCTGGCATCAGATGTGGCAGATCAGCTTGTTACCAAAGTGAAACATGAGGACTGCTATGCAATGGCAATTGATGAGTCAATTGAAATCACTGATGTTGCTCAAATGCTCATCTTCATTTAATATGTCAATGGTCAGAAGTTAACCAAAGACCTTCTGTTTTTGTTGCCACAGAAGCAAACCAAAGGCTACAAAATATGGCGTGCTAGCACTGAACCTCAGAGGCCCTAATGCACTTAATGGGAGCTGACGCTCCAACCACAGTTGTCTGAAAAATAATTTCTGACATACCCCTAACAACTGAACTCAGGCTCGTGAGCGTCAGTGCCTTGTCCATCAAACCATCATCTGAGTAAAAGCAAGATATTAAAATGGCATTAGATTACCCAGAAACAGAGTCATCTGTCTAAGGCTAACACCTATTCCTTGTGCTGATTATTTCAGTTTTCTCTTTACGGGGATGTTGTTGGAGGGAACAGTTTGCTAAGTGCTCAGGTGGTTTGTTGATAGATAAAAATACAAATAATGCTTGGTAAAAATAGAGAAAGCTATTTTTAAAACTCTTCCCCCCATCCAAAACAAAATCAAAACAAAGAAAAAGAAAACCCAAACATATTTTCTCTATCCTTCCTAGCATTTCTAGGCTACCTGGACAGAATTTCTTGGTCTTGATACAACAAGCCTAAATAATCTTGCTGAAAAATCCTTACGAGGTTGAATTTTCATACTTAAGAAACCCAGAGTGAGAAGGCAGAAAGGGTGACTTTATGCAAGCCAGTTTTCAACAGAAGCACCCATCTGGATTTTTCACTAGAGGAAATAGCAAACTGAATAAGAGAGTGTAAAATCTCTCTCAGGGTCTTTGGGACATATCTTGAAGATTTCAGTGCAAAGAGGCAAGTCTCCTCTGAGCTTGGTAAATAACCCCCTGGCTAAACTTGCTGAGAACATGCAGGCAGATTTAACTAGTTGGGAAAAGCTTTCAGCATGGTTTGCTCTATGGGCTGCACTGCTACTGCTTTTTTCTGCCCCGGTATTTCCATCTCCCCTGGTATTTCCATCTCCCCTGGTATTTCCATCTCCCCTGCCGACGGAGGCAGACAGGAGCGAGAGGTGAGCAGCCTGGGGGTCTCCCACTGGCGCTCACAGGGCTGACCCGACAGCAGGAGAAGTCACTCAGTGCCTAACAAGACCCAGAGAGAGAAGGCCCCATGCCTCTGCCCATGACCAGCACGCAGCCTCAATCCAGCTGCAGCGCAATGCCTACTAAATGCTCTGGGATTTGTTAAAAATGAGGCTTTTCTAATACGCTGAAGATGACAGACCTCAAGTTGTCATATATGAAAATGGTGCGTACATTCCTTCCTCCAAGTAACCAATAATGGGACAAAAATCCTTGCCAACTCCAGTCTGTCCCTCCTGCCAAGGATTGTTTGAGCTCGGCTCATCCCGAGTACCCCCATTGGGATCCAGATATAGATTAACACAGTTTTGAAATGCGCAAGGGCCACAATCATGCAAGGCTTGATCCAACCCAGACTGGAGTCCATGGAAAGGTCTGCATTGACGTAAGCGGATAGAGAGCAGCACCATCACGCCTGCTGCTGAGAAACCAGCCCCTGTCCCTCCGCCGCGACGGGACCCGGGCTGTGGCCTCCAAGAACGGAGGGAAGCGTGGGGGAGCAGGAGGGCAACAACAGCTCCCCAAGGGTCCCTCTGGTCCCAAGCCTGGTGGGCACAAAGCTGCCTGCCGGAAGCCAGCCCGCTCCTTCCCCCTCCCAGCTCAGGTCTGGATTGCTAACAGGCTCTGCTACCGGCCACGTCCCACAGCCCCGGCATGGGACCGGCGCCGGCGATGCCCACGCACTGCACCCGGCTGACAGCCACACACAGCTTTATCGCGGGAGCCAAAACTTTCGTAGTGTGGAGGGTACCTCACCCCAAGCACCGCACACTGCTTCCCACAGGGCAAATCCTGTGCACGTCTCCAGAGACTCACACACTTTTGTGGGGGCTCTGTCTGAACAGCCTGCAAATGCAAAAGGCTCAGCTGGATGTATTCACACACAGGGACAAGGAGCAGCTCCTCGCTGCTGCACCAGCCTGGCCGCCTTTCACTCCCCTATTTCTCCTTCGCCAACCCACATCTCTTTTGTTCCTCCTTTCCTCATTCCCACGTTTTTGTGCTGCCCTCCCAGGCATCCCCTGCTTTACCCGAAAGCCTGCCCTTCCACAGTCTTCTGCAAGTTTACTTCTCAGACATAATTTCTTTGGGATTTGCCGCAGTCACAGGAGCAAGAATCGAAATGGGGAAATACCAGCCTTGGGGCCCTGTCCCTTTTACAGTCTCTGGTACTGGTATAGTGCTTAGTAGGAGAGAGTACCAAGCCAAGGGGGGCAGCATTCATGCATGCACTAGCCCCCAGCTTGGGGCCTTCTACTCTATCACAGCAATAAAAAACTGCCCATTCAAGTCCTTTGTCTTAAAGATTTCCATCCTGGCTGCAGCAAGTGCAGATTTATTGGTGGGAGCAACTGCAGGAGGAATAGTAAACAGCACGCGCGTGCGTGCCTATGTGCCAGCACACGGGCAGAAACTCACGAGCGCAGCAGAAACTCACGACAGTCAAGATTAAATGTGTGACTAATATAAAATGGGTTTCCCAGTGCATTAAAATAAATAAATCATTTGGCATCTTCTTTCACGACATACGCGGCACAGTCGGAGCATTGCGGGGATGCAAGGATGGGGGAGAACCGCAGCCAAGAGAGACGGCTGACTACGCCGGATCCAAGGAATCGGACACCTGCCTTATTACGAACAGTGATGCACAGCGTGGCCTCTGCTTTCTCACAGGCCTCCACTCACGCAAGCTAAATTGCACAACCTGTACCCGCCGCTGCCTGCTACCGTCCTATTTAAAGGCGCAGCCTCACAGCCACCGCGAGAGTCCGGACAAGGGGCAGACCCCAGGCTTCCCACCCACCCCAAACTTCCTACCGCAGCCTCCCAACCCTTGACAGAGGCACACAGAACGCTTCAACACTTGTTGACACTTCAAAATAACACGTTAATAATGATAAAATCAGCAGCCACATCTTTTGTTGACTTCTGTAGGAATTTTGCTGGAGAAAGGATGGCAGGACACAACTCCAAGCACGCTGAGTGACATCTTATATTTTCCAAACCGTCCTTAGATTTTTCATAACATCTAGCAAGCAAGTTGCTGACAGAAGCAGGATGGTTGCCTGTTTGTTGGGCAAGAATACTCTGCGATTCAGTAGAATACCAAATTTGGTAGAACGTCTTTCACTTTGGTAGAAGATATTACAAACAACTGTGCATTTTAACACGTTTTCGCATTACGCATCATTCATTCTGGGGAAGGGGGTAGTGATCATTTTCTGCAGACAGCTAGCAATGCCTCCAAGAATGAAAATGTTCATCGAAAGATAATGAAAACCAGACATTTAGTAACATTTTCATTTTGCATGTTTAAATATTTATAACTATGTTCATAAAACCACATGTTTGCTCTCCTAATGCTCTAGTGATTGTGTTTATGAAATGCAGTATTTCTCCGATGCCCCTTCCTTGCGTCAGCTTCTCTGCCGGGTGCGATTTACTCGCGCTGCGGCACTGATGACTAGCTTTTGTGCAAAAGACTGTCCGAGATTAAGAACAGAAAATTACTGAAAAGAAGAAAACATATTTTCAGGACATTAATGTTTCACTGATGCATATGTGATTTTAAACTTTGTAGGGGGCATTTATGCTGGCTTAATTCTTTCACTGCAATTTATTGTCAATCTGGAAGGAAACTATTTCCTAACCTACAGCAAAACAATGAAATCTAGAAATATAAGTGTGATAAAACTAAGATGCTGATATAAACCATTGCGCTCTCAAGAACATTTTTTTTTCCCTAGCTTGGATGAAAATTAGAAGACAAAGAATTTTACTTTAATACTGCGGTTGCTCAAGTTTGTGTTATAAATTTCTAAAAAGCTGATCAAGTGGCCACAGCCTGAAATTGGGACTATTACACTTAGCAGACCCAGATGGGAGCCCACTGTATTTTTCTCTGTCCTCTGATGACAGACATCATGATATAGCTTACATGGGCTGTTGAGGTGTATTAAATGTACAGAGAAACCATGGCTGCAAGGCAAGGCTTGCAGAGCTCAGCGCACGGCTAGGGACTCAGTGCAGGACCCAGTAAGTCTTTTACCAAATCATAGTTCTTAAAATGCCCCATGTCAGTTTGTAATTTCAAAAAGAAAGTAATGGGTACACAGGTCTTTTTTTTTTTTTTTTCCCCCTTTTTTTTTTAAAAAACATCTCCATCCTGAGATTTTTGAAAGGGTCAGGGAACTCCTCTGAAATCAAGTCCTCAGCAACATAAAGTGAGCACCAACAGAGCGTTTTTATTTTAATCTCAGCCCAGCATCCTCCTGAAGGTACAGGGAGTATCTTCAAGGTGAAGTTTCAACTCCTTTGGTCCTTTGCCTGCCTTCTCCTTCCACATCAGCAAAGAACGAAAAGGAAACAGAAAAAAAGCAGCAGATTGCAACGTCACATTGCTATCTCATTTTAAAAAGAAAATGAGTGATGCAAAGCCATTAATCAGTCCACTTACTGCATTATTTTAAAATACTTCTGCAGGCCAAGATTAAAAAATATATATTTTACTGCTGCAGTGTTGCCAATTCTTGCAATATTATCAATAGCCTCATTTTTTAAAACGTAAGTCAAGCTCCACAATCAGGCAGTTACATGAAAACTCGAGCTCCACTTTAAAACACAGGTATATGCCCCTTTGGCCTCACAGCTGTCACCAAAAAAGAAAGGCAAAATAAAATATGGCCAGTGAGGCTCACAGGACTTAAAAAAATAAGGAGAAAAAGAAAAAAAAAAATATCCACTTTCTTTTTCTTTCTGGAATCTTGTCAAATTAAGCAATTCCATTTCAGGGGTGCCTGGAACATGATTTTTAAGTATTTATGATTGACGGTTTCAGCAAGTTCCTGCAGCATCTTCTTTCTAGTAAAAATAAATATTATGGGAAAAATGAGTATTCTGGGGAACATTTGCCTGCTGCCTTCAGCACCAGTGAGCACTCAGAGCACAATCCTTGCAACTCTGCATGCATCAGAGGAACTTTAGTCACATAATCTGCTGCACAGAAATATTTCTCTTAATTAAAGATAATATTTGAGTCCAAACTCTGATTTTTTCTATAGTTAAGACTGAGTTTCTCTCATCAATCTCAACACAAGTTTTACTTTTTTCTTGAGGTTATCAATAATTACTGAGAAGTTCAAGTTCATGGATTTAATAGGATGCTAAATGCAAACAAAAGAAATGTTTATTTTCAGTAAGAACACAGTGAAGTGGTGGACATCCTAAATTCAACTGCATTCTACTAACACAGGTAAAAAACCAAACACAAAGCAAATGAAAATAAGGAAAAAAGCAAACAAAAAGAACATCTCCTTGCCCAAGACAGTAAAAGAATTATGCTATGTAAACTACAGAAAGCAGCAAAAATACTTCTTTAAAAAAAAAAAAAAAAAACAAACAACAAAACCACAAGATTTTGCACTGGAATAATGTCTTAGTGAAACTGGGAGGAATTTAAAGAAGAGAAATAAGTAGGCAATTTTATCTAAAGCAAATACTATACGCTGATTCACTGCCTCTCGAACGTTTCTGGCTGTAGCTATATTTTCCAAAGTGGTTATTCTCTGTGACATACAAATGCAGCAAGCCCACGGCTAGCAGAAACCAAAATCCTGACGTTTTCTACCCTGCTGTGACCCTGCCAGTTAAAGGCCACATCCCAGCCTGTGAATAAAGCACAACACTCATTTCTGCTCCGAAACCCCACTCCGCTCCGTCTGAAACACGGGGAGCAGTGACAGCCCCGCACCTGCCCGGGCAGAGCCCTCCACACAGGCTCCAGAGCAAAACATTTTTTCCCCCCCATACCAAACCCTGTCAACGTTCCACTTTTTTCTTGCCCACAGACCAGTTTCTGCCCAAACACCAGAGACGAAGACACCAGGTAAGGCACAGCCCCCTCAAAAGCTTCGGGACCTCTGCCCAGCCCCTTGCTTTGCCACACCAAGTGCCCAAAAAACCCCGCCTAAGAGCCATTTTGATTCTGCAGGACTACCACAGGCCCAAACACAGATTATACGACACACTGAAAAAGGACAAAACCATGGGAATAGCCCTGTTCTGCACGTATCCTTTATGCTCCTCAGCCATTAAGCCCCTCCAGCTTCCCCAACCTCTTTCCAGCCTGCAGGACCGCCGGTGACTTTTCCCCTCTCTGAGTTTCCCGACTGTCCCAGGTCAGGCTGCTTTGCCCAGCACACACAGGACGAATCCCCAGCGAGCAGGCTGGGTCTCCCTCAAAAGGAACTCCACGTATCACCCATTCAACCATTTCAAAGTCGAGCTTTGGCAATTTCAAAGCTGCCACTATTGAACAAGTTGCCAAAACAAAATCATTCAGCTAAACTCTTTTTTTTTTTTCCTCCAGCCCTTTTTATTAAAGATTCTTTTCACACAAACATTTGAAATGGAGAAACATTACCAAAGCATCAGATAAAAGAAAACCTACGCAACACACAACCTTCTTTACTAAGAATAAAAATTAGCATCTTAATATTAAAATACATCTGTGCCTCCTTAGACAACTGCCTCCCCCGGTTTCTGCAGAGGGTTTTTCCAGGGCTAGTACAGAACAGATGTCTCTAAAGCCATCCTAAACCGTCTCCTATCAAGTCTGCAGGTCAGGTCCTTGCTTTGCCATTCTCACTCACCAGCATAAGATCTTACACAAGCATTTTTACTGCCTGCAGTTATGTTCAGGTGAGCAGGCATTTGCAAGACACAGATTATATTTTTAATCCATGCAAACAGCATAGCAAGGTTAACCAAGTGTCTTAGTTCAGGGGGTGTACAGATTAGTCAGCACAATACAAATTATTTCCTTCTGCACGCTCCACAATAAAATTAGATTTCTGCAAAGAATTTAAGGCTTTCTCTAGAGTTTTACCTCTCCAAAACAAGACTCCATCTCCGCAGAGATATTTGTCACATAGTTTGATCATCCTAACAGCATAAACAACAGGGATGGTTTTATCAGTCATGAAAGTTAGGCTCAGCTAAAAGAGCTGCTGTTGGTGTGTGGTGTTTTTAATCTGGAAATGTTATGTTAAAAAAAAAAAAAAAGGCTAACACACAATACTATACACCCTATCCACTGCTTTGGAGCTTTACACCCAACAGAGTTACTACAGAAACTTAATTCCTGGTGCCGTAGTGCCGAGACACTTGAACACAACCTGACCAAATGCCTTCAGGATTCTGCCTTTGCACTGTGTGCAACCACTAGCTGCTAATGGCACGCACAAAGCTTGAAAAAAAGTAATATTATTTTCATAGGATTACACCAGACACAGAGACAGATATGCAAAAACAATGACACCAAAAGAATCCAAATATTCATGGCTCATAAAGCGTGGTGGAGAAGGAACGGCTCCAGCTCATCGCCTGCCTCTGCTTAGATTCTTTATAGCACAATGAATCAACATTACCCCTTTTAGAAAACCATCCCGAGTTCTGTTTATTTGGGGACAAATCCACCTAATCCCACTCATACAAGCAAGCACACTAACTTCAAGGGAGCTGCCAGTCTGGAAGAGGACAGCAGAATACAGCCCCTTCTCGTGAACAGTCCTGGGACTCTTCTGGGGTGCAACACAAGACCCATTATTAATGACACACGAAAAGCTGAGCTAACATGGCACCTGCTCTGCCAGTGCTGTCCTGCCCCAGCCGGCTCTGTAACGCTTTCACCCGAGCTGTGAGCACAGGGAATGCCCGCAAGTCCCCGCTGCCAGGCCCTGGCATTGAAAATCATGACCTGTCTCACCCCAACTCACAAAACCCACCTAGGAAATCAGCAAAAAAGGATCCTTCCCGCTCTAGGACTCTCTCATCTCCCTGCAATGAGCAAGGGCGAGGAACAGAGCCTTTTTGCTTCTTTTTACAGAAAAACCCTTCTTATTCGTCCATGAGAGCTGCGGACTCGGCAGCAGAGTGAGACAGCTCTTCCCTGGCCTTCACCCCCGGGGTCTCCGGGCCAGCAGCAGCCCGTGGGGCAGAGGCACCACACGCCCAGCAGCACAGCGTGCCATGCTGGGGGGACACGGCCCCCCTGCCCCACCTCTGCACGCATTTCACAGCCAAACGGGTCCCCAGCCCTTTCTGCACCCATCCCAAACTCGTTCCTCCATCTCAACCCATACACACACACACCAGCTGCCCCTCTCCCATCCATGCCCCATTTTTTTGGGGGGAGGGCGCTGCAGAGAGGCCAAAGGGGGCTCCTGACCTCAGTGGGGTGCAGACAACAGTTTGCTCCCCCCTTCCCCATATTGGGTGCGAGTCCTGGCCGGGTGGGGAGGCCCCAGGGTGCGGTCCGGCTAACTACCCAGGGAGAGCCAAATGATCCAGGATGCTGGTTTTAAGTCCTAGCTATAAAAAAGGAAGCAACTGCGGGGGCAGGCAGGGGGACAGGTACGCCAGCCCGGCCCGAGGACCCCGGGGACCAGCCGGAGCTGCTGCGGGGCCGAGAAGGACCCCCCCGCCCCCAGCCCCCCGCGGGGCCGCTCCTCTGGGGGCCCGGGGATGCTCCATCCTCCCAGCCGCGGCTCCCCAAGCCGGACAACCCCGGCCACAGCAGAACCCCCCGCTCCGGCCGGCGTTTTGGGGACCGACAGCAGCAGACACCCCCCCCCCCGCGGCACCCGGTCCCGGGGCGCTCCGCCATCCAGTCCTGTGCACCCCGCGCCTCCCCGGTACCGAGCAAAGCAGTAACCAAACCGAGCCTACCGGCACGTTTCCAAGCCTGGCGCGGTCCGGAGCGACGCAGACACGACCCAGGTGGGTGTCCGAGGAAAACCCGACGGCCCCCGGCGGCTCCGCTCCTCCTCGCCCGCCGCGGTGCGGGGCGGCCCCGCTCGCCCCCCGGGGAAGGGCCCGGCCCGGCAGCGCTCGGCGTCCAGCCCCCGGGCTCGGCTCTGCGCACAGCGAGAGAAAGACTTCACAGCAAACAAGAACCGGAGATCCATGTCTGGCCGGGGCACCCCGAAGGGAACTATTTTAATGGGGCCAGACTGGGCAGGGAGAAGCGGGAAACCTGCCTGCACCGGGCTCGGGGCATTTATTTTTTTAAGATGTGCAGCGCAGAGGCTGCGATCCACCTTTCTCCTGTCTTTTTCTGCCCGCCAAACCTTTTTTTTTTTCCCCCCCTTTTTTTTTTTTTTTGAGGGAGAAAAGGATAGATTTAAGATTTGTTTAAACTTCATTTTTAAAGCATGCAGGGTTTCACGGGTTGCTCGCCCGAGCAGACCCTGCGGCAGGCTGGAGGGGACGGGCCGCCCCGTTCCTTCCGCAGTGCCCCAAGTCAAGTTCAAGATGGGCCCGTCTGGGGTCTCTCCCGGTCAGCGGAGATGCGGAGCCTGCGGTGGGTGTCCCTGCCCCCCCCCCCCAGCTGGGCTCAGCCCGTGGTCAGGTCCCCGCTGTCTGACCGAGGATGCGGCTGTGGAGCCGCACGCCCGAGCTGGCCGCGCTCCGCCGGGGCAGGAGCCCGTCTGCATCCCCGCCGGAGCTCCGGCCGGCCCCCACGGGCGTCTCCCGGCCGCCGAGGGAACGGAGGTTTGACGGGGGGCGGGGGCTGCTTCCACCGTCGCTCTGCCTGCCTGGGGCTCCTGGGTAGCGCCGGAGTTGAAGTTTCTCGGGTGTGATGCCGCTGCTCGGCGCCTTTTCTCTCCTGAGGACGGGGGTGGGTGGGTGTGTTTTCTGCATCCTAGTCAGGAATAAAGGAAAAAAACAAAAACCAAAACCAGGCGATAACAGAGAAAGTCCAGCGCGCTGCGAAGTTGCCCCGGGGCCCCCCCCGGCAGGCAGCCCGGTGCCGGCGGGTCCTGCACGGCTTGCGCGGTCCCCCCGCCCCCCCGCGATGCATGCAAGGGGCGCGGGGCCGCCCCGGCCCGGTACTCACCGTCGGGGCCTCCCCGTCGAGCCGGCCCCGCTGCCCCCGGAGCTGCTCTCCCTCGGCGGCGCCGCGCCCCGGGCTCCGGCCGCTCGGGCGGGTGGCGGAGAGCGAAGCCGTTGGGCGGCGGAGGGCGGGGACAAAGGGACCGGAGAAAAAGCAGCGGCGAGAAGGAGGCTTCAACCGGCATCGCCAGCCCGAAAACAACGGCCCGGCCCCGGCGGCAGTGCCCAACCGGGCCCGCGAAGGCCCCCGCGGCTGCCCCCGGCCCCCGGCGGAGGTCAAAAACGGCTCTTTCCAAAACAATAAACTTTTAATGCTAAAGCAGTTATAACCAAAAGCTGTACAGAGTTGGAATTTTTTTTGTTGTTTGTATTTTTTTTTTGTTAGAAAACAATTTTTTCTCCCCCATAAATATTGTTCAGTTCCCGGCACTTTGTATCAATAATTAAATTACGAACGATAAATATGGCATCATGGATATGTATTTACAAAAAAAGTTATTACAAAAAGGCAACTGTTATACTAAACGTCACAATCTGGGTAGAATAAACACCACATCCTCATCCTGAAAAATACTGACCGACCCCATCATACGAGAATACATTCACAAGTGTAATGCTTGGAGAGAGAGAAGGAGAAAGAGGAGGAGAGCAGAGAAAGAAGCAGCAGGAGAGCTAGAAAGTTCAAGACATAACAGGACTTTGGCACGGTTTAAGACTGTAAGTTTAAACAATCACCACTAAGGCGAAGGAGAATTTTCATCCTCATGTCAACATCCCACCGAAAGAAAGAAAAACAAAACAAATTAAAAATAAAAAAAGTGGGGAATCGGAGGAAAAGGGACTGGGGCAGGGAGGAAAATAAAAAAATATCAAAGAAACGACTGCGACTGCAAAAAATGACAACAAAAAAAAAAATCCAATCCTGAGAAAAGGACATGGCTAGTCCAGCGTCTGGGCTTGCAAAAAATAGTAATAATTATAATATAATAATAAAAGACCCCCCCTCCGGATCCTGGCAGTTAACTAGGTGTAGCCCTATGCGGTCGTCGGTGTGGAAACTCCCTTTCCATGGGAGCCAGCTGCTGTTGGCTTGGTTTGTCCTTTTTTTTTTTTTCGTTGTTCCCAATGCATTTGGTCCAGTCTCTGGCCGGGCAGCAGCTGCCTTCACACATACCACTCATTAAAATTGGGGGGCAGTCCAGGGTTGTGGCCGGGGTTACTCTGAAGGGCAGCCGGCGGCGTTTTAGTGGAGTCCTTACTGCCGGCGGAGCCCACCGCAGGGGGGGTGGAGGACTCGTACCCCGAACTGGCTGCAGGGGAAGAGTCCGACCCCTGGGATTCGTGCACCTAAAACCAAGAGGCAGAGATGGGAGCGAGCTCAGGGTCCCCTCCACCCCGCTGAGCCGGGTTGGGATGCTCCCCCATCCAGGAGGGACACTGGGGTCCCCCAGCTCAGCCCCTGCCCGGCAAGCTGGCGGTTCATGCCTTGCTGGCCACCCTGACCACTGGCGGCAACCGCCTGCCTCGGCTCCTGGCCACTCCTCTGCAGCGTCCCGGCATGGGGGGCTGCAGCCACAGGCCGGGGTGCATTTACACAACCCCCCAGCACCGAGCCACGCTCTGGAAACCGGGCAGCGCTTGCACCGGTGGGAGCACAAAAAGAAACTACGCCATTTCCCCAGGCTGTGCTCCAGCCAGGGCCTAGACACCGGAGACCGCTCGGGCCATGCCGGGAGTGCGGAGCGCTGGGGCAGGCACCAGGCTCTGCCCTGGCCCGGGGAAACGAGCCCTGAGCACGCCAGCGACTGAGCATCCCTGCTCAGGGAAGAAAGGGCTGGGGCGCAGGGGTGATTACCTTCATGTGTTTCCTAAGTGAGCTGGGGTGGGTGTAGGATTTGTCGCACACCTTGCAGATGTAGGGCTTGTCCGAGGTGTGGACGTGCATGTGTTTCTTCCTGTCGCTGCTGTTGGCGAAGCGCCTGTCGCAGCCCTCAAACTCGCACTTGAAGGGCTTCTCACCTGTGAAATTCAGAGAGGGTGAAGGAGGGCCATTCCCCTCTCCATATCCGCCTGCCTCCTTCCAGGTCAACCTCTGCCCCCTCGCCCCACCTCGGGGATGCACAAGCACCACAAAAAATGAAGAAGGGGAAGACGGACAGCAGGATTTGTTACGTGTTGGAGAAATTCAGGTCAGCCTTTATTACTTTTGATTCACCTCCCGCCAGGCCCGCGCTGGGCCCCGGCCCGGACGGCGGCTGGGCGAGCCCGGGGTGGGAGAAGACCCGAGATAAATTCAGCGGCTCCGACAGTTTTACAAGACGTACTCGAAAATACAAGCCAAAATACGTTTGCTTCCTGCCTTCCTCCCCTCTTCCCTCCCCGTGCGGAGGGCTGAAAGGAAGCCGGGGCTGCAAATAAAAATACTTTTACAAATGTATCGCTGATTTAATTGAGGGAGAAGCCAATTAGGCCCAAAAATCAAAGAAAAAAGAGCGGAAGCCACCGAAAACGAGATTTCCTTAGCATTTCTACGGTTCCCTCCGCAGAGGCGCGCAGGGGGCCGCGAGCGGCGGCCGCCGGGCCGTTCCGCGCAGCCCCGCGCAGCTCCGCGGGAGGCGTGTGCGGGGCGGGGTGGGGCGCGGGGGGGAGGCGCGGGCCTTACCTGTGTGAGTCCGCTTGTGAATCTTGAGGTTCTCGGAGCGGGCAAAGATCTTGCCGCAGCCCGGGAAGGGGCAGGGGAAAGGCTTCTCCCCCGTGTGCACCCGAATGTGGTTCACCAGTTTGTATTTTGCCTTGAAGGATTTGCCTTCCCGCGGACACTCGTCCCAGTAGCAGATGTGGTTGTTCTGCTCCGGCCCCCCGACGTGTTCCATGGTGACATGGGTCACCAGTTCGTGCATGGTGCTGAAAGTCCTGTCGCAGCTCTTCTTGGGCCGGCTCAGCTGGCTCTCGTCGAGCCACTTGCAGGACAATTCTTGCTTGATGGGCTGGCGCATGTACCGAAAGAAAGCCCCGGGGCCGTGGTGGTGATGGTGGTGGTGGTGGGCCGCCACGTTCATGCCCATATTCATGTTCATGTGGTTGTAGTTGTGGAACTGGGCGCCGGCGTAAGGGTCCGTGCGGGGGCTGGAGACGGCCCGGTAGGGATCCGGTCGCCCGAAGAGGTCCCCACGCAGCCCCAGGTGCATCTGCCCGTTGTCCACATGCCCGTTGGGGGACGTGTGGCTCGGGCTCTGCTCGTGTAGCCCCGGGAAGAGCAGGTAGCCCGGGGTGTCCGGGATGCCGCCGGGGCCGTGCAAGCCGCCGGGGGAGCCGCCGAAAAGCCCGTGTTGCGCCGTGCCGGAGGCGGCGTCCGCGATGCCGGAGCCGCGGTTGCGGAAGAGAAAGTCGCGGGTGGAGTTGAAGGCGGCGGCCCCGCCGTAGGAGGGCACCTGGCCGGCGTGGTGGTGGTGGTGGTGGTGGTGGCCCAGGGCGCTGGCGTAGCCCGGCGCCTGCGGCGTGAACGCCGAGCTCTGCCCGGCGGCGAGGTCGTGCGGGGCCGCGTTCAGCTTGAAGGCGGCGGCGTGCGAGGAATCCCCGAAGGGGCCCAGCCCCATGCCCCCGCCGGCGGCGGCGTCGCGGCCCGGCATCTCGTGGTGGCGGGGCGTCGCGAAGCCGCCCACCCCCAGCGCCGGGAACTGCGGCCCTCCGTCCAGCAGCATCGTCATGGGCGCGGGGCCGTCGGCGCGGCGGCAGCCTGCCCCCCCACCCCCCCACCCCGCCTCCTCCTCCCACCCACCCACCCGCCCGCCCCCCAAAAAGTACAAAACCACCCCAAAACGCACCCCCTCACCCCCTCCCCCCCGCTGCGGGCAGGCGCGGCCCCCGGCCGCGGGCGGGCAGCGAGGCGAGCACCCCCCGTCCGACTCAAAACCAACACCACCAAAAAAAAAAAAAAAAACCCAAACCCACAAAACAGCCCCAAAAAGCCACCCGCCCCCGCAGAGGCGCCCGCCCCCCGCGCCGGGCCGGGCCGGGCCGGGCCGAGCAGGGCGAGGCGCAGCGCGGCCGCGCTCCCGCTCGGCGCCGTCGGGGCACTGACGGGGCGCCCGCCCGCGCCTCGCACATAAACCAACTCCGGGGCCAGGCCGCGCCGCGCCAATGGGGAGCCGCCGGCCGCCGAGTCACCTGACCCGCCGCCCGCCCTCCCATTGGCGGTGCCCCGCTTGATTGGCACGCGCCCCGCGCCGCCGGGGCCGCTGATTGGGCGCGGGCGCCTCACAGGTAAAATGGGGAGGGGGGGGACGGACACGGACACGGACACGGACACGCACCCAGACACCCACGGCGGGGGGGGGACATGGCGACACGGGCCGAGCCGGGGAGGGCGGCGCGGCTCAGCGCGGCTTGGCGAGGGGCAGGCGGGCACCCCCCCCCCCCCCGCACGGTGCGTGTCCCTGTGTCCCTCTGCGTGATCCCGCTGCCACCCCCCCGCAGCGTGTCCCGCCGTGCCGTGCCCCCCCACGCCGCGCGGGACGGTCGCGGGGGGCGTAAAGCCGCTGCAAAGCCGCCGCGCTGCTTCAAAAATAACCCCCCGTTAAAACTCGAACCGGCGCCTCGGGGGTGGCTTTTTTTTGGCCATTTTAATTCTAATTTTACTTTTATCTTTATGGACTAAACACTCTCTTTCTGGACTATGGCGAAATGGTAGAACCGCCCCGAGGCGAGCGGGGAGAGCCCCGCTCCTGCCCCCCCAAGCCCCGCGGGAGGCGCGGGGCGCAGCTTGCCCGGGCCGGGACTAACTTGGCCGGCCCGAGTTCAGCCGCCTCTCCCCTCCCTCGCTCCCCGGCGAGGGGTCGCACCCCGCTCCCCGCCGGCCGGGCTCCGTCCCCTCCCTCCCCGCCGGCCGCGGAGCACGGCCGAGCAGCGCCCGGCACGGCGGATCCTGCGCCGGATTTTTCCTACACTCGTTTATCTTTTTTTTTTCTCCCCGTCTCTTTCTTTCCTTTTTTTTTTTTTTTTTTTCCCCTTTTCTTTTTAATTTTATTTTGCAAAGGCAACGTTCTGCCTTGGAATAATTATCAGTTGCAGACAGCGCTATAAATCCACTCATTTTCTGTTCTGGAAAGCATTTGCAAAGAACTATGGGGAGCAAGAGTGGAAATAAAAGGCAGAAAGAAAGATGGCTGTAATTGTAATATCCTGAGATTTGCTGAGCCCCCAAGTCTGGCTATTGGGCAGGTCTCAGCCTCGCCGCCGGCTCTCTGCAGGAAACGTAAAATCTGATCAAGTTCAGAGACGCATTGAGAGCCCGCTTCAAGCAGCGCTTTATAACCGCGGCCCTTTCACATCGTTCCCCCCAATCAGCCCCGGGAAAGGCTTCGCATTCTTTATTTTAGGGTTTGCAGGGAGGGGAAAAAAAAAAAAAAAAAAGAAAAAAAAAAAAAGAACAGGGGAAAAAAAAAAAGCCACCGGTATAAAATCTCCCCGAGAGGTGACACCGGTGCCCGTCAAACACTCAAATTTCCCAGGCCACAGCCGCCAAGAACAGTCCCAAAGTTGGAAGGTGAGTCCCTCGCTGCCGTTACTGCACGATCGCAGCAGAACCACGAGAGGCGGGGGGGGACCCGCGCGGGGGGGCCGGGGCCGCCTTCGCTGCGCGCCCGCGCTACGCCCCGCTGCTGTTGCGCGGGAGCGGAGGGGACCCGTATGGATCGTAGCCCGCTCCGCGCCGCGGCCGGGAGCTCGGGCGCGGGGGAACCGAGGCAGGGCCGGGGACCCCCCGGGCACCACCGACCTGCGGCCCCCGGGGCTGCGCTCCCCCCTTTGCTGCTCCGTGGCGGCTCTACCTGCCCGTCTCCGGAGGGCTGCGGCCGGGTAATTAATTACCTCTCGCACGTGTTGGGTTTTCTCAGCAACAACACCCCCCCGGAAAAAAAAAAAAAAAAAAAAAAAAGTAAGAAAGGAGGAGAAAAAAAAAAAAAAAGAGGCATAATTCAATTAGCCCGTCAGCTGAGCGCCGGGGAGGGCAGCTCCTCTGAAGTCGCCGACCTGGGGCGACCGAGGGCGACTGACCCCTGCGAGTCAGGAGGCCTCACGTGTACCATTGTCTGTCCCTAATGGGCCGCGCCGGGCCGAGCCGGGCCGGGCCGGTGGCGGGGAGGCGGCGGGGGAGCGGGGGAACGGGCTCCGCACCCACGCTGCCCGCCCAGGTGCCCACGCCACGCGGGGATGCGGCTGCCCCGGCCGGGCGGCGGGGGGGTAGAGGGGGGGGGCGCTGAGAATCCCTCCGGCCCAGAGAGAAGGAGCGAGCGTGGCTCCACGGCGGGAACCTTAAAAAAAAAAAAAAAAATTAAAATTAATTTGTTTTTTCGTCTGGAAAAATCCCCGCGCGGCGGCAGTGGCGGTACCGGGGGGCTTCGGAAAAAGCATCCCGGTGGGGGGGGGGGGGGTGGGAGGGAGAAGCGATTGTAGCTTTGGACGAGGACTCGCCGTTTCGGGGAGGGGTTGGTGGCTTTGCAGAAAGCGTCGCCCGCAGCCCTGCAGTGCCGCCGTGTACTTGCGGATCGGGCTACATCAATTAACCTATAAATCTTTTTTTTTTTAATACGTTTCCCATTTCTAACTCTGCCAACTTCGTCTGGGTGTGTGCGCCCAGCAATATCCGCACGGGCGTACGGGCACTACTCACACCCGGTCGCTCCTTGGATGGAATTTGTCGGCTCGGGGACCAAAAACTGCGTAAAACGCGTTTATTTTTTTTAAGCACATCGTCGGTGTGGCCTATGAATTTTTCTTCTCCCGTGCTTTAGTAATTAAAAAAAATATATATAATATAGTTTGTACGTATTTTACCATTTCAGTAAAATCCATTTTTATTCAGCGGTATTTCTGTCCGATCCCAATTTATTTTCCAGAGGTGGGGGAACATCGCGTCCCTCTCCTTTTTAAATCTGTCTCAGTTGCAAACGTGCAAACAACAGCAACCGGAAAAGTAATCTCGCAGGCTCCCCTTCTCCCGTCGTGCTCCCAACGCGAGGGGAAGGCGGAGAAAGACCCCCTGCTTTACGTCAAGAACAGATTTTCGTGTAATTCCCCTCCACCACCTTTTTTTTTTTTTCTTTTTCTTTTTTTTTTTTTTTTTTCTTTTTGCCTTTGGGGTGATTTGGGAATTTAACAGCCACAAAAACGTAAAACCCCTGGAAAGCGGTGCGGGTCCCTCCGCGCCCGGAGCCCCGCGGGTGCCCGTCTCCCGTGGGTGCCCCGTACGGCGGCGGACCGGGACATCTCTGCGGGCTCCCCCCGGTGCTGCCTCCCCGCACTGCCCCCGGGACTCCCGTTCCAGCACCCCGGGACGGTGCGGGGAGCCCTGCCAGGGGGAAACACGCAAGATCTGGGCCACGCAGCGCAGAAGGGAAAAATGATCCCCAGTGGGCTGCCCACTAGTTACGGCGGGTTTCCCAGCGGGGCAGGGGCAGGTGAAGTTTCGGGAGCGGAGGGTCGGCGGCTCCGCGGGTTTCCCTCGTCCCTTCCACCGAGGGTGCAAGGAAAAGGCAAAACAAACCCGGGGAAACAGCATCAAAAATCCCCCGCGCCGACCTGCGAGCCGGCCGGCGAGGGGAATATTTCATACGCCCTAAATAGCTTTTAAACCGCGCTGTATCGCGGGTAAATGAATATCCCTAACAAGCGTAAAGACAAGTAGTTTTTCTCCTGCCATAAACATATTGCATCTCCAGTGTAATTAAATGCAAACCAGGAGCGAACGAGACATTTCCATTGTAGCTGTCACTCAGCGGAGGGGGAGCACATGTACATTTGAACTTCAGAGATACGGGCTGGAGTAAACAGGTCTGAACTTCGGCAAGGGGAGGGGGCGAGGAATATCAAAGGCCAGGCGGAGGCGAGCAGAAAGACCTGAGTGGCGAGGAAATGTAGGTGCCAGCGGGCTCCATCCTGCTGCCCGGGGAGCTGGGCGGGCACCGGCGTCCTCGCCCACGGACCAGGGTTTGTCGCGTGTTTGGTGGTGGTGGGGGAGAAGTTTCCCCCCCCCCCCCAATAAAAATCACCGTTCAGCTGCTTGGGAAACACGCGTCGGGCGAGTGGAAAAACCACGGGGACTAGTTAAAGGTGCTGCAGAATAAATTAGTCCGGTCGCCGCAAACGGAGTCGAGGCAAATCCCGGGGCATGGGACGGGTGGGGGGTGTGTGTGTGTCGCATCCCTGCGGAGTCGCCCCCTGCGCTCTGGGGTGCCCATGCACCCGGGTGACCAGCCTCTGGGAGGGGAAAAAGCCCCCTGCCGAGCCGTTCGTACGGGGCACGGTGCAGACCGGGGACGGGCGGAGGAGGACGCCGGGCCCTCGACACCCCGGCCCGGCCGAGAGCATCCTCGCCCTCCGGCCGCCCCCTTGAAATCCCCCCGCGCCTCCGAGGAGCAGAGGGGGTGGGGGGAAGTGGCGAATATCTCAATCAGCGAGGAGGTGACCTGTGACCCGGAGGGTGGCTCTATTGTCCCTCTCTTGCGGGGGACACAGACTTTAGTCAGCCTTTCTGCGTGACTGAGCCCTGAGGGGCAACCGCAAGCCCCGGGCTCCGGGGAGGCATCCCGGCCTCGGGAGCCGCCAGCCCGGCATCAGCTGCCGGGGCAGAGCCGCCCTTTCCCCGGCGTGCCGGGGCCGGGGTACCCGGCCCCTCCTGCCCGGGCCTTTCCGCGGGGGCCGGGCAGAGCCTCCCCACCCGACGGCGAGCCAAGGTGGGCCGGAAGGCCCCGCCGGGTTGCTCTGAGGGGTCGGCGGGGATAACGGGAGGGGAAGGGCCGGAGCGGCATTGTGCACGGATCCCCGGAGGAGCCCCCGCCTCGCTTCTTCAGCCCCCACCCCTCCTCGTCCCCCCGAAACCTGCCGACCCTGACAAGCAGGGCTGAGAGCGGGGCTGAGAGCGGGGCTGTGGGGGCCGCCTCCGCCTCTGCCACCTCGGCGGCGGCTACCGGCGGGGCCCGGAGCGGGGCTGGGCACGAGGCGGCGCTGCGGAGCGGCCCGGCCGGCCCCGACGGCTGCTGAGGCCCCGGGGGGCTCCGGGCACCCCCAGAGCGGCCCCGCTCTGCTGCCCGGACACGGTGGGGTCCCCCGCACCCTGCCCCGCAGTTCCGGGCGCACCGCGGAGGACGGGGCAGCCGAGGGACGTGGGGTTCCGTCCCCAAATCAACGCCGGTCCAGACCGGGCCCGGGCTCCCGCCTCTGCTCGCCCGCCTCTCCCCGCCGAGCCGCCCCCCGGGGCTTCGCAGCAGGTGTAAACCCCGATAACAGATCCGTTCCCCGGGGGGAAATTGCCCCGTCTGAATCGGCACCCCCAGGGGCCGGAGGCAGACGTCTCTAGCTGCCGACGGCCAACCGGGGGGAGCTGCCAGGCTTCCTTGGGGGGCGGCTCAAAGCCCGACCTGGGGATCCCCCCCCCCAGCCCGCAGCAGGTCCCCGGGGCGGCTGCGGGGACACCCGCGCTCCCCACACCGCCAGCCTCGGGGTGTGCGGGGCTGGGGCGCTCTCCGCGCTGCCGGGAACCCCGGGGGGAAAACGCGGGGTTTCCTCTCGCTTGCAGCTCTTCTTCCCCAGCGCTGGGCACAGCCGCGGCCCGGAGCTGGAGGGTCGACAGCGGGAGACCCCGCTCCCCGCTTCCCCGGGCTGGGAGCTGTGACCGGCTGGGACTCTCCGGAGCAGAGCCCCTCTAGTGCCACCCCGGCGGCGGACTGCGGGGCGGCCCGGTGGAGCAGAGGGCCCTCGGGGGGGGCCGCAGGTGGGCTCCGGCCGAGGGGGGGCCGGGTCGCTCCGGCCCCAGCCCGCGGGGTCGGGCCGTGCGCCCAGCACCGGCTCCGGTAGCGCCGTCCCGACGCACCGACGGGAACAGCGGCAGCGGGCACTGAGGGTGTCTCCCGCCACCCGGCATCCCCTAAAGACGGGGACACGATTTCGGCAGCCCCTAGGACGTGTTGGAACAACGTGTTGAACGATTTAAAGTCACTTAGAAAGAACAAACGAGGGCTGTGCCGCTGCCACCGCTCGCCTTTCGCCATCCTCCCTCCGGCCGCATCGCCCACCGACTCTCCCCTCAGCCACCGGGGGCTTTCCTCAAGGTGCCAGCGACACAAACGAGTGGGGACCTTTCTTCCCCCCGGCCTGGAAACCCGTCGCCGCCGGCCCCTTTGACCGTTCCTTTTTCCTCTTGTTTGTTTTTTTTTTTGTTTGTTTTTTTCTCCCCGGGAAAAACGGTGCCTCCGCAAATCTGCGGGGTCTGCCCCGCTCACGCTCCTTTCGTCGCCTGCCCCCCTCCTTTCACCAAAGAGGGGGTCGGAGCGCACCAGCCCGCAGCCCCGACGGGCTCCGGCCGCCCCGGCGGGCCGTGGGACGGGCTGGGAGGCTGCGGCTCCCGGGAGGAACCGGGCTCAGCCCTCGTACGCTTCGTGGGTTAAACAGCCCCGCAACGGGACCCGCTTTCTCTGGTAAAATCCCTCTCGAAGCCTTGGGGCCAAAATGGGGTGAACAACAGCACCGGGGCGGGGTGCGGGGGCTCTTGCCCAAATGTCCCCCCCTCGCCCGGGGCCAGGTTTGCACCAGTGCGGTTCACCCTCTCCCAGCGACGGCGGGGCTCTGGGGAAGAGCCAGCTCCCCTCTTGCTGCCGAAATCCCCATATTTCGGGCCGATAGACGACCCCTCGCCGGCCTGACCGCCCCCCCCGCCCCTTTCCTATTTTTGCTATCGAATACCCCGAGGCAGCGCGTTTCCTCCGCCGCGCCGCGCAGGCCCCGCGCTGAGGGACGCGGGCGCGCAGGGAGCGCACCCCGGGCGCGGGGGGCAGCGACGAGCCCCCCCCCGACACAGTTAACCCCCCTGTAAACGGTGTGTTTGCCACGGGGTGAGGAATCGATATTTTTTAAAGGACTTTTATTCTCCGCGGAGAATCAGTCCCGTAACGGGAACCTTGTCGGCAGAGGCGGAGGAGATGGCGGTAGAAAAGGTGCCTCAAGTGATCAAGCCCGGAGCGGGACGTGACTGGGAGGGAGGGAGGGAGGGAGGGCTTGAGGTAACCTGGGCTTCGATGGGACCGCACTAAAAAAAAAAAAAAAAAAAAAAAAAAAAAAAGAGAGAGAGAAAGAGAGAGAAACCAAAACAAATCCAAAAAGCAACCAAGCAAACCGAAAGCCCCATCGCAGCCCTTCATCTGCGGCTCCCAGATGAAGGCAGCTCTGTGCCCTCGTTGTTTCAATTCCCTCGGCGGGGCTGCGAGCCCGCGGGCAGCGCTGCGGGCAGGGCTGGCCGCGGGACTTCACATCCTCTCAAGTTTTCAAAGCCAGGAAACAGCCATTTCCCTCTACCTTCGCCCATTCCCTGATAGCTTTCAAGGCGTCCACGTTTATTTTAAAAACTCTTCTGAAAGCTGTAGTAAACTGCGTTTGCTTGTAGCTACAAAGGAGAAAGTTAAGCATTTGTCTCTGCTGTTGTATAGGCAGCCAGTTGTTTTAATTAAAGGGTGGGGATCCGTGATATATACACCAGATAAAAGCAAATGCACAGAATAAACTAATTAAAACATTGTGTTTGGAACACATTTTATTTCTTTTTTTGATCTTAGTTGTGTTTTAAAGAAATGTCAGCGCACTATAAAGCAACCTTATTTCCCTTATAGTGTGCGGCGCTTTTCAAAGGCTAGTGTGATATATTTTAGAAAAGAAATCCCGCTGTGAAAGCTTGCGTGTCTTCTCTTTACCAAACTAAGCTCTTGTCAATCATGCCAAGGCATATCCAATCACCAAGTCCCTTTTTGGAAAGCAGCTCATCCCGCTGTGCTTTTATATATCACACCGCAGCATGTTTAGATGCATTTTTACTATCACTTCAGGAGCGGTGACTGATGAGAGCGCAGTTACTGTACCGGCTTCCCCAAACGCCGGAGTTGCGAACAATTTGCCTGGCTATTGTGTGCGTGTCTTTCCCTCCCTCCTCCCCCTTGCCTGTCTCGCGTTGCCCCTATTTGTCATGGACACTAAGATGCAGGGGAATATCGGGGCGGGGGGGGCGGGTATGAGCTTCCGAGGTACCCATCACCTGCCTGGGACACGGGGACAGGAGGCTCCGGGGCTGCCCAGCCCCGCGGAGGGAGAAGCCCCGGCGGCTTGGGGCTCCCCCGATGGAACTGGGAAAAAAAAATAAATGAGGGCACCCCACCTTGCATCGCACCCCCCCCCCCTTCCCCGCTGCACGCCCGGGTCTCCCCGTCCCGCCGCTCCCCAACTCCGCGGGGGTCCCGCGGCCCGTCGGGGGGGCGGCTCCGGCGGAGAAGCCCTTTCCGGGGGTGCGGGGGGAGCACGGCGAGGTGTGTGCCGGGGCTTGAGACACCGGCGGGTCAGGCGGGGGGGAGGGGGGGCGGCGGTCACCCGGGCTCGTCGCCCCCCGCCGCCGGCCACTCCGACACGGATCGCGACAATACCGCCTGTGTTTTCTCTCCCCTTTTAACGCGAAGCCCTGAAATCGTTGCAGAGGCGCCGCGTTTACCTCTTGATCCTGACGGCAAGTGAGAAAAAAAAATAGACATTTTTTTCTTTTTGCTAAATTTCGAGACCCTAATTGAAGACAAGTGGCAAATGGTTTTTATTAAAATCCCCCTCCCTTTCCTCCGCCTCCAACTCCGGGTGTTTTCAGACAAACTGTGCAAACCTCTGGCAACGCGCACGTACAGAAACATTCGATATTTCGCCTTCAGTAACATATTAATATCGCCTGGTTTTGTCTCTCTTCTCAGGCGCAAATTTCGGGGACAGGGCTGTGCACAGACCGCGCCGGCGGGTCCTTTGATGTGACCCTGTCAGAGACCACAGAAAGGGGAGCCGGGAGGGACGGGCAGCCCCGACGCCCCTCCGCCTTCCAAGGCGACCTGGGCACAAAGGCTCCCGATGCTCAACCTATTTACAGAGATTTCCCCCCCACCCCTTTGCTCCAACATTTTATCTCACAAGGTTTCGCACCCCTCTTTTTCAGGAGAGGACTGCAAGTTTTCCTCAGACGTTGGGGTCTCCCCACGGTACTTGGGCAGATTTGGCCGGACCGGGAGACACGAAATGATTTTGCCATTTGCCTTAAAAACGGGGCAGATGCGGGCATTTATTTCTATTTTATTTCCCGTTTAGCGCACAGGCGGCGGCTGCTGCTGCATCGCAGCCCGCCCTGAAACGAGAACTAAAGGTGCAAATGAAGCCGAGGATTACTGGTGCGGGGGGGGGGGGGGGGGGGGGGATTTAAAAATTATATATTTTATATCATTTAAATTCCTGGCATTTCGGATGCCGGGAGCCACCCCGTGCCCGCCCCATTTGCCCTGCAGGAAGAAGCGGTCGGGCATCCGCGCTGCCGCTCCGCGCCCGCGGGAAGTCCCTGCGCGTATTCCCCCCGCTCCCCGCCGCAGCACGACTGTCCATGACCCCCCCCCCAGCCTCAGAGGACCTTCCCCAGGACCCCCGGCACGGCGTTTGCTGGAGGTGGGGGGCGAGCAGGGGGTGTTGCCGGCAGTGCCCCAGCCCCTCTCCGCTTCCCCCCACCCCACAAAGGGGTCTGCAGCTTCCAGCCTCACCCTAGTTGTGTCGTGTGTCCCGTCCCCCCGATACCAGCAGTAATTAGCTGTTTTCTTTGAACGCCCCTGGGAGTTTTCCTCCACATCAAGCAGAGTAAAGGTCTTCCAGGTCCAGCATTTGTCTTGCATTTCCCCCCCTTCCCCCCGAAAAACTTGTCTCTTTGACCTTCCTCAAAAGCGATTCTTTGAGCATCTCAGCCGTCCTGGCCGCAGCATCAGGCCACGCAATGGGACCCTCTGGAGCCCCCCCGCGTGTGCTGGAGCTGTTGTGGCATTCCCGGGAGGCTCCCGCTGAGCCAGCATGGGCTGTTCCTCCCTCCCTAAACCTCCCCCAAAGGGGACTTTCTGCCCCTTCACCCCAGGTGCCAGAAGGCAGCCTTGGAGCCGTCTGGGGTTTTGGGATAGGGACCATGCTGAGATGAGGCGGCTGGAGGGGCAGAGACCTCCCAGCTGGAGGTCAGTCTTTGGGGACAGGAGGCCACCTGGGTAGACACGTGTCCCAGGGGTTTCTCACCCATTTAGGACACCAAAGGCCCTGACACTGGAGAGCAGAGCTCTGATGTGTCACTTGGCAGGCTGGGACTGAGGGGCAGCACCCCACACCAAGGCCAAGCCCCACTCATGTGCTGGCGTAAGCCACAACACAGCCCCCCTTTTCTCATGCCTTGAGTCAGAAATATTGCCACTATTGCCACTCCCAGGGGCTCTACACAGATATGACATAGAGGCTTTGCCTGCCTGGGGGAGCAGCCCCCCCATAGCTTTGTTGGCAGAAGGAGAAGGGACTCTGTGACAAAAAGCACCTGCTGGGATTGCAGCAAAATAGGTACAGCTGCAGGTGCCAGGAAAGCTTCAGCATCACCTGCACATGCCTACCAAAAGTAGAAGTCACTGCCAGGTCTCCAATATCGAAGAGACTCACTTAAAACAGTTTTCAAATATTGGTATTTCAGAACAGCACTGCTGCTTGATCCCTTGCCCCTCCACTTTGCATTTCTTGAACATTTACAGCACACAGAGATACATTTTCACGGGTTTTCCCCCCTAAATATAGCAATTAGTTAAAAAAAAAAGGTAAAACCAAGCATGCAAAACTAATCCAAGATCTGGGAAAAAATACAAGATAACACACAGCCTAAAGATCCAAGCAGTACACACATCTCAACACTAAAATAAGCCTCCTCAAATGCAGGGGGAAAAAAATCCAGCTCCCCAATCAGAGCTAGAAAGCATTAGAAATGACCAGTTTTATCAGCCTTCTCCCAAGTTGCCAGAAGGGCACTGTGTGGGTGTCCCTTGTCCCTTCTGTGACCACCTCCCTACAGCACGCAAGGCGAGAGGTGGCCAAATGGGATGCTTGGGTGGGTGTGTTCCTCTTCCCCCCCAGCCCAGGAGCCCCCCACAAGGGACCAGCAGGTTCACCCTTGACAGGGACACACACAGCACATCAGATCCATGCTGCTGCAGCACGGGATTTCACTTCCCAACAGGAATGGTCTCTCTAAACGGTAGGATTTGGGCCTTAAACTCTTTAGCTCATTTTCCCATGCAAAAGCTTTTTCCACCTTTCCTCTAGGGCCACGCTGGGGAGGGGAAGCAGCTCCCAGCCACAGCAGCTCTCCCTGCCAAGTGTGTCTGGCAGGAGCCCACAGTCCCCATCATAAAGCAGCATCAGCCACTGCACGAGTTACCCGTAGGCTTGCCCCAGTCCCACTCATGAAGAAACACCAAAGCTGCCCCAGCAGGGAACCATTCACCAGGAGGGACACAGCAAAGTCCAAAAGCAGAGCTTAAATACCTTTGGAAAAAATCTGCACTTCAAGTATTTCAGGGAAAGCCTGATGCAAGTCCAGCAAAACCAATGGGTTGGAGTCACGCTGAAGGTGCAGCCACCCCCTTGCTGTCCTAACCAGCAGCACTCGTAAAAAGCCACATTTTCCTATTACACACCCCCACATGCTGCAAAACTTATCCCATAAAGCACAAGCCCAGGCTTAACTTATTCAAGTCAGTGGTGCTCCTCACCTGCTGACAGTTAAGGCAGTGCTGAGGTGCTGTGCAGGTGTGAAGGGCTAATGCAGGCGCAGCACGGGGCTGATTTGGCTGCCTGAGCTCGGGGTCAGAGCCTCAGAAGAGGTAAATCTCCCAACCCCACACTGCTGCCGAACTGGGGTGGTTTGTGCCCGTGCTCTTTAATGAGGCTGGAGGAAAGCAGGCAAAATTTCAGCCTGGTATCTGCAGAGATGGGAACAGGATTTCTAGCCTTATACTGGAAATTATATCAATTTTTCATATCCATTCTGAATTTTCAACATATTTGTGTTGGATTGATTCCTTTATAAGTGTAGATTTTGTTGTTGGAAATGATTTTACACACATTTTTAGCATGAAGATAGGAAACTAAAACCTCCCAAATCCATCTGCCTGGAACAGTGTGTCAAGGAACAACACACACACAGTTACGTCAGCTTTCGTCTCCATGGGGTGCAAAATAATTTGGGGTTCTCAAATCCTTGCTAGGAAGAGAATAATGTGTAAATAAAGTGCATGACCTGAGCTCTTTGGCAGTTCCTAACTCTTGCTGATATTGATGGCAATTAGATGCATAAATATCTTTGGGAACAGGGCCTTGGGGCCCAGACCATGAGGCTGTGTGGGCTCTCAGCCCCACCAAACCCCAGGCAAGGACGAGTTTTTTGGAGGTGCAGATGTTGGCATTATTTAGCTGATATTTTACAGATGCTGCCATACAGTTCTTACATGTTTCTTCACAAATTCAGCATAATTTCGTATTTGTTATTGAACTTCAGACAGCAGATAGAAAAACTATTTGGGTTGGAAAGTTTTCAGGGTATGAAAGCAGATGATACCCAGACCAACTGCGGTATCACTATAATAATATATATCATTATAATAATTTCCACCTTGAGAATTAGGAGCTGCATAAAATAGCAACATAAAATTGGTGTTTAAAATATAAACTTGGCACCAAGTTCTTTCTGCAGCTGCTGCAAAACTGCACACAAATCTAATCACAGGAATAGTACTATTGTTTTTAATGGATTACATTTTATTAGATTTTGAAGAGTGTTCACATCATAAAATGCATGCAGGAAGTACTGTGTATGTAAAACACAGCCACATTAATTATGAAAGCTAGTAAATGAATCATACATTACTGCAAATATATTATGCATTGCTTACAACGCTTTGCCATGGCATGTTTGCACGATAGAAACAGAAACTAGAAAGGAAGGTTGGAAAAAAAAACCTAAGAAAAAATAACAACGTTAGCTGAGGAGGCAAGAAGAAAGGGGAAAAGCACAGAGGGAAGATGTGATACCAGCATGACCTTATTTTTATATGAAGCCAAACTAATGGCCCTTGTGATATTTGAGTACCTGGGCTCTGCAAACCTGGGAGTCAAAGAGAACTCACGGGGTGATTTCTCTGACAAAGTTATGTGTGATTTTGATAAGAGAATCATATGGCCTATCTCACAGAGCATCGCTAGAGCTCACAGATTTATCTCTATTTTTCACAAAATGACTTTTCGTGCCTGTTTGCAGATTTTAGCAAAGAGTTGGTGGCGTACTGTATATGGAGAGTGAACTGGCTTTTTAAGATGATGACTTATTTCCTGCCAAATTTGCTTTAAGAAACCACTTCAGTTCTGTGCACGAGACTTCATGTTGCTTTGATTTATTATCCAGGATATAAATGGAGAGCTGTCTGGTTATAGTGGAATTCAGAACAAAATTAAATTTTTCTCCTATAGGAAGAACATAACTATTTCATGCAGCCAGAACACATTATCTTGTCCATAAAACTCTCGCTGTATATTCGTATATTAGGTGGGGAGAAGAGGCATACCATAAGCCTGCCGAGATAATACACATTCAGCTCAACTTGCAGCCAAATCACGATGTGATGCAAGGCTGCTGATCCATCTCAAAAACTGCAGAGCAGGCTCCTGGAGTACGGGAAAACACAAAACCCTCTGGCACCCCTGAGCTCGGTCTCTTTCCCCTCACTCGGGTTCGTGCTGAACGCGGAGCCTCTCACTCCCAGCAGGCAGGGAAGGCAGCTGCCCGCAGAGCTAACGCTGGCGAGCTGGGTTTTTCTTTTGGCAGTTTTCTCTCCTAAGCAAGATGTATTTTGCAAGTTGGTTATCCCATTGCTTGTGTTCCCCCAAACCTGCCGGGAAAGGGGAGAGCTGGGCTGGCAGAGCAGGGCAGGGGCTGCGAGCCCAGGAGCGGCAGCAGGAACCGCATCTCTGCTCCAGTGAACAGCACTGCTGGCCTTCCTCCTCCTGCGGCTTTCAGAGGGGCCCCTCTCTCTCGTCAGCATCGCACTGCTGTTGGCACCCAACTGGTCTCATCTGTCTTCAAGGCTCCAGTGCAAACTGCAAGAGGAAAGAGAATATGCAGTCGGTATTGCGTTAAAACCTTGCCAGGCTCTGCCCAGGCAGCAGGGATCCGATCCGGCAGTCCATTCCCAACAACAACCTTCGCTGGATTTTAAGAAGAGTTTTATTTTAGGCTGAATTTGCCATGCATATGTTTAACTGAAAGAACTGCTCCACCCTGTCTCCGCTCAGCCCTCGCTGCTATGCCACACCACTGTAAAATACTGCAGAGACAGAGAGAGGCTGGGGGTTATTAAACCCTACTGAAGACTTTCACCTTTGTCATATATTGAAAGGACCTTTCCATTCAACGACTCATGTTAATGAACCCTATGGAGATGTCCACTGACTTTTACTAGAGAAAAATCTTTGAAAGAAGGAAACTTGAAGTGGGTAGTTTGGGATGAGCTAAGCCCAAGGAGGAGGAATGCCGAGAGCAGACACTAGGGCAGGCGCTTGCTGCTGGCAACTGATAACTGCAGCAAAGAGCACACTGTTCAATAACCTCTGTTTCGCAGAACTGAGGGACTAGGACTGTTCTGGCACCTCATATACACAAATAGTTCCAAGAAATATTCAGGTTTGCATGTCAGCTCTTATTGCCCTTCAAGTCTGAACACCCAAGAAAGCCAGTTGCATATTCATTTTGGTGTTAGACCTCACATCACATCCCTGAGATGAAATCATGGAAAAACGTTGGTTGGAAGGGACCTCTGGAGGTCTTGAGATCAAACCCCTCCTCCATCAAAGCAGTCAATGTCAAATCATAATAAGCTTTACAGTACGCAATCTGGAAAAGTCATGAAGGAATTACATTGCACTCCTCTCCCCAAGTGACTTTGCTGAGATCTCCCACATCAAATTCTACTTTTGCCTCACTTTTGGCTGGATAAACTATTCTAGGGAAGTCTCAGGGACTGTATTGAGCACAGAACTGGATTTTCTAAGCCTGTAAACTTTTGCTGCCCCAAGTACAATTCACCATCCATTCTTCGAACCTCAAACGCTGACCTAAGTGGCTGTCCTGGAGAAGGATGTGAGCCACTGTGTTTAAATGGTTTGGACTGGGAAAGGGCCAGAGCCCACTGAAATCTGTCTCCGCTGATTCCAGTGTGTTTTGGACCAGGCCCTGAAGGAGAATGATGGGGCCAAAACTCATGGTGGGTTTTGTACTTGGCAAGCGTTCCCTCTTTGTGCCAGGCTGCCATGCAGCCCCTGGCAGAGGTAAGGACACAGCCCGGGTCCCCACACAGCCTGCCCACCCTCTTTCTGAGAAATAAAAAGAGAATAACGTACAAATAAAAATCTAGGAACATTGCAAATGGATCAGGGAATGCATTATTTCCGTTTGACAGACCCCTTCCTTCTCGTCTGTATTCAGCTCTTGTTCCCAAACCTTTTGGTGTCACCCATGCCAGAGAACAGCAGCAATGTCAATGCTTCAAATTTAGGGATTTAGGATCAGCGTGGGAAGCTCAGCGGAGTGACTCTGGGACCTGCGGGACTCCGCAGAGCATCTCTCTTCCCCGGGATGCAAATCTGTCCTGTTTACCATGGTCAGCTGGAGAAATCTACCTGACAGGGGATTGGTTCCGTGCCCTTTAACACCATCTGGCTCATGTTAAGTCATTAACATCACAAGAACCGATGCTGCGGTGTTGGTGTCAGGCAGGGACCAGGCAATGGCTGGCACATCGTGCATCAGCAAAGTGGGCACGTGGGCTGGCATCAGGCTCCATCCCTCCTTGCCCTGGGAGGCTCCGGTGCAGAACCAGAGCTCCGCTCCCTTCTGTCTTATATTTCCAACACCTTAGAGCCAGTAAAATACATAAAGCCTTTGGATGATTTCCGCTAGCTCCAGGCAATCTAGAACCTTTGCCAAAGAATTACATAGAGGCAGTATTGAAAAATAGGGTTGTCTCCAAAGTCTTTTAAATACAGAGGTTGCAATCAGCATCGTTCCTGGCAGGCAGGCAGGCAGGCAGGGAGACCGACCTACCCATCAGGACCCCATTTTGTGACTTACAGAGCCTGTCAGGAAAGATCGATAGTTGGCATGGTAACAAGCTCATTTCCCAAGAATAGAGCTCCTTTTTATTAAATTTGGCTGGCTATTGATCAGTTCCTGATCCACGTATCAAAACATGACAAGCACTTAATGAATCACAGATTTTTATTGAGGCGAATAAAAAAATAATAATATCACAAGGCAGCTGAGGACTGCTGCCTGCTTCCGAGGGCGGCCCAACGGCTGCGGCCAGAACTGGGCACGGTGCAGGGGCTCCCAGGCTGGAGCAGGGATGGAAAACAAGCACAAACGGAACCTACTCCTATGGCAATTTCAAGACCCGTTTTCCCCTGCCATGGGTGTCTCTTAGGGCAGCATCCCCATCAAGCAGCTTTTGGTGCTGCATGGGATTTTATCCCTCCTCCCCACTCACTCTCTGTGTCTCTCTGCTGTCCGTTAATAAACAGTGAAGCTGTGCAGTCCCTCCCCACTGCTCCCAGCCCTCCAAAAACAGCGGTTTCCCAGAGGCTGCTCTTTGGACCTTGAAACTTTTCTCTTCCCAGTGGGCTCCCAGTTCCCAACACATCTGCAACCCGCAGGCAGCACAGCGTGTCATGCTGCAGTGACACAACTGATAAGGTCAGCTCATGCAGATTTGCTGATATCATCCCTAAAGTTTGTGTTAAACTTATTTACCTCAGGTCTCCCAAGAAAAGCTGTTTGCTTTGCATCCTTAAGTGTGTGGCCACAGCCCAAGCAGCAGCTTGTCCAGTCCTCGCAGCGGCCTGACACCCTTCTGTTTGCCATCCTGGGGGTCCGCACTCCTGTTTGCCATCCCAGAGGGTGAGTAGCCCCAGTGTAGCACAGTACAAAACCCTCAGCCTTTCCAGAGGAGCAATATAGTCCATCAGGAAGATGATATCCCTGTTCAAATTGCTTTAACATGCATTTACATGAGAGATAATAACAGCTCCAAAGGCTTCTTCCAGCCTATTAAATAATATTCACTTAAAATAGTGTCTGAATTCATGCTGAAGTGACAGACTATAATAATCCAGTCATATCTATCTGGCATATACAGCTGACTGTAGATGCTTAGAAAAATTGCAAGATGTATTTATTTACATGATATGGTATATGATAGCTGATTTTTTCAGGTCATCTCCTGTGACTGGTCTGATACAGAGAAGTTGCTGCAAGAGGTCTTTCTATCTTCCTCGGCCAGATATTTTAAGAGAGAAAATATCCTGACCACACACACAGACGTGTTAAAGCTTCCAAAAAACTAATGGTTCTGCAATCTAGGATAAAAATTTCAGACACAAGCTAACCATGCCAGCTATGCCTCTGCAGGCCCTGGTGACAGTTGCCACATCATAACCAACCAGTTCAAGCAGCTTCAATTAAGGAAGTTCTTAAGAAAACACCAAAACCTTTAACAAATCAATGTACAGATTTCAAAAGGGCTCAGGCTCCAGGGTCAGGTAATTTGTAAGACTTTGTTTGGCACCTGGGGAGTCTGAACCCCTCTTCCTCAGTCTCCACAAAGAGCAGGAGCACAATGCAATGAACCACGAGGTAGGTGATGATGTTCCACTGAAGCCAAAGGAGCTTTATTCCTAAGCCCTCCATCGCTGTGTGTTATGTGGCACCAACCCACAGCAACATGTGGCAACCCTTGATGTGGGTTTTTGTGCATCTTGATAGTGTCTGTCCCCTCTCCACCCATGACAGTTCTGTTCTGCAGTGGCAAAGCTGGACAAAGGCAAGTCCTCCTTGAATCACTGATCTGAACACTGAGCAACTCGTGAGGCATCTCAAAGCCTTCATCGGATTAAGCATCATACAGGAATATCACCATACCTACTATGCAGCCAGCAATATCCACTCTGCTTTACAGGTGGGGAGTAGAGACCAAACGGTTTATCTGTCTGCAGCCACACCAACGATCCTGCACCACGGATAGGACTCAAAATCACCGATGCTCAATGACATGCTTGGTGCACCATGCACAACCATACCTGTCTATACACCTCAGGGTGCACTGCTATTGCTCACGTTCCTACAGGACCATCACCGTACATCATCTGGGCTTGGTGGCACTGCTTGAGCACCAGTCTGAAAGGTCACAAGAAGACAGGCCAGGAAGCAGTGGTTGCTTTTTCTCAGGCTTTCAAGAGAAAGGAATGCCTAGAGAGCAGAGTAGAGCAGCCGCCCACACTAGCTGGGGATGACAGAGTGCCCCAGGTCTGCAGAGTCACTGACATTCTCCTCTTAGAGCAAAGGATGAACTTTGTCGTCACATTACTCATGTTTTTCAGATGCTCAAAAAACTGGAAGAAATCAGGTTAAATCAGTACAGGAAGAAATCAGTGGACAAAAGCAAGTCTCTATGTCATCACTTGCCTCCAAGGGCAATTTTGGAGGAGAAAAAGGAGTACTGCTTTGCCCATTTGAAAGCTTAGCAAACCTGCCAACATTTCCACAGGAAGAGCATCACGTTCCTGTTTGTGCTCTATTTCAGACTGTGCTTTCGCCCCTGTGTGTTCCCCTCCTGAGAACATTCAACCCAGACAAAGCTAACTAAGCAGCCTAAACACCTGAACATACCTAAAAGCAAACACTGCCAGATGTATCTGGAGATACATCAAACCCATCATGTCATTTAGCTGCTCCGGAAGTCTGACTCTGTAAGACTCCGGTTTGGAGTTAGGCATTTGGTGGTGGAAGGTTTGCCCTGAGACTGAGCAGCTGAGCTCCATGTAAGGCCTGGGAGCAGGGCGAGCTTCACAAACCACAGGTGGTTTTTCCCCACACAGACCCCAGCTACGCGGTGCCAGGCCCTGCCCAACTGCAGGGATGAAAACCAGCCAAAACAGCTCAGCAATCCCCAGGTGGTGAGCTGTGGCAAAACCCTTGGACACTTATCCCAAAGATGCTCAAAATTAAGTCAGTAAGGGAGGCACTTTCTGCTTACAAATTAACATCCAATTATTCAAGCAGCCAGTATAAATTCCTAAGGAAAGCAATGGTGTATGTTTGTGGGAATTGGCCATTTGCCACTTTGAACTGCTTTCGCCGGAACAGTGGGATTTCAACAGACCCCTGCGCTTGATGCCGGCGGGAGGCACGGCGGTGCCCACCAGCTCTGCCGGCAGCTCCGCCGCTCACTGCGAGGGGCTGGGAAAACCCCATAAACCCACCGCAGAGCATCCTCGCTCTCCTCTAAACTTTCTAGGGCGGGTAAATGCAGCAACAGGAGAGCAGAGCGGAGGGACTTAACAGCCTGATCTTGCGCTAGGGTTTAAGTTAGAAATAACATCACTCTTTCTCATCTAGATCATATTAGGATTTTGAAAGGACAGTCACGCAACTTCCCCCGGCAGTTATGGCAGAACCGCGCTCAGAAATGAATGGAGCTCGTGGAAGCATTCAGGACCGAACAATCGGATTTATAATTAGGCCTAAAAAGGGAAGAACGCTGAATAAAAGCAGCACAGCCAATTTTAGAAGAAAAGGAAGTTCTGGATGGAATTCATTGGGGTAGAGCACTGAAGTGGAAATGGAAAGTGTTCAAAGATAAATGAGTTTAGGCCTAAGAGTTTGCTTGACATCTAGAAAATGTACTAGGAACACAGTGTCAAGAAAAGCTAACGTGAATAACAAAGAAACACAAGAAGTGAGAGAAGAGAGGAAAGAGCCATAAAACTTTGGGACAACAAAGAGTTGCAATTATAGAGGGAAATGTAATGAAGTGTAAAAAATCATAATGAAAGCAAAGATAGAGAATGAAAGGATGATTGCATATTTGCTTAATGCACATCGGAGAAGTGTCAAAGACATGGGGAACAAGAGGTCACTAAATGAGAAAATAAAGCCTCAGAGGAAAGGCACTGAATTTATTGCTTTAAATACAGATTTATTTGCCTGGGATTTACCGCTTGAGGGCCAATGACAGAGGCAAGCAACAGAAACATTTTCCTAAATTTCTGAAGGCCACAGGGCTTTTTTCTTAGACAACTGATCCAGCAATGCTGACTAACCCACCAGCAAAATGCTCAGAAACAGAGGGAAAACTCAGTCTAACCGGCCCCCAGTCAGTGAGGGGAACACCATTTGTCTACCAACACCCTTTATGGGCACCAGGAGTCCTGTCTCAGTGGCTCTGCTTTGCAGATCCTCTGCATCAGAGAGGGGGGTCTCCTGTCAGCCCTGATGGGGCTCATCTCCTTTGTGGGATTTTTCTGATAAGATGCAGTTGATGCCCAAAACACCTGCCACATCCCTCTTATCACCTCCCAACACCCTTGCAGTATGGGAGCTGCATACAGCAGGTTAATGCTGGGGCCCACAAAACCAGGTCCAGATCAGCAGGCCAAAATGTGATGAAAACCATCCCTGGTTCTCCTGTGCAGTGTCCCACGGGCACTGCTGCCTCCAGCACCTCTGTGGTTATTAAAAGGCAAACTCAGGTTTTGTCAGCTATGGGGAAAACTGAGCTTTGCTACTGAATGAAATACAGACAAAACTCTGTTACCTGAGAATATATTCCTTCTCCAGCACGAGGCACAGCTGTGGCTCTGCATTTACCGATCTGTGTCTGTTTTTTGACTCCAGCAGAAGAAAAAAGCTCTTTCTGTGGAACAGTGTCCCCAGCTGTCCTCTCCCACACCCTGGGTACCTGCAGGGCTTCGAACACTCTTTTCTGCCTTGAAATGGGGAATGGCCATGAGCTGCAGGTCACACTCTGCCAGGGTAGCTGGGAGAAGATGGCACTGAAGGAAGGGGCCAGAACCCTGCAGACAACAGGCCAGTTCTCAAAATCATGGCCTGGGGCAGGAATCAGAAGCTAAAGGACAACATGGCTAAGACTGCTCCATCTCACACACCAAAAAGAAACACTGGATGTGACACAAGGAATGAGTCCTCATCTTATCTATATGTCCCAATGGTGGAAGCCCATGTGGGTGCTGGATCACCCCAGCTGAAGGGGTTGGGATCCCTAAAGAAGCATGGAGTACCCCTCGGCTGGCCCAAACCATCCCTCCCTCTGGGACCTCCAGGGCTCAGTGCCATCAGGAGTGAGGCCAAGGAGGACCTTGCAACCTGCAACGGGCCAGGACACCCACAAAAAAAGCAAAAACGGAGTGGAACAAGGCTGCCAAGTGCATTTTCCCTCAAAAAACCTATGAGCAGCAGAGTGACACCCTGGGAGCGGGATCCTACTGGTGCATTTATCAACTGAGAGATATCTAGACAATTAGTTGTTTTCTTTAATTTAGGACTAATTTTGTCCCACCAGTTTAAATTAAAGCCCCCAATAGGATAATTTCCTCACAACCATAATTTTGTTACAAGCTTTTCATTAATCCAATCACAACTTCTTTAATATTATTTGGCAGCTGATTGAGACTACAGTAACCACAGGGGTTTGCGTGCATTGTCTCATTTCTGATAAAAAAAAAGTAAAATGAGTCCAATTAAAAATTCTTTTAGTACTGTCTAATATGTGAAACTCCCCAAAGTCAGGACAGAAACATCATCATTCTAGCCACGCAGCTCGTCTGTGGGTGACAGCAGAAGCTACATGCTAATGTCAGCTGTCCGTAAGTGTCTGCCTGTCTGTTGCAATAATATATTTGAAGAGAATTGCCAGGGTAGAAATATTCATGTTTGAAAATATTTGTCTATGACTTTGTGGAATTTTCTCCAGAGTATTTTGGATTGACCTCAGGTCTCTTTCAGCTCCCTGAAGTCTTATTTGAAGCATCTTGGGCCACGATGCCAATATTCAGCACACGACAATTCCCTGCAAATCTCATATTCATAGCAAGAAATGGAAGAGAGAGAAACCTGGTGGTGGAAAGGTCTTGTGGCAGTAATAACATACAGAGCATTGTCAGATGGGGAAACTTCAGCATGGAGATGTGCTAATTTGGAGGGGAAAAAAAAAGAATAGAAAGCAGTGGGGATTTTAAAGTGAATTCAAGTCTTAAAAATTGCACTTTCTTCAAGTCATACACAATCACTCCTGACAGAAATTTTTCAGACATATTGAAATATAGAAGGAAGGTGACAGAAATCCCTTGAAATAAACACAACAAAGGAGTCGAAAGAGAAAATCAAAATTAATCTAGGCTGTATAATAGAAATATTAAAGCCAACGGGATCAGTTCCCTTCTTCTCTGTGAGCAAGAGCCCCCAGGCATGGAGAGGCAGCTTCAGCCTCGGGGGAAGAAGGTTTCCCTCTCCCCTCTGTATGCAAAGCTGGCTCATGAGAAGCATCGATGGCCTGGACCAAATCCTGAGAGCAGTCGCAAAGGCCTGCACCTTTGTGCTGTGGTGGGGCAAAGCCCACCCAGAGGCTTCGGAGAGGGTGCTGGAGCCAACAGAGGTGCAGGCAGGGGGAAGGCAAGAGGCAGTGGCTGCTCACCAACTCATGCTGAAGGCACGTTGGAAGGATGACCAAGGAGGCACAACAGAAAGGACATTTTTTTCCCCCAGCAAACAGTAAATGCAATGGCAAAGCGAGGGGGACAGGCACTAAAACACTCCTGAATTTGGGCCAAACATGACAAATGATTCCAGAGGAAAAAAAAAAAAGAGTGTATTTTAATAAAAAAAAAATATTTTGTGTGGACTTTTCAAAGACAAAACACTTCTACTTTCCACTCCAAGGCTGCATTCACATTTCAAATTGACAACATCCCAAATGAGAAAAAGAAAAAGATTTAGAAGAACCCAGGGATGAACCCCAGCGCTTAGTTTCTTCTAGATGAAACCCTCTCGTGTTTGCCACACACCTTTTGAGCAGGTCAGGCCAGGCTGCCTGTCAGCATGCTGGGCTCCAAGCAGGTCTCCAGATGAAAAAAACCCTCATCTTCAAGTTATTCCCACACTGTGCTGCTGGGAGGAGGAAGAAGGCTGTGCCTTTGCACCCACTCTGTACAGAGCATGGCCGTACCTTTCCCCAGCCCCTCAGTCCACAGCATGGGCACGTGAAGTCTTGGTCACTGATTTATTGAAAGAAGTTGGGATCTGCGTCCTTCTGTCACCTGCAAACCTCTCAATTCCTAATTAAGCTCTCATTAAGAAGCATACCTGCAGTGGCTGGGTGCCAGCACAGCGCAACTGGCAGGAGTTTTAATCCTTCCCTGACTTCACCTTATAGGCAGAAGACAGCACTGAGCAATGCTAGAATTTCTATTCTGTGCAATAATTTAACATTTTGAATGCACTTTCCATCCAACTCAGGGACAAGTCAAGATCCAGAAGTTACCCCAAAAATGAACATGAAGAAGAAAATTTCTCTCGAGGAACTACCTTTTTCCAGTGAAAACTAATTCTGCCAGAAAACATGGAAGGTGAACTGCAAGCTGCAGCCACATCCCTGCTCACCTGCTCCTGCGGCCATCCTGGCCACGCTCGAGCACAATGGGAAAATCAATACCCCTGGCCCGAGCTGAGCACAGGGCTGTTTTCATACCTGAGTATGGCTGCATAGACAGAGAATAAGTGGTAGTGCCCTTTCATGCCCCCTTATACTGAGCTGATAAGCTTGGGAATTACGGCTTTTCCACCTCAACAACACATTTTTCTGGTAGCTTTTTTTTTGTGGTACCAGATTCTACCCCAGGTTAAACACATCAAGGCTTCCTTGTTCAGAAGTGAACGTTGAGTAACTTGTGCCTTCAGACTGGGTCAGGAGAGGTTACCTTTACACAGTGGCATTGCACCTCTTCCCTGCTACCCAAGCAATCTAAGCAGATCTCTCATTTTGTCGTTACAGCTCTTCATTTTGTGTCCTCAGCTAAAAGGAATTAACTTCTACCAGGCTTGAAAATGGCAGGAGAAACTAATGAGAACCATATCAATAATTATGGAGGCTTCGTGTTATGGTTTTCATACATCTCAGCCAACAAGGATAAGAAGTGCCCAAGAAGTGCTGACTTTCTTGCCATGCAGGGAGGCAATCAAGCCTCATATCCTAGGAAAGGTGTATGATGGACATCAGTGGAGGAAAGGGGAAAGTAACCGGAGTAGTGTGTGAGCCAGGCACCTAGGACCTGTCTACATGGGGCATGTATCAGCAGGGAGTTTTCCTGGTCTGATCTTTGGATTGAGAGGTGTCTTTGGGTGCTAGGGTACCCTAAAACCTGGGAGAATTGAATCCCAACTCAAAACAAGAGCAGTCACAGTGAGTTGTACCCAGCTCTGATCAGGACCTGGGTGCTGAGAAGAGGCAGCAGAGCTGGAAATGCACAGTCAGAGCAGTTCAGTCCTGTATTCAGAGGGACTCCAGTCCTAGTACTTGTTGAAATTAGTCTTTGCATGGATACGTATAAATAAATCGAGGACACTGCTTGCGTAACAGTAACATTTTGCAGTATCTGGCATTTGCCGCTAGTTGAAGGCTAAGCAAACCATGCTTCAGTGGAGCATAAAATTGCTTTTCCTTTGGAACAAGCAGGGCATTGTAGTAATAGGCAAAACTGTACATTGTGTTAACGGCTGTATTTTCACATTATTGATTTACATTGTGTAATGCCATGCAAGACCTGTTTTCAATGATATGTGCATCTGTCATATCACAATAACTGCAAAAGACTGGGTGCTGCTAGGAGAATGAAGCACGGGGGATCCTGGGGCATATTCACATCCATGTGCCCATCATGTGGAGGTGATGATTAGGGGGATGTTGTGGTAATGAGCAGGTCCCAAGTGTGCGCTATGTAAATCAAGGCTGCCTGGGTCAGCTTCCACTTACTGTGCACATGAAACTTTTTCAGGCTGCTTACTCTTCTGACAAGGAGAGCATAAGGAAATGGCCTCCCCTTGGCAGCTTCCCCTCAGCTATACCTGTTTCAAGGCATCCAAGATGGATGGGTTGCATTTATTTCCCCTCTCCTTTCCAATTTTTTTTTCTGCTGGGGTCAGATCTCCGCAGCCCTGGCATGGGGATGCCTATGAGAATCATCAGCCACTGAGTGAAAGCAAGCAGAGCAGTATGAGAGAGAACCACTAAAGATGTAACCCATGAGGTTTGTTACAGAAAATGTCATTACTAAATACACCTGAAAATGAGAGGACAAATACTCTGCAAATACAGTGTTTTGATTCTAAGGGAGTTCACCTCAGAAACACAATAATAAAGTGTTGTTATCGTCTGAAACATTTTTTAAATCACTATATAGTTAATGCAAAACTTTGTTTTATATTATCTAGCCTGGTGGTAAACTGGGTAAGCTTTCATTATTGTGTAATATCTGACTTCACTGCTTACAATAGCCCCGGGTGCTATATATTATATCAAGGAATATTAAATAATTTTCTTCCTTTGTATTTGGTTATTTCTAAATGGATTAAATTGTCTCATTGCTTAAAGAGGAAGGACAATCCTGGGCCCAGCTTGCCAGATCAAGAACTGAGCAACCAGACTTCAATTCCTTCCTCAGCTACAGACTTTTTGGCCTCAGGCAAGTCACTTAGTCTCTTCGTGCATCATCCCCTCCAACTGCAAAAGGACTCAGCTCTTCTCTGGAGGATGCCGAGAGCAGCAGCACAATAACATCTGAGAAGGGCTCAGCCACCCAGAGCTTGCAGAGAGGCATGGGACACAAGGACAGACTGCCCTAAAATCAGACATCACTTAAATATTTGTTTAGAATGTGTCAGATTTAACAATCAGAGGGATTTTTTTGTCAGCAGGTAGTGCCAATTTGGAATATTTAAATATTGGTCTAAGAATCAGCTCTTTCCTTTTAAGTTTCTAGAGCTGAAGAGATGCCTCAGGTGGGGACCATGAGATGCCCTGATGTTCCTGGCCACCTTGACCTTCCATCCACACAGCAACACATTGTGTCTTTAGACACCAGCATGAACCAGCAGCTTTGGATTCAAAATGCAAGTGAGAAGAACAGTGTACCAACAAACACCAACCATGCAGTGGCTAAAGGAAAGATGTTTCGCTTCTACTGAGAACATGTAGGTATCTCTGCTGTGATGGATGTGTTGATTTTTTATTTATTGCCCTTTTCAGTCCTGAAGCAGCTCAGCTGTCCCTTTGCCAGCACCTCATGGGGGAGATATAATTCCATAAAATTGCTTTTGACCCCAGCTACCTACTACAATACAGAAACATTTTTAAAGCTCAGGACAATGTGCCACCTATCTCCTGCCTGTCCCTGCCTCGATGCACTCATATCCACTGTGTGCTTGTCACATTACTGAAGTGGAAAACCAGGGTTAAATGGCAGCTCTCCTTTTCAGTCCACCTTTAACTGGAAATTAGGGTGGGTTTTTTCCTTCCTTCCTTCCATATTTTATTATTTTTTTTTATTTTCTCCCAGTCTGAATCTCTTCTCTTTGCTTCAGTTGAAAAACTGAGGGGCACTTTACCAAATTCTTATTTCACATGGCCCAAGATAAAAATCAGAGACATGGCATAATCTTAATGATTACTGCCATGGACTGAAAGAAACAATCTAAGCTAAGGAAAGTTTTCACTCTTCTATCATTGATGTTTTCTTTGCTAATTGCTCTAATGCATTTGCATTGATTTCTTTTGAGTCTGTTCTATTCTCCAGATCTGCAAGTCGTTAATGATCAAACATTGTTTTAAATGTTAGTTCTGTCATCAACAGCTAACAGAAGCAATGCAACTCTGAACTTGGGTCTCAGAAGGTAAAAGTCTTTTCAGGTTGTCTTGAAATACTCAGATAAATCCCGTTAGCTTTCTCCACACCATCAAAGCATTTGGATAGCATAAAGCAACTGAATACATAAAAATGTATCTAAACACCTTGTAAATCCCTACACAGAGCCGTTGCCGACACTACTTTTAACCCTAGGAAAACATTTCACCAATTACTGATCAAATACAATACAGCTAAATTTCACCGCCAGCACATCATTTTGATAATGGGTATGGAAATTATCCATTCAATAGCTATTCAGAAATAACTTAGAAAGATTGGTTTTCAGATACTTCTGAGAATCCTAGAATAATCCCCTATAATCACCGTGGTGAGAATCCACCAACATTTTTCCCTTTGAAAAAGGGTGTTTGGGGCGAGAGCGTTGGTGGTCTCTGCCCGTCCTCCGACGGATGCGTTCAAACAATATATCTGAAATCACCAGCACTTTGCTGGCAGAGGACTGAGTGGTTTCATACTCTTATATGACTCAGTCGAGAAAGTCTGTCAGCAAGGGGAGACACTTTAGCTCTCCCCTATCAGCTTGGCTTCTCAGGTGCACCTCAGCAACCTGTCAATATAAATTTTCTTTCTTTCTCACAAGGCAAACTTGCATCATTTTCTATCGAGAGTCTGGAAGAAACAAAACAAAACAAACAAAATAAAGTAGCTAAAATAAGCAATAACTACACTTTGCAGATCCCTGCTGCTCTGTGCCAGCTGCTAAACGCGACCCAGGAGTATTTTAAAATGTTTCGATTTTATGATCTTTCTTGCTTCTTGATATGAGGCTGAAAGGATTAATTCTTTCTTCTTTTGGGTAAGATGGCATCTTCTGATTTACTTTACTGATTTCATAGACCTAGAATTTGGTCTGTCCTGCCTCACTAGAGGAGATGAAGCAGTGTGGCTGTTGGACAAGAAATGTTTTCCTTCTCCAAAGTGGTAATTAGGCACGGGACATAAGCATAATAAAAAGAACCCCCAGATATTTCTAAAGCTTTCCTTTCCCCTTCAGTAACTCAGCTTTTGCTCCCTTGTGAATTTTATGCTGTCCAGGTACCACACAGTCCTCTAGCCCAAGGAGAACTAAACTTCTCTATACTTGCATACAAAACCCTCTGGGGACCCCCTGCACTTGTGCCCCCCTTGCCACCCTGCAGCAGAGGCAGAGGTGTCTCTGCTCCTGTGTCACCCGAATGCAGTGGCTGTCCCCAAAGGGAGACAAACCTGTCAATCTAAAGCAAAGGGCAGCTACTGCCCAGCAACACCTTCCACCCCATCCCAGGGCCAGGCAGCTTATTTTTATGGATAATTATGCAAGGGGTTAATTGAGGGCAGAAAAGCCTCCCCTGGGAAGCCTGATAAAAGACCACAGCCTCATTTTTCACCCAACAGGTGAGGACCACAAACACACACATGGGCTGTCTGAATCACTAGTCTCTGTAGCAGTTTGCTACCATCCCAGAGCAGAGGAAAGAGAAACATGTCACCAGCGAGGCACCAGCCCAGGGAAATGCTGCGGCATCAGCAGGACCCATGTGTTTGCTGTCCATACTAAAATGGCAAAGTCATCCCTTCCTATCCCAAAACTGCAGGTTTCATACCCCAAAGGGCAGTGCACAGGAGTAAAAGAAGGGTTAATACTGCAAAATACTAGTCTGAAAAAACCTTTCTGATAGCTGCACATGGCTCAGTTTTCATTCACAAGCAAGTTCACAGAAAGCGAAGAGCAGCCACAAGAACACAGGCATGAACACGCACCACAACAACCCTGCACTGGCCAGCCTAAAATCTCCACAGTTAGAGGAAAGACAAAACACCATCATCTGGTTCATAAGCAAAACCATTTCCTGGTGGCGTGTGGAGTGAGTCACACATCAAACCCACTCACAAACAACATGCTGGATCCCTAATGATTTGGGGAGAGAATGACAGTAGCCCAGGACTGTCACACGGTGTCACTGGACAAGTCTTCAGCTAGCCAAGTCTGCCTGCACATCACTCAAAGCCAAGAAAGGGGCAAATTTGGGCATTTGTGCTATAAACAGTTATGGCAGCTCTGTGGTAACAGGATCAGAAACACTTTGGGGAGTGGAGAGGGTACATACAGTCAGGTAGAGCCGAGAGAGATGGCAGCACCAGGACACGTGATGGAGGGGCTGAGTCCTCCTCTCTACCTGCTGAGCTGAGCCTTCAGCTGCAAGAGGAGTTGGACATGAAGAACATACAAATCCCCCAAACCTCAGGGGTTTCCTTTCACAGGAGGAAGTGTGGACTTTAGCAACAGCACCTGGAAATCCCCGGCAGCATTTGTAAGCCATGCTCCCAGCCAGGACATGGGGCATGAGGCAGCCAGGGAGACCCACCAGCCCCAACACTTGGGTAACTCTTTGAGCAGGCTGGGCAGCACTCGGGGCAGCCTTGCTGCAGGGCTTTTTTATATCAGCTTTACCTTCAAGACAAGATTATTGACCTTTCCAGTCCAGTATTTAACAACCCCCATTCATCCTTACTTTTCCCTTCCCTTCCACATCATTCCCTTTGTTGCTCTGTAATAGGAGAGGCAACAGGGCACATATTTCTGCAGAACAAAGCATTATCATCCTAATTACAGTTTCCTGGTGTTTTCTTCACTTTTACCATTTTATTAAAAACAATTAGCTGAGAAGAACCATCTTTTTTAATCTCTACCCTATTGTTCTCATCTCTCTCTGAATCCAAGGAGGTCTTTTCAGAGGCTATTTTATTCATAATTACATATGTTGGAACAACTGCTCAAAAAGAGAGCCCAGAAAGGATTCTGACAATACTTTCCTAGCAGGCTCGGTCCTGCTGTTCCGAAGTGTGTAATGCTAACGATTTAATAAAATGTATGTGAAAACAAGGGCTTATTTTCAACAGTCTGTGTAAATGATGGATGCAGCCATGCCATGAGCGTTGGCCTAATGGATTGAGGAGGAGTTGGAGTCACAGTGAAATCAGAAGCCAAAGACTTTTGTTTCACTGCCAGACTTGGCTTCCCCAACTCCTTTGAGGAGTCTGTCTGCAGGCAGGTATGACCACGAGGATAATGCAGTGAGGGATGGGGATTTTACAAGACAAAGATCCCAGATCTATCCATTTGCACTCAAAACCTACAGGACTTTGTTACTCTTGTAAACTGGAGGAAGGTTGTCCCCATGGTCTAGTTTAGCCCCGAAGCTCCAAGCCTGATTTAAGTACAGTCCACTCTAGCTTGAAAGATGACTGCTGGATTTTTTGCATATGTATAATCGCTATTCCAAAGATTTCCCCCCCAGTTTTCTGTTTAGCCTATAGGATTTTATTTAAAATAGTACAGCCAGAGCACTGCAATTTTTCATTTGAAAGAGTTTTTTTAATTTATTTTATTTTTTACACTGGGGAAAACTTTAAAATGTATCATATTCAGTCAATTGGCTCTTGAAGTTTTTTTCAAGCTTCCCCTCCACCACCTTTGTTAATTACCCGCCATTTGAACAAGGGTCTTCTCCTGCCTTGATCCTGCCGTGAAATCACGATGCTATATTTGTCTTTCTAACATCAAAGTCATTTCCATGGTCACCAACTGTGATGTCATAAACACATTTTTAATGGCTTGTTTACAGCAGGGAACAGAAGGAGAGAAGAGATTATGGGTGGAAGGAAACTCTTATCGATACACAACAGTTTTAAGCACAACTGTGAGACTGAAGCATGCAGAAAACTTGAGGCCAAAAAAATTCCTTGCTGAAATAGCTTCTCTTCTGAAGCTCATCCCAGCACAAAAATCCCTTTTTAAGTTACTAGGAAACAAGCAATTCCAATGTATTACTATTAGGTCAGTCAGCCCAGAGCTGTGTAAGGTTCTTTCTAAGCTTGGAGGACAGCAAACCCATGCCCCAATCCATCCAGCTCACTGTATAAATGAACACACACAACGCATTCTCAGCAACTCCTACAGAAGTGTGTGGGCAGGACACAGTGGGATCTGAGCACTATTGGCCTATATAGTTTTACTTGTCTCAGGTCACAACAAGAATCAGAATTCCCTCAAGAGACACTTCAGCTGGACCAGAAGGTACTTTTTTGTCCAATGATGGTTGTGAGACCCTGTCTCTCTGTATGGGGGGTTACCACATGCAGTCAACCATTCATGAGAAAGGTTTATTTTCTGGCAAAGAAGAGCAAATGCCAGAACCAGCTTGAGCTTTTGGCCACAGAAATATCAAGGTCCTTCAGGCTGTGTGACCCCACAGCCCAGCCTAGCTCCCCAACAAGCCCAAAGCAATGCAAACTCCTCCTAGCCAACTCTCTGCTTTGGTAGCAGGGTTGAGACATAGCCAGCTGAAACAGCAGGGTTGTCCACGTTCCTCAGTTAAAGTGGAAAGAAAAAACCCACGTCCTGCATTTCTCTCCCACAGGGCACAACACAGAGATGGTTTAACAGGAGTCCACCAACACATCTGGTCTCTGTTTTGAGCTCTACTAATGTCGCTTCCATGTTTCTTGCCTTTCTTCCCAGTAGCTCAAAGCCAGCATCAACTGTTGGTTTCCAGTGTCTCCCCAAAGCAACCCTGCTCAGGTGCTGCCCATTCTTGATAGATTAATTGGGCAGACCCAGACAGACTCCATGTTGGAAGCTGGATGAGGCAGGGCCTGGTGCAGCAACTCTTGTCCCATTCCAGGGCAGAAATAAGTTCCTTCAGCCTTAGCTGGCGGAGAAACCAAGTCACACATAATTTCTCTTAGAAGTAATGCAGATGTTTCCCATAGTCTCCAGAAGCCAATTCCTGGTTCAGGCATCAGCCAAGCATTATCTCTTCAGGCGAAAGGACTCTGACAGGGAACTGAGCACCCCACTTCTGCCCTGGAGGTCATTTGAGAGAGCCCCAGCTGATGATTCTGAGATAGCCCTGAGAGAACCCTGGCAGAGGGAGATTGCCGTGGTCAGCCAAAGAAACCAGCACTGAGCACAGCTCTTCAGTGTAGGGAAACACAAAACCTTGATGCCACCTTCTCAGGGGACGTCAGGAATGGCCAAGGAAGGGCTGACACACTCCTGGGTCAGCAGAGGACCTGCAGCAGTCTGCCTGAAAATGGTTTCCCAAACTGGGGTCCTGGTCAGCTCCAGGGGGTGCCTGCTCTCACAGTCTGCCAGGACCAGGGCCGTCCCAGTGGTACCCCGAGTGAGCCAGCTTTTGCATGACTGCGGGCTCTCTCTGCACCCAACCTCCTCCAAGAAAAATCCTCAAGTACAACTCATCCCGGAGCCTACAGGAGGAAGGATTGGGGCTGCTTGAAGATGTGGAGCCATCTCTGGCACTTGGCTGTCTTAGAGACATCAGAACAAGTCATCACTGTACATATATTTCAAGGAGATTATCTCCCTCCCCTACCCAAAGAAAACATGAGAGGGGAGAAACAAAACTCACCAGATGATGAAATTCCTAAATCCTCATCCCATGAGAAGAATTAATGTAGTTTTTTTCCTGCTCCAATACTGGGAGCTCCCCAGTAGGAGATCCTATTCTACATCACACGCTAGCAAGGGTAGCTTTCAGCAAGCTCTTTTCTGGAGTGAGAGCAGTCCTGGCACACAGGAGCTGGGATTTCACACACCCTATTCATCACCGAGGTACAGAACAAGTGAACCACCATTTTGCTGCAGTCCCACAGCAGGAATAAAATGGTGGCATAGATGAAAACTGCCAGATCAAACACAATCCAGTTGCCTGTCACCACCTGCAGCTCTTTTCCGCCTTACATGTAACACTGAATTCTTAATCAGGTTAATATTTGATTTCTGGGTGCTTAAACAAACAAAAAAAATAAACCACCACAAAAATTTCACAACAAAAAAATATAATACTATAATAGATGATTAACATTGCAGCCATGAAGTACTGAGATGCAAATTATCGATGTCAGAATTTACATTTCTCCCACAAAATGGCAAGTCCACAGCTCTGGTGTTTATTCGCACAGGCAACTGGCTCACCCAAAGCTACCAAGAACAACTAACTGTACATATGTTTAACACACAAAGGGCTCAATCTCTTTCTAGTATCTTTTGAGAAACATTACAGTGTCTGAGAAAGGCAAAAGTGTTCACTTAATTGCTCTTAAACAGCCCCTTCTCCACATTACACCAAACTGCTGCTTAAACACAGAGACCTTTTGAAAGGCATTCCTGGAGGATGGCAGGAAAGTAGGCAGGTGTGGTGTTTCCAGGGAGGACAGTCAATACACATCAGGCAGGAGAGAGTTTGCATTTTTCCTTTGTGATTTGCACATTTCTTCCGCTCACACACAGAGTAAATGTACCCTAAAGCTGAGCCTGAGCACTAGAACAAGTCCCAAGTCCCAGAGACTGGGACAGGCACACATTCCTCGCACTGAACAAGAGACCAGCAACAAAAGGAAATTAATTTCTGTCTGTGGAGAATTCTGCTCTGTATTCAGCTTTGAGTTTAAATAATTTCAATATACTACACAAAAAATGGATTATTACAAACAACTTGGTTTTTCAACCAGAATGAAGCAGTGTAACACTTAACAGCAGTTCTTCCCAATAGCATAAATTACTTTTAAAATTAAAGCATATATCATCTCTTTAGAGCACAGAGCACACTTAAAATTCCTTATTTCTTTCTTTCACAGCCAGTGACTGAAACAAAATATTTCTTGGCTTACACTTTTTAACCAGTTTGATTTGTACAGGCTGTAGATTTGCTGCATTCTGCTTTTCTAACAACACATAATTCAGCAGTGGAACACACTTCCTATTAGATTCTATTTAACAACTACTTTCTACTTTATTTTCAAATACCCTAGTAATCAAATGTTGCAAAATGAGTTACTGAAGTGATTTTTGTTTTTAAAGGCATTTGACTCATTTGTAAGACATCTTGGTAGCAGTTAGAGATTTCTTGTTCTTTCTTTATCTCTCATATATTTTTACGTCTGATAGTTAAACCACTATTTAAAAAAATAATACCCAAAGACTGCAGAAACAGCTCAAAAAAAGACTGGTTGAATGGATAGGAAAAAAAAATATCACCGTACATTTCTTTACTGGAAATCTTTGATCAACTAGATGAAGGTCCACCATGCAAGGAGCCACTGTACTCAGTCCAGTATTTTACTTCAGACTCAGGTACTGCAGATCACTGGTGACCAGTACATAAATTTTACATCTTTTCAGCTTCCCATCTAATAAAAATCACTACATAAAATGCTCAGCAAAAGCAACAGACCTGGTCTTTCTCCCATTTTGATCAAGAGCAACCTTTTGCTGGGTTCAGTAAGGTCAAAACCAGGCTTTAGAGAAGCTCTTTGGATGCGCCAGAAACAGGCACAGAAAAAACCTTCCTCCCTTCCCCAAAACCCCCACGTGTGCCCAGCCCCGACACCATCAGAAAGAGCAAAGAAGGGGAATTTCCATCACCAGCATCGCCACTTTTAGGGTAAAGATGAGCTTCCTTAAACACGAGCTTAGAGCTTAAATACGGGGGAAAAAGTTCAAGTTGGATCATTTCACAGCATTATCTCTGCTGGAGAAGGTACAATGTGAGCTGACGGGGACTTTTCACAGGCAAGAATTAGGAGCAGTGCTTTTTCATTGCTTGATCTTGCAGACTACAAAAGCTCAGTCTTGCGAAAGGGCAGGCGTTGCCACCGTATAATAGTCCAAGTTTAGCCTAAAACATAAATGGTGCCTATACAGCGTTAAATAGGGAAGCTGGTTCTGATGTATTGTGTCTCTGCTTTTCACTTTTTCGAAATACAGCAGAAACGCCAAATAAAACAGCAGATTTGAACAGCTCATGCCGATGTAGAAGACGGGGTCGCAGGTATTTACCACAGTTTTCAAGAGTGATGTAAAGTCTGGTTGTAAAGTGAATTTGCATGAAACAATTTAAAGACAATAATGGAATTTTGTCTTTAATATTAATCAATGTTAAGGAAAAAAAACTCAGTACAGGTGACCAGCTACAGGATACCAGGATGGACAACATGTAACTGTACCTTAACCAGGAGCACAGGCTGCTGAGAGCTGGGTCTGGCTAAAGAACCAGCAGGATTTCCCCCAAGCTGGGCTTGACACAGCCACTCACCCAGCCATGCTGATCAGGACATCCACACTAGCAGAAGACCCCTCATTTGCCAATATGCTCTGCTGCCTTTGGCTCCCCCTAATTTTTGCTATGCATCTTTTATATAATTTTTATAACATCCCTAAGTGAGTCTGCACAAAGCTTAACATTAACTCAGGCTTCTTGACCCAGCTTACCTTAAGGATTTTAAGGGGAAGAAAAGATGAAAAAAACAGACAAAAGGAAATTCTGGTGCCAAGCAGCCCTTCTGCAGAAAACATCACACAGCTGGGTTATTGTCCCAAACTCCTTATCTCTTGCCTCAGAGAGCCACATAATGCTTTTGGGAGCAAGCAAGAGCTGAGAAGCAAAGGAGAAGCAGAAGGCACAGCAGTTATCCAGGAACAGGAAAAGTTGTCCCATCCTGCAAGCACCAGGGCTTACTTCCATTTTATTAGTCATTTTAGCCTAGCACTTCCATATGCACCTGCCTGACAAGTTCTGAGGCAAAGATACACCTTGAGGAGAGGCTTGAAGGAGAAGGCAGTGGTAAAGAGAGATGGAGGGTATCCCAGAAGGAGGTTATCAGTCATTAGACATCACCCCCAGGTGAAAACAATGCCTCATCCCGAGCTTCTGTTTCCAAACATGATGAAGATATGGGGAAAAAGATGCTATTGTGTTACCATTTTTCACAATAAAATATTAGAAATAATGTTTTGGAGCATTCGGTTTGTTAAATGGGACATTTGGCTTAATAAAGAGAGGCCAAAATGTCTGTGTATTATTATGCTGGAAGGAAGAAGGGATGATTAAAATTCTCCTGTATATTGAGCAGCACCAGAAAATGCATGTCTCTGGGCAGCTGGGCATTTACACCCTGGGAGAGTGATCAGATGGGCAAAACTCAGCAACAAAACTCAGTGGCAAAAAACCCCCTCTGATCTCACAGGCAGAAACATTAACCCCTAAGTTATTAAATTAATAGGAACCATGAGGGAAAATATTGAATGTCTTTGCTTTGGCTCACTGTGTTTTTCTGAGAAGGCTGCAAAAGGAAATTTGTTGGGGGAAACGGTTTATGCTGCTCCTGGAGGCGGCCATCTGGGATGCTGAGATTACTATTTTAGATTTCTATTATCTGAAACTCCACTGGCAGACTCTGTAAAAAGGAGTTTATATATTCTGTAGTGGGGTTTAAGTAAAACTATTTTATCTAGGGACTAAGAAATATGTGTAATTACTGTAGGTGGATAATGCTTTTTCATTGCCATTCACCAAAATTAGTTTACCAGATATTATTCCTAAGAGGTATAATTAAAATCAACATAAAATCCAGAACACAGCAAAAATAAAACATTAGGAGATAATGTCTTTAAAATTACTAGACCAAACAGTCCTCTGCACTGCGGTACAAGCGTAATCACTCTCTGGCTAGTAGTGTTTGTTTTCCCCGTACAGAGATGCTTTGAACTCCCAGGCTTCTCAGGCGAGCTGTTACTTTGCAGCCCATTGTAAGAAGCAGTTATTTAATAACACTCCATATTAAACTCCTTCTCTAAAAAGCAAATGAGAGAACTGTATTGAATGCAGGGTCTCGACACCACATTTGGCCTCTGCATTATTTCCTAAGCTCCCTTTGAAAGCAGACTGGAAACCTCCACGGTTTTTTAGGCAGGTTCAGATCTGGACCCATGTACCTGTCATTAACTCCTGCCCTGGCAAAATGTCCAGGGATGTAAATGGGACTCATGCCAGGGGAAAAAACAAATGCTGAATCTCACACTGAGTAACAGAAAAGGCATTTTAGAGCCAGGTACTTGCACCAGATGTTTAATCCTGTTTTCTGCTCATACAGAAGACATAACCTGATGTTAGATGCCACCTCTCATTATGAATGTCTGGCCATCCTTGTTAATGAAAGACTTTGTTTTCTTTTTGCAAATGTTATTAAGCAAAGAACAAACTGATTGTCTAAATTGATTAAGCAGATTCATTCCAGTGAAAAATTTATTATTTGCCTAGTTCATTTCATCAAATCAATTCAGGGGAAAAAGGCTCCATGAATTAAACTAATCACAAATATATATTTTAAAAGCCAGACGTTACTGGCAGGATACAGTTAGTGCAGTCAATCACTAGGACAATAACTGAATTTTAAAGCAGCATCTTGCATTGCTTCTCAGAACCTTCTTTGTCTTTTCTTTCAGAAAATTGGTGTTTGGGGGCCAAATTCTGCCCCTATTTAGTCCCATACATTCTCATTAAACTTCTATGGGTGCCCAGGAGTCCTTCTTGGGGAAAAACCCCATAATATTCAACTGGCATTTCCTATAAAATAGCAATCATACACTAATTAGAAAGCTAACTCTGATAGATTAATAAGAATTTCTGAGTGCTTCAGTACAGCTCTTGAAAAACACATTTTTAAAAATAAAATGTCATTCATTTATTAGACTGAACACACACATTCATTAGGCTCACTCACACTGCAGTCAGAGAAGGCTCCTGTATAATCTTTTGCAGGACACAAATGGAAAAGTCAGCCTAGAATGCTAATATTCAATTCAGTTAAAAAGAAAGATCATCCATCACATTTATATTTCTCCAGCAAATGATAGACAGGATTTGGGCTTTTTGTGAATGGATATGTGTACACAGACACACATATGTTTTATAGATTTTTTTCCGACAAAGGTAACTTTGAAACCACCATTCAAGAAGAATCTTTTGTTATCGTCTAGATCTTTGCAAATAGGTTTGTCACAGATGGCTCGCTAAAAGCTCCAGGGTCTCACTTAACAGTTGATCTAATAAAAACCATTCTCCAACTTTTTTTTCTTTATATCCTTTGAGCCCAGAGGTGCAGTAGCATTGCTGCCAGGATCTCCTCTCAGTGTGGCTGTAACTCCCGTGCCATTAACAAGGGTTAAGCAAAGACATTGTGAGTACGTGGTGCATGGTACAGCCTGGAGATAACTCTGCAGCATTTCCATCCCAGTCTCAGGTTAACAATTCAGAATAATATTTTCCTACCCAATGATTATATTCAGTCCCACAGCTCTTCGATGATGCCAGTTTCAAGTAACTCTAAATAGGCCTGTCTTGTGCTGAACTTTCTGAGCATTTTGGCTGGCACCCATGGTTCAACACACAGGCACACATACACAAAAAACCACTTTGTAATTACAGCTCACTGGTCTCCTCTCCCTTTTTCAGTAGCTTTTCTCTAAAAACAAGGGGAAGTTTTGCCTTTGCCCGTTGTGCCCGCTGAGGGCTGAATTCGTGGGGTGGATGCTTGGCGGCACAGCCAGTGTTTTGGCACCCATGCTTGCTGTCAGGTAGACTTTGGGATCTTAGACAAGAAAAGATTTTACAACAGCATGGTGTGAGAGCAAAAGCTATAAACACTGTGGCATAAGCAATAATTTAAAAGGCAATAACAGCAAAGCTCCAAAAGCTCACAGCTAAGATGCTGAAAGAAACCTCATATACAGAACAGCATTACAAAAGGAATGTAGTGCTTTGAAAGACGCAGCAATGACAGCTCTGAGGACTTCATCCCTCCCCTTCCCGACAGCAGCATCATGTCACAAGTGTGCCGGGTGCTGCCAGTCCCGGGGAGGCTCAGGGAAAGGAAAGATTCCCCCCCACCCACGGCTACACATGGAGCCCCCCAGGCCACCTCCCTGTCCCCCTTAGCTGCGGGGAGGAGCCACAGCTTCTCCACCGAGCAGAGCTGCAAAAAGCAGTGGAGAAGGGCTGAAGCTGTCCAGATGAGGCTGTAAACCATTAGGGTTCCCCGTGGTGCTCCCCACCAGGGCACAGGGATGGCCGGGGATATGCCTGCCCCAGCAGCACCCACTGGCACCCTGTGAGCTGCCTGCACTGAAGGGCACAGGACCCTGCCAGCATTGCCCACTGCTGTGGTCCCCATCGAGGCATTCATGACCCTGGTCTCTGGATAAGCAAATGTTTTCGTTAGGGACTTTGAAAAGAAAGCAAGCAATGACAGTTGAGAAAAAAACCCAAACACTCCCAATAACAGAAGTTTCCTTCAAAACCCTTGTCTGCTACATCATGCTAAATGCCCACAGTATATATTTACACTGTCACTTTCAAGTGTTTTCCCCACCTTGTACCGAACTGGGGTCTATAATGTCTGTTTAGTGGTATCCTGTACGCTGCCGTACCCTCACTGTGCCAAGTGACTAAAGCCAGAGCACACTAAAAGATGCGCCCAGGAAGGCACCTGCAGCACGCCCAGAACACTGCTAGTCAAGCATGCCCACGCTGGCCACCAAGGCTCCCACCGGCTTCTCAGATAAAGATGCCTTCCCAGAGTGTATCACAGCAGTTACCAGGGAACACGCCGTCTCATCACCCCTTTATTATATCCCCTTGCATTGCATCTCCGTGGGTTCAAAGGATCTGGAGAAAATCAAACTCCAGTCCAATTTTTTTTTTTCTTCTTTTTTTCCCTCTGTTTCAAGTTTTTTAAGCTATTCCCACAATGTTGAACTGCCTGACTTGTGATTTCAAGGGCAATACCAATTAGTCCTGAGATTAGCACGGCTAATGAAGCTCAATGCCTCTGATTTATGGGTTCAGAGTTAGCAAAGCAGGGGGACAGGGACAGACAAGCAGCTCAGAAGCGAGAGCCTCATCTCTTTCTGAAGCCAGACTAAAATATTGCACAGAAAGAGACAACCCGTGGCCTGAAGACCTCCAGACTTAAAAGACTGTTCATTTTTTAAAATAAACTGGAGGAGGTGGCAAAGTCAGAGGTACGAGCCATTTCCTAGAGTAAATACTGAAACAGAGGGAGACAAACAGCAGCCACGCACCCGCCCTGGGCTCCCTGGGACCCTGTCTGGGCAGTGTCCCACAACACATCAGGTCCATCAGACCTGCTCCACGAAGGGCAGTGTGATGGGAGGTTTCAGTCATAGGCGAGATCACCATTCTCACTGTCGGAATGGCTGCTGCCGGGAGATGTTGATGGCCGTAACAGGTATGTGACACAATTCCCTGTGCTCCATTGCTTCAAATTCAAATCTAGTCTCAGTGGAGGAAAGGCAGATTTATTTGGGAATGTTTAAGTAACTGCCTTACCAGTTACTCACTGACATCCATGCTCAACTACTTAGCTGCTCAGAGTGAAAAAATCTTTACTAGGTCTTTTCATTTAAAAACCTATCTGTCATTGTGATTCTTTTTAGTATCCCAAGGAATAGAAAACACTTTTCAGACCACATTTGCCAGTTAAGCCATCTTCCCCTTCCTTATGGCTTTAAGGACCAGGGTGCTTTTCTGGAAGGAGATAAGGGTGGAGCCCCCGGCCAGCAGCACCCAGGTTTCCGGGGGGCTGCACACAGGGCACAGGGCAGACCTGAGATACCAGGTAAGAGCTCTGCCAGCTCACACTGTGCTGGCTGACAAAGCCTGATGCCGGCTGAGAAGTAACACAAATTGGAACAGACAGAGGAATGTGACAAATTCATTATTAATCGCACAACTATTTTTTAATACGTAGAAGGCTGTACTAGATTAATAAAAACAGGCTTTTATATTCTTATCCGACAGCAGTGATGGTGTGTGATCTCCAGAAATGCAAGCACTGCTGATGCCGTCTCTGGCTCTGGCTGGCATCGGGATGCTGTGGTGGATTCAGCAGGGACAGGATTTCTCTCCAGGACATTGCAACTCCCGCACGCTCCAGAAGGTCACGCAGGCTGACTTTGTGGCAGGGTGAAGCACTCACACAAAAGGTCAGCATGCCGTGGAAACCCGCACACAGCTCCTCCTCAGGGGGCTGCAAACCTCTTGGTGTTTATTAGCATCTGCCTTATTTTATCTCAGCCTATAGTGGGTTTTAAGGGAGCTTGTTTATTTTTTAAATAAAGAGCAAACCATGGGGTGTATCAGGGACAGAGGGACTTGCTCGCTCCAGCAGACCCATCTGCAAATCAAAGCTACAGTAGCGCACAGGTGGATTTCTGTCTCTCTCTCTCCACCTACCTGTACAACTAAACTCATGTCCACATATACACAAGCTGTCAACCAATCTATATCTCGGTATATATATATGTATACATGCATTTATATACATATATATTGACTTGTACTTTTACTCCAGGTATTTTTAGTCCAGGTGTACAAATGAGACCCATCAGCATGTAATATAAATACTTCATTTAACATCTCATTAGCATTTATCCTCTCTATCTCTGCTTGTTTTTTTTTTTTCCACTTGGTCTCTTCAGAGGAAAGAAAACACAGTGTCGGAGAAAAATATTTCAAACAAGCCTTGAAAAGGATGAGTAATTAGGCAAAATGCATTCACTCACTTTTATTCTTGCCCCTTTTAAATCTAAACGTGGTTGCAGGGCACGGGCTACTTAGAAACTACCCTACACAGTTTCAGAGGAAATATGTGGCCACAGAAAAAGACCACTTGACTTTTCAGATTTTCCTTTTAGACGAGACACTGGTTTATTTCTTTAGAAAGAATTATTCTGATATTTGGCTGGGTTTTTTTAGCCTCTTTACTAAAGGTCTCAGCATCGCCTGGCTGACATGTAGCATCCCCACACAGCATCCCTGCAGTCCCAAGTCTTGGAGGATGAGGCAGGTTTCTGCCAACCTCGGTACAGACACACAGCCACAGCCTGGAGCTCCTCAGGACAAAACCAGGGCAGGGAGTGTGGCTCATACAAAAACAAATGTGACACTGAGTTGCAACAAACATTATCTAGCCACAAAAATGCTGCTGTGCAAACTGGAGCCCTGCTTTGCTGACCCCACTCCAAGAGGGGGAACGCACCCGCGCACTGGGATAGCTGCAGGGTGCGCTCGGCCGAGCATGGCAGCTCCCGAGAGCAATCAGAGGCTTCCCAGGAGGGAGAGGAGCAATAAAGCATGTGGCATGCCGTCACCGCGGGGAAAAAGGGGCGACAATGCCTCCTGAGAGAGTTGCAGTTTGTGGGATCTGGGGAGGAGCGCCCAGCAAAGCCAGCACTGGGGATGAGAGAGGCAAAGTGTGGGGTGAGAATGAGCCATGGATGCACATTGTCACCTGCTGCCCCACCAGCACCCACAGGAGGGGCGTGCTCCTGCCCCAGAGAGTCCAAGGACGAGCCCCCTGCACACCTCATGGGGATGCGCTCGGAGGCGGGAAAGGCCAATTCCCAGACCCTGCTCTGGGCCACCAGCTCCTGCCATAAAACACACAGCAAATTCCATACACTCAAAGGAAAAACCCCCACATGAAACTATTTCCCTGAATGTTTTAAGTTGAACGTAACACAAAATAAGAAACACTTCAGATGGGGATGGAGCCACAAGGGCTGGAGGGTCTCAGGAGCAAGGGGCACCTACATCCCCATGGAGGTGTAAGTCTTTTCCCCTGGCTCCTGCCACACGGGTGCCAGCAGCTCTGGGAAGCCCTGGTGTGGCCCAAGGCAGCCTGGAAGACCTTATTGCAGCTTCAGTTTGCCTTGCCACCACCCTCTCCGTGGGCTCTCCAAGCTAACTGGGGGGCACAGTGCACTGGCCACTGGGACCGTCCCCTCCAGGCCACGGCAATCACGGCCAAGACGCTGCACCCAGCGAGAGGGGACCCACAAACACATCCCAGGAGCAGGCATCAGCCACGCTGCATGGCGAGGGGGCTGGGACAGAGGAGTCTCCTTGGTCCTCAACAGCTGAATTAAAAGCCGGGGGGCGATGGCAGCGGCGTTGGGATCCTTTGAGTCGGTGGCAGTCGGCTGCTATTAGCACACAAAAGCAATGCTGAACAGCCGAGCAGGACAAAAGGGGTGTGGGGCAGCCAGACAAGAGAGACGGAGGGTGGAGCGAGACAAGAATGGGAGAGGAGCTGCGCAGACAAGAAGGAGGGGAGGGAGACACGCAAGCACACAAAAATCAGAGAAAGGGAAAGACAAGGGGATAACAAGGGGGGAAGAGACCACATGGGGAAGGGCGTTCCTCACCTGGCCCTCTCCCCCTCCATGCCCGTGCTGCTCCTCGCGCTCTTTGCTTGCCCCGTGCAAGGACACCAGAGCAGAGCATCAGGCCTTTTGGTGGAACCCCCAGATCTGAGAGGATTTTCCTGCTCACCCAAGTTTTGCATTGCTACCAGTGAGGCTGTGATAGGTGGATCTGTAAAAGGACCTGGAGTAACCAGGTGCATTTATCACCAACAGCCTCATCCTGTTCCCAAAAATGCACCTTGCATGATGCCACAGCCACAAGTATCTGCCTGCAAAACCAAAAGCTGGTCCTAGTTAACACCAGTTTATAGACAGACATGGATCAGCTGGGGCAAACGAGCCAAAATTACTACTCTTGAGCCCAGGTAACACAACACGCTGCAGATTCACTCAGCCTCACCCTCCTGAGCCCCCAGCCTCCCAAAGTAGCCTAAAAATCCTTCTCTGCATGGTGTGTTTCTCCTTGGCAAGCACCCCACCAAACTGGGGAGTCCCAGGGGGAGGCACTCCTCTCCCTCCCGCAGCCAAGCAGCCCCAGCATCCTCACCAATATTTTAGGAACAGGGTGGCAGAATAACAATAAAACTCAAAAGAAAGGAAAGGTCCACATCAGAAGATGCAGTAGAGCTAAAGCACACATCAGCTTTAGTTTCCTGATAACGCCTCTATAAATGACGGAGTAAATGACAGAACAAATGTAAAACTCCCATCATTCTCGAGGATATTTGAAAAGCTCTCATGTTTCTAGTGTTTCATAAAACAAGAAAGTCAGAAATGGAAAACACATTTTTAAAGTATGAACTTGCAGGGAATTCAATAAAAATGCATTTTTCTGTCTGAAAACATTTCTTTATCTCTAGGAATGAAAAAATAACACCACCAGCTAACATGTCTCAGGCTGGCAGAGCTCTCAGCTTCGTCTTTAGCTCCAGTGCCCCTCACACGGGGCAGCAGCCAGCGCTTGCCCTGCTTCCCTTCTTCTCCCATCTGCCTCTCCAATTCCAAACTATTTTCAAGACTATCTCTTTTTTATTAATTTTCAAGCTAAATTATTTTTATTAGGATTTTTCTAGTTTATTTCTTTCTTTTTCCAAAGCACCAACTCTCTGGTATTTGCCCTCTAAAATAGAAAAACGTTAACCACTTTTTTTTCTAATGCCTCTGCTGCACTTTTGGCCACATTTCTCCTGGTTGCCAACACCACCACATGAGCTGATTTCACAGAAAGGCCCATTTCTAATCTCTATACACTGGTTGCTGCAGCACATGATTTCTCAACCCACATCATCCAAACAAGACCCAGCACCAGACCAGTCCTCCTTGGGCCACAGATCTCCAGAGCAAACAAAATATCTGAGGAGACAAAAACCTGGATGAAAGTAACAAAAAGTGAGTGCTGACTTCTCCAGTTCCCCTTGTTCAAGCCTTCCCATGCCAGTGAGGAAAAGGATGATGAAAAAAAAAAAAGAGAGAAAAAGACAAAAGGAAAAAAAAAAAAAAGGGAATTTTTTGGATTGATCAGGAATGACTCACATGCATGTTCATAACCTGAAACAAGGATCATGGAACAGTTAAACCTTGACTTCAGCTACAGCTTAGCTGGAATAAGGATTTCATTTCCAAGCACTAACTTGCACACTGCTATGTATTTCATGAAGCTGGGGCCATCATCTCTGTCTTTGCATCAGGGCTAAAGCAGAGAATTTGTGGGTGCAGGCATTAAAATGTTCACAACACCTTTAAAAATGTTTTTAAAAAAACCCAGATATAGTTGTTAGGTTTCAAATGTGCAAAGTGTTAACCTCCCCACAAAAGTGACTTGAAAGAAAGATTTTTGATCAGCACCAGTATTGAGAATAATTCAGTTCATATGCGTTGAGATAGCTGTGGGAGACAAAATATTTTAGAAAACTGTTGCCCAGGATCTTTTACAATTTCAATTTTCTTCTACAGAATTATGAGGTCTAACCCAAGGATGAGCTGTAAAATATCAGGCAGAAACCAGCAACAGGAACAGAGGGAGAGAGTGAAGATCCCCACTCATACACACATATGCAACACGTTTCAGGTGATGGGGAATTCCTCTCTTAGCACAGAAAGCTCTCCACATAGGCTCCATAGTTTGCATTTTAATTTTTTTATGCTTGCATTTTGACTTCCAACACTAAGCATGATGGGAACACTACCATTAGGTAGTTTTGGAGCTAAAATAAGCGCCATGCTTTGAAATAGGAGAGAAGACTGGGTTCATTTGGATGTAAGAACTGATCAGGGAAGGGGAGATGTGTTGGGTTTGGGGAAAGCAGTAGGGGTATGGGTATGGTAAATGTTGCCTCAGGGCTAATCCCAGCATTTTTCCTGCTTCGTATTGGATCCTGTACAGCTCAGGATAACCTGGAACACACCAAATGGGTTTTCCCCATGCAGGGGCCTCTGGGAAGCAGTTTAGGTGCATGATTTCAGATGCAAAAACTTATTCCCAGTCCAAGCCATCACATGGGAGCCAATTCCCAAGCAGCGTGGGGACACCTCAGTCTTCAAATCTTTCCCAAACTCTGTCAGGATACCCTGAGTCTTTGTGATCTAACCAAACGTATGTCACGCTTCCTCAAGTTAATAACAGATGTCCCAGGAAAGACAGCTCTTGAGGTCAGGGTTTTGTTTTTTTTCTTTTTTTCTCTTCTTTTTTTTTTAACTGTTGTCTTTTCGCTTCCCATTTGGAAGGGGCGGGGGAGTCGGAGCGCAGCCCCTGGAGCTGCCTGCCCAGCCACCCCTCGCCCACCTCCCCGGCCAGCGGCCCCGGAGCCCCGCGGCTGCAAGCGCTCTGTTTATCTTACACAAGCGTCCCCTGAATGAGGAAAAATAAATAGAAGAAGCAAACATATGACTCTCCTTAGCACAAAACCTCCCCACCTCCTCCTCGCCTTTTTTTTTTTTTATTATTATTATTTTTTTTTCCTCCTCCTCTGGCGACATAAAAAGAGGCTGCGTCTGCCCCTGTTGAATGTAAATGCCTTTGAAGTGGAACTAATCATTTCAAGGATAGTTTGCGTTGTCCTAACAACGCAGCTGAATTGCGAAGCCCCGCTTTTTGTTGAAGATATGTTTTCTTTCTTTCAGCCCAACCTGATGATGATATACTGCTTTCACGCTCTGTCCTCCCGCATCGTAAATCTCCGCTGCCGCCTTCCCTGGCCCGAGCTCCCCCACGCCAGCGGGGGACCGGCTGCTCACCCCCCCCCGGCCAGGCTGGACAGGGCTGAGCTCCGGCCACGGTGCTGCCGGGCAGTGAACCCCCGGGGGCCAGGGGGTCCCTGGGGAGGGACACGGCAGCTGGCCCTGCCCTTCTCCCTGGGCACCGCTCTATCCATTCCTCTATGGGTACCCGTCACCCTCCTCCCCAGGCATCCCGCACCCTCCTCGGTGCACCCCTCCGAGCATCCCTCCCCAGGCCCCCCAGGCACACCCCGGCTGCCGCCGACCCTGGCCCCGCAGCTCCCGTTAATGCCATTAGTGACAGAGGTCGGGTTTCAATCGGGGCTCGGTGACACTGCGGGGCTGCAGCGGGTGCCTCGGAAATTCAGGTCAAGCGGTGCAGACTCGGGTTTCACGGTCAAGGCTGCCAGGAGGCAACCTCGGAAATGCCCCACTGGACAGACAGACAGACGGATGCGCACAACCAGCAAGTGGCCAGCGGGGACCCCCAGGGCCCCTGCCCAGCAGCGTAGCAATCCTGAACCCCCTCCCCACAGCTCTTCTGCGCTTGGATGCTTTTCCCACCAGGTCCCATTCCTGGCCAGGACCTCTGTGGTGGGGCAAGTTCTGGGTTAACTCCCCCCCAGCGGGCGTTTGCAGCTGACAACTCTTTTTTTTTTTTAAGAACACAGAAACATATTTTATTTACTGCCTCCTATAAATTATTTACTAGCAGGGCTGAGGTAATTCCATTAAAGCCGCATGGTTTGCTTATACCAAATAGTTATCTGGGGACCGCTTTTTTTTTTTTTTGCCATCGTAAAGCCACACAGTTGCCAGAGAGCGGGGAAAGAGGGGGTCAGGAGGAGCCAACTGACGGAGAAATGGGCCTCAGGAAGCAGCACAGGAACAGAAAGGAAAGAAATTGCTTTGCCCCCTCTGTTTATGAGGCCCTGCAAGCACAGAAAAAGCCACCTCCCAAGCAGGAGCCAGCAATGGGGTTGGGACCAGCCCAGACTCATCCCTCTGTTCTGCTGACTTGCACCAAAGATGGGACAGGGAGTGACAACACCATGCAGTGGCAACCAAAGCCACCCCAGCTGTGTCTGTACTTCCCAGGACATCCCTGCTCCCCCAGGAGAGCAGTCAGGTATTGGCAGCAATGCTCCTTACCGTGCTGGCCTTGGGACAGCTCTGCTGAGATGTCACCTTGGGAGGCCTTGTCCCCACAGGTGTCCCTCCACAGAGCCACAGTGGGACACCATAAGGCGCTGTGTCCCCCAGCATGGGCTAGTGAAGGGGCTTGGAGGCAGCCCCGAGCTCTCCCCCCCCCACCCCAGTGCTCCCTGAGAGAGTAGCTCTTCCCACTTCAGCTCCATCTGCCCACATGGACACCCAAACCTCAGCACCTCTGGCAGGTGCTTCTGCAAAGCTCAGCTCTTGGGGACAGGGCTGTTTTAGCACCCACAGCCCCCATGCTCATCCCCCTCAGGCCCTTCGCAGCAAAAGCACCCTGAGACAACCCCTCATGAGTTCAGCTCAGAGAAGATAAACACCCAAACCTGCATATGCTCCCCAGGGGGGAGAGAAGAACAATGCAAAAATGTGAGATAAAGGAGAATTCCAGGTGAATATCAAAAAACTGTTTATCCTCAGAAAGTGGTATATTAACAATCATTCCTAGTCTGTTAACATCTTCCCTTAGAAGAAACTCCCAGAGTTTCCTGTTTTAAAGGGGAAGGTATAAGGATTAACAAGGCCATCTGTCTCTCCAGCATCATCTTTCCAGTCCATGCAGGGGTGTTTGCTAGAAATGAAGCAGAGGACTTGGTCCTGCGGCTCTAAATACTCAAAACATAAGTCTGAGAAAAGCAAGGTGTAAAGAAACTGGAAAGCAAACTGCCAACTCCGAACAGGCAGCACTGCCGCTGGTTGAAATATGATGTATATGTGCTACTGATGGTTTTATATTTATTTAAATGAATAGCTCAGTTGCACACAGGTACCTTTACTGCAGCTGAAGTTCTCTGTCTTCCCTGTTTGTTACCTTCTAGTCCATGAATCCTCTCAATCCCCTCAAGGTAACGCAGGGTCCATGAAGAAAGGAGCAGAAATTGCCGCTTGCTATTTCACCACCAGAGAGATGTAATAATGTTTCTAATCAGTGAACTTGAATATTTTAAATTTGTTTTAATTCCTTCAAGCAAACACTTCCTTTTCACATGGATTCGGTCACACTTCGCTGGCATTTTCCTGCCCAAATAGTCTTGGCTCAAGAACATTAATATGTTCTTGATATAACATTTTATATGTAAAGCATGGAAAACCTGTTTCAGTATATATTAAACCAAGGTGTTGCTGATTAGTGTGGATACACCAACTTCTGGGAGGCCAGAACCTGAATGCTGAAGATACAGCCCAGATGTGGAGCGGGTGCCTGTCAGCCCTCCCCGTGCCGTCCCACCACGCTGGCAGCAGACAGGCAGGAGAAGTCCCATTACAGGGTTGGGGGTTTTGCGAGTTCTCTGGGCTTTACGGTAGCCTCAGAGCAGCTGAGCAGCAGATGCTTCAGCATTTCACCTTGGTAGGGAGATACACCCCGGTCATAAGTGCTTCCTGGCCGCATGTCTCATTTCACAGGACTTTTCAGTGCTTTTAAAAGTCAGATTTAATAGCATTATTTATAGAGCAGACACTAAGCAGGCAGTCTTTCTGTGTCAGCTCCTCCAGGTCCTCTCAGACATGAGCTGCCATACTGGAGGCTGAGATTTACCCTCTAAGAGGACAGCCTGTGAAAGCAGACCCTGTCTTTGACCAGCCACACCTCAAACACTGTGTTCAGTTTTGGGCCCCTCACTACAAGAAAGACATTGAGGTGCTGGAGTGTGCCCAAAGAAGAGCAACAAAGCTGGTGAAGGGTCTAGAGAACAAGTCCTATGAGGAGCGGTTGAGGAAACTGGGGTTGTTTAGTCTGGAGAAGAGAAGGTTGAGGGGAGACCTTACTGCTCTCCACAACTACCTGAAAGGAGGCTGTTGTGAGGTGGGTATTGGTCTCTTTTCCCAAGTAGCAAGTGATAGGATGAGAGGAAATGGCCTCAAGTTGTGCCAGGAGAGATTTAGATTGGGTATTAGGAAAAATTTCTTCACTGAAAGGGTTGTCAAACACTGGAACAAGCTGCCCAGGGAAGCGGTTGAATCACCATCCCTGAAGGTATTTAAAAAACATGTAGATGTGGCACTTAGGGACACAGTGTAGTGGTGGACTTGGCAGTGTTAGGTTTATGGTTGGACTCGATCTTAAAGGTCTTTTCCAACCTAAATGATTGTATGATTCTACGTACATGAGAGACCCAGGGATGCTGGGGGGGGGCTCATGTTTTGGGAACGTAAGTTCTTGCCTCCTGATTCATAAGTTAAGCTTAGAAATCACACAGCACTTTCTAAAGAATATACTTAGTCCTCTTAAAAGTTTCTGGCTTTTTGGTTCTCCAAATCTTACTTTTGACCCTAAAAGTGGAGATTCTAATATATGGCCCAGAACTTTAAGGTAACCCCAACAAACCTCAAAAACCTCCTAACTGATTTCTCAAGTATCATAAGAAATAGGTTTCTTTCTTTTGTTGAGTATATTTGTGACATTTGCTGTTGCTGATAGCAGACACAGAAAATACATTTGGGATTTGTGACTATGCAAACCAGAAATATTTGCATTGGTCCAGGGGTTGGATCTAAAGCCCCAAAAAATCAGCAGCCCCAGCTGACTCCAGGGGCCTCTGCCGGGCACCTACAGCCATTCACAAGGGCAAGAAGGCCAGTGGAGCTTGCATGAATGTTCACATCCTCAGAGGGATGTGCTTGAGACCTGGGTTGTGAACGGACACAGAGTTTGAGCCGAGGGACAGGTTTCCCCTCTGCTGCAAGTGGGTGCGGTACCGTGGGCATCCCTGGCTGCAGGGCCATTGGACCTGTTTGCACCAGCGCCAGATCAAGTCCTAAGCTTCCTAAAGCAACATACTTCAGCAGAACTTACCCAGTGCACCTCTGCTTTCATTTAAAAGGAACCTACTTTTTAATGTCTTAATAAGTACTTTCATTTCTCTAGCCACACCACCTTGGTAACCATGGAAATTGTTTATGAGAACTGGTAAACCCACTTCTCTTTAATAAATGTCATACCCAGCTACAGAACAAGTGCTTTATGATACCAAAAAAAAAAAAAGTGCGCAGGAATTGCCAAAGTATTTGAATATTTCATTTAGTGTATTCCCTCTACGTCTTGAAAATACACACAAAGCAGCCACTTTTACAATACAAAACGCCGATGCAAAATATGCATACATTTGGCAACATGTGCTTTTGTTTTTCCTCTTTCCATATCATCTTTTCTGAAACTATGCTGCAGGGAGTTTGAAATTCTCACCCAGCCCTTCATCGGCTCTTAGTTTACCGAGTTAAGACAGAAAAGAGGCAGCTACAAAAGAAAACCCAAAACACCCCAAAAAAGCAAAAGCCTCAATTTGAAGCATCCTGGGATAAATTTTAAAAGGTCTGTAAGACAAAAGAGTGCAAACAGCATGTAGCATGATAAAGGCTTAATGCTCAAAGAAACACCCTTCAAAATTAATATGTCTGTTGGAGCTGCAAAAGCTCCTTTAGTTGCAGCCTGCCTGCATTAACACTTTCAGACAGCCTAGTGCCTCTGAGACTTGACTGAGCAGATATTTCAGACACATTTTCTTTATGATGCTCCAGATTGTCAATCTTTACATAGTATCAAGAGTAGATTATCTTAAAATATTATGTGAATCCCAATAAGCAAAATTAAGAAAGTAAGTCTAATAAAAACAAAAAAGAATGAAATTTGCTTTTTTTTCCCCTTTAAAAATAGCTGGATTCTGATCAGTGATAGTGATCCAGGACACAACTCTTCTGGGCATATGATGCAGTGAAATATGATTGCAGTGGACTATGAAGACATAGTTGGGGGGGGGGGGTATGCTGAAAAACTTAACTAGATCTCAGCCCTTAAAGAGTGATGCTCATCCTCTCGTTAGAAGAACTGTTGAATCAAAGTAAAAAAAATTCTGAGTGCAGCAGTAGGAGAGTCCCATCCGATCACAAACACACTCCATTCTCCTGGATAACATGTATGAAGGGATGATAACACATATGCAGCAATGCAGCTCAGCCCTGCCTGCTCCTGCGGGCAGCCTCCGCTCTCCCTGGCTGTAATTTTGCCTCCCCCATCCCCGCACCCTCCTGACGAAGAAGTTTGTAGCACCAAGCTCTGGTGAGACACTTGAAATCTTACTCTTAATATTTTTTTTTAAATCTCTCTTCATTCAAACAGTCCCAGCTTGAGACAGCTCAGTATATTACTATGCCTGTCAGGGCGATGGTGACAATAATACGGGCAAAAAGGCCGGGTTGCTCCTGGTCGGGGTTGTGGCAGGGAGCACAAAGGGGCTGGCGGGGGGTGAGGGGGGCATGACCCAGCATTTCCGCTCATCTACCTACCTACGTGTCTAATCGCTGGTGAAAAAGGCTGCAGCAAGGCGGCTCCAGGCTGGATGACACAGGGGAGCTTTGAAGTCCTCTACACTGGTTCCACACTGCACCCCTAACAACACGGGGGGTCACGTCCCCATGGCATGCTCTGCCTGCACCGCACCACGGCGGCAGCGCAGGCACCCACCTCAGCACCAGTGCATATACCCCATGCCAGCACCATGCTGCACCCACCTCGGCACCAACACACACACTCACAGCAGCCAGGACTGTAGCAGAAGAGCCCTTGACGGGTTCACAACGGCCCCCACCTCGCCAAGCCTCCCCCCAGCCTGGTGGTGCTGTGCACCAGTGGGTGAAAGCAGCTGCCGCGATGGGGCTGCTGAGCTCTTCCACACGTTGCACCAGGGTGGAGAGATGCACCTTCCACAGGTTCACATCCCTGGGGAAGGAGAAGGGTCTCACAGCCAGGGATTGTGCCCCATCGCGTGGTGGGGACAAGATTTGGGAACCCTACGTGTGTTGGTGAGATCATGCTGGGTGGCGGTGTCCTAAGAGTAAGAGCCAGGACGCACCTGCAGCATGGCAAGGAAGACAAACAGCCTCATCCATGGGGTGAGGTGCCTGTGCCCCGGAGCAGTGAGAGGGGCCATCCTGGCCTCCCATGCTGGTGGCTGTACAGAGACATTCCCTGCAGAGAAACTACCTCCCCCATTGACACCTGCCCTTTCTGAGCCAAAACAGGCTGCTCTGCTTTTTCCCTTAGTCTCAATTTAACAGGCCCTGCAGATATCTTCGACAGCACCGCACCAACTTACTCCAGGAAGGCTCCTGACCATTTCCCAGCTTTTCCTGAAGCAACCGGGACAACCTACAGCGTTGGGAAATACCTCTATGGTAATTCGCCTGGGCACGAAGTGAGTTTGTGAAGGGGTAATCAGGAGAACTGAGCCCAAACACCTCATCTGTGGCATACAGAGAAGTTCGCTGTGGTTTCCTTGTTGCTTGGTTGTTTTTTTCTCACTAAAACCACCAAGACAAGAAAGTGATAGTATTTGATTGAGGAACACCAGCCGATTCACACCTCACGCTAACTACAGGCTGAGTGCATTGGTACCTGCAGGCAAGGCTGTTCACACTCTTTACAGATCTAAGCCTTGCCCTGGTTATTTGCTCAAAGACCTCTCCGAGATCACAGTTTTTCACTGGGCATTACAATTTCCAGCAACCAACAACAGGCAAGCGACTCTGGCTGGCAGCATACAGCCCAGTAACCCAAATCCACGGCAAAGATCCCTCTGTATTTCTTTGCAAACGAGATGTTTTCATGAAAAATGCTGTGCTCACTCAGGTACCACCAAGCTGAGCTGCTGTGGTCTCACCAGCAGAGACCCAGGGTGAGGCCCCCTCTGCAGCCCTCCTCATCCCTTCCCTCCTGAGGCATGGGGAGGGCTCGGGAAGGAAAGAGGGCAAGATCTGGCCATTGATTGTTAGAATTACAGCCCATGTGTTTCAAGCACTTTTGTACCTATCTGAGAAATTAGTGCCTGAGCTAACTGATTAGGTCACCCTGAATCACACCAGAGTATCATCTGCACAGGATTGCCTTGATGTCCTCTGTATTTCCTCATTTCTTTAATTCTCTATCACAATTATACACCGAAGAATTTTCCAATTAAGTTAATTTACATAAGCAAATGTGGCTTAGTGTAAACAATTAGCATCATGTTATTGCATGAAAATGTGTAATTAATCCACAGATTTTCCTAAAGACTATTATATTAAGAAAGAGTCTGTGGCAGTGCCAGTGCCTTCCTTAGTTTCCTGTTCGTGCTGTTGAAATGAGAGCAGCAGTGGGGCTGGAGTACATGTACACTCCATCCTGACAGCACACACGAACGCACATCGCCCTTCGTTCTGCCTAGGTAGCCAATGTTTCATGCTCTAGGATTTACCTCCCAGAACAGTAGGCTGAAGGGAAAAAAAAAAAAAATCACATCACTGACTAACCTTTAACACTGTCAATCTATTTGTTCCTCTTTCAAATCGAAAAATTACAAGCCAAATTGTATTAAAGTACCCTTCATAAACATTTTCAAAAGGTGAAACAAAGATCAAAGCAATATACAAAACAGCTCCCTAATTTTGCTTTGTTTTATTTGTTTTACTCAAGCATCAGAGGGGCATCAGGAGGCAGGCTGTGATGATTTTTAATGATTCTGTCATTCCAATGCTATCCCAAATCTTTCTTTGCATTTTATTTTTAAATGTTTTCTATTATGGGGCAACAAAGAGCTATTCATTCTGCCTAGCACAAACCTTAGTTTTGATTAAGCACTTCTGGTAACCATTTAGGGTGCTAAAATCTATCATTGCATTTAATTATCCTTGTTTTTTTATAGTCTTCTTTATTGCTCATTAAATTACTAAAGATGCTTCTGCGGTTTGTTCTTAAGGAAGGATCCAGCAAGCAACATATGCTGGTGAAAGGTTGCTCAGGTTTCTGCAGCATCTGAAGCTGTCAGCATAAATTCACTGATTTTGTTTTATCAAAGGATAAGCAGCTCTTGTAAAACCCTGGCACTTTGGTCACCAAAGTAATAGTCACATAAAAGAGGCCTTTTAGGTATTAGGTTTGGTGAGCAGCATTATTCCAGAGTTCAAAACATTTGGAGAAACATTTCTATAATTCAAAGCTGAGCAAATTATTCTGGCTATGAACATGGATGTGAAGGTTATTTGTTTTCCCTGGGCCAAGCCACCTTGGCATCTTTTGCAAATAACGCTATGAGATCTGCAACACACCTGGGTGCATGACCAGGGGCTCCCCTGCCTTTCAGAGCTGAGCCCCCGCCGAGGCAGCCAGAAGAGGTGTGTACCAGTGGGAGACCTTGAAGATGCCAAAGGACTTGAAAATACTGGCCACCATTCCTGCACAACACGAAAAAATCGTCCCAAATGAGCCACGCCAGCATCCTGATTACACCACATCTGCAGATGCTGTGAACAAGCATCCCTGGTGCTGGTCCCTGTTGCCAACTGTATCACCAGCAGCCCCTGGTTTGACCACAACGCATGGTTCTTACCCCAAATCGCAGACATAAGTGGTGACCCTTTGGGCAAAAACTCCACTGAAAAAGCACATACTTAATTTTTATGACTGTTATTCATTTATAACTTATTTCCCCTTAACCTCCTGATGCTCACTGCTTATTCCTTCCTTCTGGCTCCCTCGTGCTGGGACTCTGCTGCCCTCAGAGACGCTGTGGATGGATGCGGATGGGGCCAGGGAGCATTTTCTCCTCCTGTACATGCCTTCCCATTCCCCCGGGATGCTGCAGCAAGGATGGCTGCGTTAGAATGGTGTATCACTCAGGGAAAGCTGGCAGTTAAACAAGGGGGATTTTTCAGACTCCCAGTAATAAGACTGATAGAGCAAAGCCGCAAAGCCACCAAACCACAGTAAGTTCCTCACTTTTTTCCCTTCAGACCACATGAAAGGATGCAATGGAGTGTCAAATAAATCCATCGTGGGACACCCCGTGTCCCAATGGGCAGTCTCTGCACTGATGGCCCATGGGATGTCCTGCCTCAGCCCAAAAGCCATGTGCCCCACAGGAGACTGAAAACCTGGTCTTTCCCTCTGAAAACCAGCAGCCACTACACACCTTCACCCCTCTCACCTTCCTTCCCTCCTACAATTTCAATGGTTTAAACTCATGTTCCCTACCCAGAAACACAAAGTCTTCCCCATGCTACATGAAGGCTGACACCAGCAGTATGAAGCATCGTCCCAGCCTCTTCCAGCTGCCCCCAAATCAAGGCCTCTCTCCTGCCCCATCCGATGCTGGGGCAGCAGCATTTTGGCAGCATGGTGTAGCCCGGGTCATCAGGCTTTGCAGCTTGGTGAGCTTCAAAACCAACATGTGCTCCTTTTCAGAATTTTTTTATTCCTTCATCTAGCCTGTCAAGTTAAGGGGAAAAGGGTGATCATAATGTACGTGGTTATATTAATTCAGTAATAAGATTACAAGTTGATGCTAGGACAAAACAGTGGGTTTATCTCTGTTTGGTTATTTTATGTAGCATTGAAGCCACATTGGTATTTAAACATTATATTACACTGCGTTTTTGTAATCTCAAATGAAAGCTATTCAGTTAATTCTCTGAGCTTCATTATGTTCTTAAATTCCCTTTAAAGTGTTCTTATGCTGAACTATATTCACTTAACTATGAAACCGTGAGCAGCCCATGTGAATACAGCAGGGATTTCCCCTATTCATACATTTATGCACTCTATCTTTTATCAGCTTAGCAAATAACATGGCTCAAAGATTTCACAGGTTTCCACTTTCTCAGCTGTTACCTTTTTGCATGAAGTTGTCTTAGCTTTCCATTTAAGCCACCCTCCAGGCACATCCCAAGCCCCAGCAGCTTCCACGGGGCACAATCTGCTGTGGCTTTAGGAAGCCCGTGCGTGTGGACTGGAGCTCTGTGTGCCACAAGAGCAGGGAGACACTCAGCACCCTGAACGCAAGGCGCTCAGGATGGCGGGGGTGTGAGATGCCAGGTGTGGTGTGGGCAACATCTTCCCCATGCATGGGCTGTTTTAAGTTTAGTTTTTCAGATGCTGGACCCAATATGGCCAAAACCCTGCCATCTTCACCCAGGCAAAATGCCTTCCTTCCCTATATCCGTGTCTCCAAAATCAGCTGTGCTTAAATAATTATTTTCCCACCTTTGCTATCAAATCATTTCAACTGAGCAACGAGAACATCATCTGAACTGCAACATCCATCAGCTCAGTATTTCTCCATGTGCCAACACATTCCTTTTTACACCTCACAAAGGACAGAGATGTTGTAACCACGGCTGCAGAGGAGGCCTCCCTGAATGGCCAGGCTGAGCCGGGAAGAAGTGGGTCCAGAGGGACCAAGCCCCGCTGGTCCCAACACACCTCATGGCAGCAGGGCTGGTGCCAGTGCAGGGATGCTCGGCTCATGCCGCAGTGCCCTCCATCACTACTGGGCACATCTCCTGTGTCAGTGCAACATCAGAAAATAACAAACCCAAGCTGGAAACAGAAGAAAGTGGGGGAAGAGTCAGGAAAACATCAGGAAATGCCATGCAAGGTTCATCCACATCTTGCCTGTGGCTGCAAAACCAAACCCAAGACTGTTCTGAATGGCCCTGCTCCATTCCCTTCCCTTTGGACCCTGTGTCCTCAGAGCCTGAGCCCACCTTCAGGGCCTGAAAGGCACAATGAAACAATTAGCTGTGCTTCGTAAAGCTGCCTCCATCCATCCGTCCATCCATCCATCCACCCATGGCTCTTCCCAGCACCTGGGGGGACACCAAAAGCTGGGCTGGCAGGAGCCCAGTATAGACTGTCCCCACTGGCTGCTGTGGCAAAGGTCCATGTGACAAAGGTCCAGGATGACACCTCCAAAGGTGAGAGCACCAGGCAGCCAGAGCTCCATCCCTTTAATCAAGGCACCAGCAACCAATCCCAAAACCAAGGTCAGTGGGTTTAGGGGCACCACTGAGTGACCCCTAGGCATCCCCCCACCAGGTATCCCTGCAGCTCTGGAAGGTGACCCAACACCTCTGCATCATGTTTAGGTATGGCCACCACAGCAAGCAGCGCTGGGAAGTGCAGCCACATCGCTTGAAGGAAGGAGGGGAAGAAGCACGAGGAAGGGAATATTAATGGTCAATTACTGTCAGGACAGCACGTGCCAGAGAAGTGATTGGTGCTCTCTTCTTTAGAAAGTGTTCATTTCCATCTTTGCTCCTATTTCTCCTTTGGGAAAACCAGAGAAGCACAAACCTCCTAAGTGCTGCCCAACCGCCAGCAGCAGAGGCAGGAGCCCACCTCTCCCAGGGGCTGTCCCCTCCACCACATCTCACCTCCCCATGCCTCAACCCACCCTCCTGAGGGGCTGCTCTCCCCAGGCTGGGCCTCCCCGAGATCACAGCAGGAGGGGGACAGCTGCCAGCACAGATAACGGGAGCATTTGTCTGGAGCTGGTGCACAAGAAGAGGTGCAGAGATCAGACCAGGGGTGGGCTGCAGGTGTGGTGGAGCTGTACGGTGACATTGGTGTGCCACCTCTGCAGCCATGTACGAGCTGAAACAGCACAGCCACTGTTTTATCAGTTATCTGTCTTAAACAGCTCCTTCTCCCTTACGACTGCTGTGCCACGTTTCCATGCTCGGATGGGCAGGAGCAGGATGTTGAGGCTCTATTTAGCCAAACACAGCCTTTGGTGGATGGCGGCTGCAGGTGGGAGGGAGCATTTGCCGTGATGCAGTCGGGGTCTTAGCAGGGATTGCGGCATTTTAGCAGCTCTTGGGAACTCTCGACTGAAATACAGTGTAATTGCCGTGATGCCTCCCTGCTGCAAACAGCCACTCACCCAGATGGTGTCCCTGGGAAGAGCCGCTGCCTTATCGCTCATGCTGCATTTTGCATCGTGTGGATTCGGTGGGGTGGGAGCTCCTGCTGTTGTGATGGGCACACAATGCGAGTGTGGGGGGATGAAAACCCTACATGCTGATGCATATTAAAGCTCAGTGGATGCAGGCAGCATTGGCAAACCACTTGCCCTGTCTGGTGAGCTGTCATGACCCACCGGAACCCCATCATGGGCTCGCAGGGTTTCTGATCTCGTTCCTCGCCTGTCTGATCCACCCTCTCCAATCAGCCTGGGCTTCTGATCTCCCAACTACTAATCCAATCTTCCCCACAGCTGCTCCAGGACTCTGATCTTCCCTCTTCAGCTCTACCAGGCCTGGCTGATTTGCCCTGGCTTCCTTAAGTCTGTGATCTCCCCTCTCAGCTTCTCCCGTCTATGGGGGGACAGGCAGAGCCCTGGCCTGGGCAGGACCCTGTGGTCTGGTGACTCCACGTACAGGGCAGGTCCCAGGAGCTTGCGCAAGGGGAGGGAGCTCCCACAAATACACGCACTTGCATTACCCTGTAAGGTTGTTTGGGTCCCCAAAATCTCCCTGTTGACTCTCACAGGCATCATACATGCACACTTTGGACCCCGTAACTTATCCACGTGGACACCAAACCCCATAATGTGCCAGTATGCTTGCAGTGGGTGGCAGAGGGAGGACGGGCTCCCCACTGCTCCTCGAGAGAAGCTCCACCTCCACTAGAGCCCTCCACTTGGACGGCCGCTACAACGAGAAAATGAAAACAATTTGCAAAAGATAATCTGTATTTGCTTTTTCATCCTCCCCAAGGACTACTCTCCCTTTTTCAATGGAAGTGGGGAGTCTCTCATGCTCACAGGACTCCAGGCATGGGGCACTGAGCAAAACCACAGTGGGTTCACAGCAAAACTCCAAGTGTTGGCATCATCCTAGGAACATGCAAAGGAAACAGGCTTCTGATGTGTAGCGTTTCCTTCTGCACCAGCACCAATCACTGCCATGGCCATAAGCTCTGCTCCACCATGGGCCAGGAGAAGACAATGGGTGGAAGGATAAAGAGCTTTTGCAGAGAGACTCTTTCCTTCTAGTGATGTGGACAGAAAGGGAGGAATGTGCCAGGTTGGATCATGGCACAAAGCGTTATGCACAGCTCTGATTATGAGAGAAAAGAATTCAGTGCTCCTGACAAACAAGGACTAAGCACCAGTGTTTTGGTTTCCCCAGTGGCAGCTACGTGCTGGCACTTTTCACACCATAAATAAAAATATTTACAAATTATTTCACTTGGGCAAGAAAAAGATCCAAACGTCAAGAAATGCCATGGGAAGCTGAGAGAGGGAAGCAGGGGAAGCAGCATCACCACTGACAGATCTGTGTGAGCTGCTCCCAGGAGCTGGAAAGGACCTTCTCCACGTCAGTGCCTTCTGCACCACAGACAAACTGCTCCGCTCCAAGGCCAAACAGTGGGTGAGGAGTAATCTCCCTTCCCAAGAATGTTTGCCCGCTAATTGCAATGCATTATCAGCTAAAGCAGTTTCATAATGAAGCAATAAGACCCAATGAAGTTGAAGTTATCATAGGATAATTAGCCATGTCAGGCAGCCAGATGCCTCAAGGCACAAGCAAAAGCTGTTTAACGTACCAAGAAGGTCAATCAGCAGATAATGTCCATTTCCTCTGAATTTATTGTCACCATATTGGCCATTTCATTGAAGAAGCTTCCAACAGTTTCATCCCTGATGGTATGTATATATACTTGTACTCATGTTAAAAATGCTCCAGGGTTGTAACAGCACCTAAAAACTTCTCCAGTTTTAAAAATAAAAAAGCGAGACAGCCTGACTACAAGCTCAGAGAAGCCAAGCTCTGAGCAAGCAGTAATTACTACAGGAGGGACCCCAACAACTGAGGCTTATGAAACTCTCATCTCAATGAAAACTTCAGGTAACCAATGTGTTATTGTAGTTCCAGCCATCAAAACAAACAGAAGTTGTGCACAGAAACCTGCTGCCAGCTGGTCATGGCAAGAGAGAAGACGCTGCCCCTAATCCAGCACCTGCGCCCAGGGGCCGCGGCACACAGAGCTGCGGGGAGCTGCATAAAGCGGTCTGACATCGCCCTCGCCCCATCCTGCCATGGGCACCCAGAAGACGTGAAATGCCTCTGGAGACAGCAGCTCCCATCCCAGTGAGATGAGCCCATCAGCGCTGCCAGCAGGGACAGGGGGACATGGGGACACAGGGACACAGGACTCGCTGGCTGAGGTCTGGGCTGTACTGCCTACAGGATCCAGCTCTTGCTAAAAGCATATTTCTCATTCACACACATGACACTTCCCTCCTTCAGGCTCTAAACTGATGGCAACAACAACCTGACAAGGCCCTGGGTAAATCGCTCCCATCTCACGGTCTCCTCCAGCGGGTGGGCAGAGCCGGGGCCGCACTTTGCAATTACATGCTCCAGCACAGAGCGATTCACTTGGAAATAGGTATGCATGAAAAGGAGAGACGGCACAGCCAAACACCAGGCTTTGTGTAGTCATACGAGACATCTGATCAGATTAAACAGCTATAACCATTCACACAAAAGCCATGTTCCCTCCAAACCAGATAAAAGGGAGGTTATTTCACTGAATGCCTGGCTGGCATTTTACAGCAAACAAAATAAGAGCAATAATATCTTTCCACAAGAAGCAGAAAGCAGGGCAGGACACACACCCTAGCCAGCTCTGAAGGGAAGAAACAGAGGCAGGGGGAAATGACTTGCAATATCTGTAGGGAAAAGGAGAGCATGTCTCAGTCTGCTTCAAGGCTGTTCTTTAATACCGATATCATCAAGCACAGCCATGTCCATCCACAGTACTTAACGGGGCTTATTAATAAAAGGTGGTTATTTCCTTTCTCATCTGCAAATACAGTGGTATCTCTTGGAGAGATTCATATATTGGAATAAAGAGGGAAATTTGTGTGTGTGTCCGGAGGCCTTTCCAGCAACCACTGGAGAAAACATGGGTAACACCATGGAATACCTGTCCAGGCCAAGACAGACAAGAAAAAAGGTGCTTAAGGCTAAGGAAGGGTCTACAGTCAGAGGGATGATTGTAGTATGTGGAGACTGCTATGGTCCAGAGAATGAGATGGCCCACCAAGGGTCCCAGGGAATCGAGCAAAGGACCCGGGGCCCAACAGTCCCTCCTTCAGCTGAGGTGCTCAGCACAGGAGAAAGCACCAGGGCTTCATGTCTTTCCCATGCAAGAGCTGCAAGTGCCCACATTTTCAGCCACTTTTTGCTAAACTCCTCTGGGCTTTACAAAGCAACAGGTTCTGGTGTTTAATGGTCCAAGACTCTCCAAAAAATAGTCCAAACTGGCAAATTTTCACACATTTTTAATTTCTTTATGAGGGAGATCTTCAAGTAGATCAGTTGCTGGGAACGGGCTCTAGCCATGCCCTCCTTCTCAAATCCACCCACAAGGTTTGGAGTTCAAGCTTACTGCAGCAAAGATCTCTGCCAGCTTCTCCCCAAGGCTCCCCTCACAGCGGGCTGCAGGACGACTGTTACAGGACTCTGAAGATTTCAAGTTTCCCTTCTCTGGAAGGGGACCACAAGTCGTGACTGCAGATATCAGCAGGGATTGGCATTTTAAACTACAACCCAAAGAGAAATCCAGAGGTGGTGATGGACTGAATTTCTGATGGACACAGAGGCACCTCTTCAAGGCAGCATACCTTGATCTAGTTGAAGATGTGCCCACTCATTGCAGGGGGGTTGGACTAGATGACCTTTAAAAGTCCCTTCCAACCCAAACTATTCTTTGTAAGAGCCCTGTGCCAGGGAGCTCCACCACCCAGCTACCCTTTGCTAACGCTGATGGAGAGGATGGCCTGGGGAGGAATGATATTGGGACCCAAAAAGACTGCAAACAAAACAAGTCTCTGGTTCTGCAATGATATTTCCCTATCAGTGAAAGTCAGATTTGGAGTAACATCTTTGATCAAGCCTGTTTGTTTCCTTGCTTTGACTTTCTCTTCCCCTCTCCCTGCTGATGTCATTTGAAGTACCAGTCCTGGATGTGCTGCGCTTCCAGTGACTGCATCGCACATATCTGCCTTCAGCCAACCCCCAAATCCACCCGACACTTTCCCTGGTACCTCCTTTCAATGCCCATCACCACCCACAGCCCACACCTTGGGCTGAGCACCTTCAGATCTGGTATGCTCAGAGCCATCCCCACACACAACAGGCACCTCTTTCCCTCCAGCACTCACATGTCTGATCCAGACAAAATCCAACAGGGAAGAGGAAGCTGAGAGTACCAGGCTGCTTCTTTTCTCCTGACCCTACCCTGGTAGCAATAGCTCCAGTTGGCCTCCTACAGAAATCCTGACCTTGCTCAGGAATCCTGCACAAACTCTCTCTGATAAAACAGACATCTGTTACTGTGAGGTTGGACAGCCAGCACCCAAGGGCCGGCTCCAGGCAGTCCCCAAGGGGCTGTGCAAGCCAAAAAGAGGATTTCTCACAGCAGGGGCCAGCAAAAGGGCTGCTCCACCCAGGAGGCTGACAGACCCCTGCCCTTTTTCCATCCATATACATTTTTTTCCTTCCCGATATCAACAGTCTTGAGCAATCCAGAAATTCCTCTGGATAAAGCTGCATAGAGGCTCTAATTCAGCATGGAAGTTGGATCTTCCAATTGTATTAGGGATTTATACACCGAGTTAGTAAAATACCATATGGCCCTTGTAATGCAGGCTGGTTTTTCCTTGGCAGGCTGTGTAAGCTGCTAACAGCAGACAAGGTCATAACATGTCTCCTTATCACTGCTTTATGTTCTGTATCCCAGTCCAGATTTTACTGCATGTCATCCAGCAGAGAGATTAGATGTACTTGCTAACCTCCTGCCTTCTCAGAGGATTCCTATTCCCAAGTCTCATGGCAGAAGCATGGCCCCTGAGTTGCCTTCAAAGCCATTACTGCATGTCTGGGTTTAAACCTTCCGGACAGACATTGTCCTGGGTGCAAACCATATCCTGAATATCACTTCCAGTCTCCATCCTGGCTCACAGCGACTCATTGTCTCCATCCTCCACCATGCTACACCCTGCACATCCGCGCTGGAGCTCCAGCCCAGCAAGCATGAAGATCCTCCTTGTAATAGATGCTCAACCTCCATGGACCCCAGGGGTGGGAGTTACACTGAATTGGCACAATAAAAGCAACAAATCAAACTTGTCCACTCGTATATAGCCCTTGTTTTGGGGTGCGTGGTTGTTGGTTGGCCACCCCTGCTCAAGGCCATCTGTGCAGCTGCTCCATCACCTCCCCAGTGGTGGCACAAGCCTGTGAACACGTTGCATTTCAAATGGGACACAGCTCCTGTGCCATTTCCAACCGCTGCCATTCAAACTAGATGGAAATCAATAAGGATGGAATCATTCTCCTCTCCTTGTTAGTCTTTTTAACCTGACACGATACACATCAGACCAGCAAACAACTTAATGCAAGCAACCAGAGCAGAAATGCAAACACTGCACACTCTCACTCAGCCTAATAAAATTTATTTTATATATCAAATAAATCAGTAAAATGAATGGGCTGGCCCAAGAAAAGGGAAAGGATAGGGAAAGGAGAACACCTGTTCTCAACTATACCTCCAAATTTCTCCACCAGCCCCCCTCCAAGGCTACCTTTGCCCGCTGAAGGCCACACAACGTGTCCCAAGGAGGGGACAACACAAGGACTGTGAGCGCAGTTGCCCACCCCAGAAGGCAGAGCTGCACGTTGCTTTTTGGCTTGGCTTCAGGAGTTACCATCATTTCACAGGAGCAGAGCCCTGCACTCTTCTTAAATTAGTCACCTGTGGGTCTCCCTGCTTGGTTTCACCCCATGACAAGGTCTATCTGACGGGCAGAAGTTGCGTGTGGGAAACTTTCCAGATTTCCAGGAAAGCGAAGGTGATTTCTTATTTTTTTTCTCAGGAAAGTAATCAAGTTTCATGGGGAAAAATAAGTCTGAGTGTTTGGTCCAGAAGTGGTTTCTCACCAACACACTCCAAATACAGAAAATAATGACAAAGGCAGGGAGCAACCATTCTGTCACAGCTGCATTACCGGCTCCCAGCCGGCCCCCTGCGTTAACTACATACATTCACTTTATGAAATCACCGCAGCAAGCTATAAATGATGCATGAAAATTAAATGAGAGAACTCCAACCAAGGCATGAATCCCCGGCCACATGGCTGGGTCGGGCTCGGGGAGGGCGGCAGAGGGGCAGACAAAGCAGAGGCAGACAGAGAGCCCCGCGCGTTGGGGAAACCAAAACAACCTTTTGAAAGCCAAAGCTGCATTTCAGGAGGTGACTGAAACAGCATCAGTTTGAAAGGTATGAATACCCAGGAACAGGGAGAAAATCAGGCTTTATTCAAAGCACAAGGTGTGTTCAGGGAGACCACCTCTAAACTGAGATTAATTTTAAGGAGAAGTATTTTCCATGGCTACGGGTTCACTTACACGTACCAAAATCCCTCGTGCAGCCATGCAGCAGTGAGTGGGGATGGCACACAGGACCCAGGGGATGGCACACAGGACTCAAGGGACGGCACACAGGACCAAGGTTGGGTCATGTTCTGCCCCAGAGGCTGCCTGGTTAAGACTTAATGACCGCACATGGGCTTAACCTGTGCCCCACCGCTCCTCCCGCTCCTTCTTCCCGACAGCCATAGGCATTTCTACAACAGCACTGCACATAAAAGCATGAATGTGGGACATTTCTAGAGGAGGACTGTCATCCTAACTGGTCCACAAATGCCTGGCTATTAGAAATAACCTGGACTTTTAAGACAACTCTTCCAAAACTAGCGGTTGCACCTTGAATCCAAGCCAAGGTAGGTCTTAGGAAGGCTGCCAGTCCAACAGAAAAGCACCTGCCTACACCAGGATTTAGGGTCATTGGCTCCTCAGAAGCAGGACTTCAAATTGAAAGGGAGGTCAGAAGAAGAAATACCAGGAGATGCTCTTCTAGGGTTTGTATAATTTAGCAGCAATGTACAAAATGGCTGGTGGACAACATGTCCTCTCCAGAGACTGGGCAGAAGAGCGTAACTCCAATTCAAGACTCTCATGTTTGCTCCCAAACCTCAGCAACTCCACAGCCAGGATCAGTGCTGGCCAGAGGAGGACAACGGCAAGAGATCAGAGCTGTGAATTCTTTGCAGACACAGGACTTGAAGACATGTCTAAGTAGGGGGCAGAGAAGTGATAAGCCAAATCTTACCCACAAAAGCCTGGGATTCCTTACACAAGCACAGCTCTGAATGAAGCCAACAGGCTGTTCTCCCATAACATCTGCAAAACTAAATTGCTCTAATTGCTCTAGATACAATAGCCAAACCTTAGACCCTAATCTGGCTGCCTAATACTCTTGCTTGGTTGAAAATAACTCTTGTGAAAGCAACCAGCTGAGACAGAGCTTATCAGACAGCAGCACGGAGCAAGACGGGTCTCAACCCACAGCCCAAACCCGGGGGACCCTGCGGGGATCCCTGCCCAGGAGGCCAGGGCTGTTGCTAACCCCTGCTGACCTCCGAAACTTCTCTCCCTGTGGCCATAATGAACTCTCCAAACTCCCTGCCTGGGCACCTCCTTTTAAAGAGTCATGTTTGACTCATTTCCTAAAATCTACACATCTCTCCAGCCAGCCTGCCGCAGGATGGCCGGTGCAGGGCTGGTCTTACCAACTCCCCTTCCCCTCCTACCCCTCGTCTGGCCAAAGGATGTGGGAGGGCAAACCTCATTTCTCCCCACATGTACAAGCCATGCCTGGAAGAAGCAGGCATGGCACTCAGCTGGATCCCTAGAAAATGTCATAACACAAACAATAAATACCCATCATCATAATTTAAGATTCCTGCTGACTGCCTAACATGGGTCGTGGCCAAGCATTTATGGCCAAAGTTGCAGTGCCTGGAGTTACACATCCAAATAAAGAGCCGGACTGTCAGGGCGCTACCCATGTTGCCTTCCATCAATAACAGGAGTTGACTATTAACAGAAGACAAAACACAATGAGAAAATGTGCACACATCCAAACAGTGAGGCCACTTGTTTAGATGCCAAAATACTGACGTGGGTACCAGCTTTAAAAAGTCATTAACTTTTTTGTTGCACACATTAAATAAACCAACTGCATCCAAAACGGTTGTGCATACCTGACACGCAAGAAAACAGCTGCATGTATATAAGAGGGGGGAATCATTAAAAAAAAAATCCAGGTGGATATTAGAGGGTTTTTTTGTCAGTGATACTTTCTACAGAAAATACGTTCTTATGAGAAAAGTATTTAGGAAGTATTAAGTATCATTTTTTTTAACCACAAAAATATTTAGTTTTCTTTAAGCTTTCCAGGTAATATATAGGTGAATTGTCTGGAAAATAATCAGTTGCCAAAATAACCAACAAAGTTTGATTTTGGAACTTTTTTTTCCATGAAAAGCAGAGAATAAACTCTCAGCAAACTCTAACTTACACAGAAAAGGGATAACTATTGACAGAACAGATAGATTTCTAACTGCTTTTTTAATACTCCATAAAATGTGCTGAGCAGAAAAAAAGCAACCCAAAATCACAAACCAGAGTCTCATCTCGGGAAGTATATTGAAACCAGACAGACAGATACATGCCAGCTTTATTTCTGTGTCCCTTCAAAGATGATTTTTGACTTCCTTAAGCCTTCAGAGTGCTCTTTCGCCTCCGTCTCAGTCCCCAGCCAGCACATGTGGTTACATTGGTCACACCAGCCACTTCACCAGCCCTAATCCAGCGCATTTGTTCTCAGCTGACACGACACATACCAACATACAAATGGCTTCAGAAAACACAGCTTCCCTTCAAAAAGATGTTCTTCTCTCATTGAACACAATGCAGCTTCAAAAAGGGAAGATATGCCATATTTTACTGGACCATTGGGAGGGAAATACTCAGAAACACAAGTGCTGTAGGCACTTTGCTGCCTCTCCTCAGCCTGCGATCGCTCAAGTTTGCTGTCCCAAATGCCACTGTCCCAACTCTCCCCAGCCTGGCTGCCTGCGGGGCTGTCAGTGTAGTCAAGGGTTTCTGGAAGCTCCCTGGGCATTCACTGTTTACTATTTCTGAATAGCACTTTGATATAAGAAATTCAATCTGTTATTTATTATTTTCATCGTTATTATTTCTATTATTCTTATTATTTGATCTATTGTTATCAATACTTATAATAATACTATTCTATTGTTAATAACAACAACTAAATATGATGATATTATTCTATTATTAATAACTTATGGCACCTCTGCTTACCACTGTCCCCTAGATCATTGCAAAATCCTAGGCAAGAGGCTAAAGATTTTACAGGGACCCACACCACACTAACTCTGCCAAAATTTGAGCTGTCCCAGGATTCATCCTCCATTCCTAGTACGGGTGGAGAGAGCTGGGCCATCCCAGGTGCATTTCTGAAATAAACTTCTAAAGACATTCAGGAAAGAGATGTTGTACAGAGACCCAGAACTGAACAGATCCGTCGACAAGTACTGGAATATCCCTCCTGGCTATGACACGAGCACTTCGCTCCGGTGCTGGACTCCCTGTACAGCGAAAGGACAGTGCCTCAGCGATTTAGGCAGCACTTAAATTAGATCCCAACGGGCCCCACAGCACCATCCCTACCTTCTCCCTCTCTCCCTTGACCACAGAAATAGCTAGATCCCCTGGAAAGCAACCCCAGAAGGTCTGCAGCATCTGCACGGACCTGAGAGCCCACCCGGCACCCTCGCCCCTCCGTGGGCACCCCCGCCCCCCCGGGGCACACCGCAGGAGCAGACGCACCTGCACAGATCAGGGGATTTGGGGCACCCAGCCGGGAGGGTGGGCAGGCACCCCACGGCCCAGGGGTTTTTAAGCCGCCCCCCGGCTCCCGGCCCCGGCAGGAGCCCTTGGCCGGGCAGAGCACCGCGCCGTTCCTCGGAAGGCGGCCCCGCCACATTAATATGCAAAGCGGCGAGTCAGCTAATCGCTGCAAATCGTTTGTTTCCCTAATTGCCCTCCCGGGGCAAAAGTGGCGGCGGGGGCCGCACGTCGGGGCGGGGGAGAGGCGGGCAGAGCGCGGGAGACGCGCCCCCGAAAGCGACGTTTGGAGGAAAGGAAAAGCGGCCGGAGCCCGCGGCCGGCGGAGCCGGACCCCGCAGGGGCGTCCCGCGGCCCCGGCCCGGTGGCAGCCCCGGGAACACGGCGCGGGGGGGGCGCCGGTTGCGATGGGCTTCACCGAGCGCTGCCCGCCGTGCTGGAGGTGCCACGGCCGGAGGCGTGGGGGGAGCCGTGGCCTCTCCCCGCCTCTCACCCCCCCGGGGCCGTGTCGAGCCGTGCGCTGCAGTGCCATGCGACGGTCCCACTCACCCCTGGGAACCCTGTACGTGTCTGCCCACGCGTGAAAAGCAGCCTCCCTAAATCCCAGTGACAGGATTCAGCGCCCCTGGAGGGGGGCGGAGGGCGCCCGGGGCAGCAGGTCCCCGCTGGGCGGGAGCAGGGGGACAGCGACCGCGGCGGAGGCCAGCGAGGAGCTTCATCCCCGGGCGGACCGCAAGGGAATGAGCTGCATGTGACACAGTGCCAGCACCGGAGGACGAGCAAGGTTCTTGTAGAGGCTGTCTGCTGCTCAGAGATTCAAGACCCTTTTGATCCAACAGACCCAGGCTTCCCCCCCCCCCCCCCTTTCACAGAACAGCCGGAGCCCGTCTGTCCACGGGGGCTTTTATCTCATGCTAGGACAGAGACAGGGCTCTCGGGACAGCTCTGGCTGAAGATGCTGCCTTCCAGGTGATCCTTTTTATTGCGGCAGCTGTCCATGTCAGTGTTTTTGGGGGGTTGATTTTTTTTTCCTTCCAAGGTAGCTTTTGCCAAGAAAACATTAGCAAGCAGGATTTGTTGAGTAAATGCACCTACAGGCTTAAACTGCGGGCATTTAAAAAAGAAATAAATCAAAGTGTAAATATGTTATCATGCACACCTAGGGCCTGATCCTGTGGCGATTTACTCCTGAGACTAATCCTTACCCAAGCAACTGCAGCAGTGCCTTTGAACTCAGCCAGACTACCTGGAAGAGCAGGGAGCATCTCATAAATACCCAATGAAGGGAGTCTCAGACCCTAGGCTGCCTTGGCTGAGGTGTAAAGAAATTTGGGGAAGGTATTACCTCTGTGGAGTTCTCATGACTTCTGGAAGCGATGGTGACTTCTGGTATTATCTCAGTCTGCCACCAGAGACACCGGTCCTCAGCCCTGGGCCCACCCATGCAGACATATCCTACACCAGAAGCTCAGGGGCTGCCTGATTTCCATGCTGTTTTCCACGGCCTTGATGTCTTGCTGCTGCTTTCACTTCACAGTTCCTCTGTTCATAAAGAAAAGTAGTTTGGTAGATGGAAAAAAGCTGCCTTACAGCTTTCCACTGAGAACAGAAGGATGTTTGTCCCTCACGGTTCCCTTCCTAACTGAGATCCTCAACTAGATGGGTGACTCTCAGGCAAGTCAGGTATTTTGGGCATCCCCATGACACACCATTGCTTCTCCTATTGCATTCAAATGCAAAAATAGATTCAAGGCTCTCTGTCACTCCCTTTTGTGATTCCCACAAGACACATTCAGATCTAGTAGAAATGGGAGACAGATCGTTCTGTCCAGAAGAAAGTTTCATAGATTTTTCTTTGAAAATAATTCCAGGTGACCCCCGCAAGACCTGTCCTCAGAACAGTGAAGGACAAAGAGAAAGTGGAACTCTGGTGAGAAAGGAGACTTTGCTGGGGTTGGTAGAAACTCCTGATAGCAATGATCACCAGCTTTAGACATCCCCTGCAAAGCTCAGCCTCTGCCCGACAGCAGGTTAGGGAAGAGATGAAGATGTCTCAGATTCAGGTCCTCTGCTTTGGAGCCCATGGTAGGACAGGGCTGTTGGGGGAGCTCTGTGTTGCTTTAGCCCTGTCTGTGATTCATCATCAAAACTCTGGTTGACAAGCTCTTGGGAGAACACAAAGGGCATCTAATCAGGATGGTTATTAGCCAGAGTTGTCAGGTCAAACCGTGACTGCAAGGTGTTCAGTCAATTATGTGAGTCAGCCTCCATCAGTCCAGAGACAGACACTTTTCCTTCCACACGGAAAGTTAAAGAGAGCCAGATAACATAGCACCTTTATGGACTTGAAAGTCTCAGCCACTGAAAACAGTACAAGGTTATGGAAAATAGATTAAATGCTTCAGAAAACAAATATCTGCATCTTCCTGCTTCCCACAACCAGCTTGCATCCTGGAACTCATCAATAAAAAGTTGTTGTCAACCTAAAAAATAAGTGTTTATCTTAAATCTCGCCTCTTTTATCTTATATTTGGGGCAAAAAATTCCGCCCCCCCCCCCCCGCCCCGCGCTGCAGCTCTGTGCCTGATATCCTGCCCTTGCTGTCCTGGGGAGCTGTGGGCTGAGAGGCGAAGAGTAGCTGTGCCCTGCACCCAAAGAACAAATATTCTGACCTAGAACAGGACCCCTGGGCATAACCTTTATGTTTTTTGATATTCATTTTTCTTGATCTTGGCAATTCCTTTTTCTGCAGCTTTGGGTTTGATGACGCACATGCATTAACTTCTTCTTTGGCTTCCAGGTAGAATTACAAATGTATCTCCTTGCAAAATTATCAAGTCTGGAAAGAAGTTTTAGTTTAGCAGGAAAAGTTTTCTATTTATTTCTCTTCTCGCTGGTCTCAGTGATGATAATTCTGAATTTGTTCTAGACTAAGTTACTTGTAATCAGGCCTGTTGTCCCCTGGTACAGAATTGCCCTCCACGACAGACACCTCCACGTTGTTCAGGGTGTGAGTTTGTCACCTTTGTTACCAGCAGCACAGGCAGGGGAGAGCCCCACTGTGCACGCTGGTGTGTGAAAAAAAAAGGAATGAAATAAACACTATTCTGACCTAATTCTGAAAGCTTCATTATTAACTGATAATTAGCAATCATAGGCTTAGAAACATCATTGGAAGGTGGAAAAAATATATACACCATAGCCGGGATGATTTAAAACATAAATTCTAAGTTTTCAGTCTACCTGCTGCTGGAGGGCTGCTGAGAGCAGATAAACAGACAAAGCGAAGGACTATGGACACAGCCTCTTCCATGCAGAAGGCCTCACCACCACCAGTGGCTACAGCTCCGTCCCGTCATAAAACCACACCAAACACTCACCCTAAGCAGGAGAGCCTGGTGCTTCTTGGGTTCCCACTTTGGCAGGGCTAGCACTGGTATTTTGGGTGCAGTTCCCAGCAGGGAGGTCTCCCTGGTGTGATGCAGTCAGCTGGGAATGGAGTACTGTGGGGCTGGGGGCTGCTGCCCTGCTCAGGGTGGCGGGAGGGTTCACAGAACCCTGACTCCACCATCAGCAACAGAGATCAGCCTCAAACCCTGGCCCTTCCCCTGCCCAGAAATACATCCGCCCCGCATTTTGTACTCTCTCATGTGACCTTTTCCAGCTCTGAAATAAATAGAGTGCAGAGCCCAAGGTTTGCTACCGCAGGGCGTGTGCTGAAATCTCCAGTCAGGCTTTTCCAGAGGGTTTGTTTTGGAGTCTCTGACAGGGCTTGGGATTGGCCAAGGACAGTGAGTCTTCATGTATCAAGTCCCGCTTATACCCCAGGTTAGTGTGATTTATTTGCAACTTGGATTGCCTTCTCTCTGTCCTACAACTACAGGAAAAACAGCAATAATTTCTGTTTACAAGCCATATGATTTGGCAAGATCCAAATCTCCTACTTTGTTTTTCAATAGTCTAGTGATTTCACCTCAAACCTTTTGAACTTTTTTCTCTCACAACATGCAGAAGAAAACCATATTTTTTTCCTTGCTTGATCTGAGCCCAGAAGGTAAAAGAGGACACGCAGTACCATCCAAAAGAAAGGCTAATAGTGCACCCGGGAGATGTTCAGCACAGTGAGTTCACAAACATTGCTACACAATAGCGTCACGCAGGCAGAAACTGGCACTGCTGCTGGGCTGAGAAAAGGGTGAAACACAAGGTAAGGCTGGTTCACCCTTGCCCATAAAATCCTTTCATGCTGGCAATGTTTCCATATGCACAACCTTTGCAAGAGCCAGGACAAAGAGTTACCTCTCCATTAGGCAGAACAAGAGCACAGTGCATCCAAGTTTGCCATCATGATCTATTTATACACTGCAAATTTTTGTCAAGACACAACATGAGGGCAGTAGACATTAGGAAGTCCCGGAGATGGTTCCTGCAGATATAGTGCATCAGAGTGAACCCAGCAAAATTTTTGGATTTAACGCTCAGGAAGAGTTGAACCTACTGCACAAAATCAGTGCACAGCAAAGCACACAGCTGCCTTGACTCCTTGAACCCGTGGTCCATCCTGCTGTCCCACCCATCTCTGCTTGGGAAGTCCTGCACAGACAGCTCAGCCCCAAAGGTCAGGGTAGTTGTGAACTGGAAAAAAGCTGCTCATCTCTCTGCAAGGGAGGGCAACTGAGCAGTGAATCAGCTTCTGGAGGGGCCTTGCAAAATTATTTATAATGTTGACTCTGTCCCTAAGGACCACACCCCTTTTAAGACAGTGGCTCTTCTTGGAGCCAAAGTTGATGAAGTCTCCTGGGTGAAGCCTACGTCTCTGCTGTGCCATGAACCGGACTGGAAAGTCAGAAGATCTAGTCCCAGCCTTAAAAAAGCCTCCTAAAGAAGCCAGACAGACATGCAATGATATTTTTTACTACCCAAGGCACTTACAAACGCCCAATTACTGCATACATTTGTAAGAAGAGAAAATTAAATCCAGATCCCACCTTCAGGTTAGGAAGTCTCAAACCGCCAGTCCTTTCTGGCATTCACGATGCCTCTAGGAATGCTGCACTGCCCCAACAAGGGGGAAAATACCAACGTTTGCCAAAGACCCCATTCTTTGTACCACATCTCCTCAGGAGACCGAGCTTACCCGTTGGTTCTTCTTGCCCTTTCCGTTTATCAGAAATAACTCATGGCCATTCAAGGAACAAAAGCAACGCCACTATGTGATTTACATGACCAAATACAGCTGAATGAAGGTGAATTTCAAATACTGAGTGTCATTTTGATTTAAAGGACATCAGTCATCTCAGAGGAATTTAAAAAAAAAAGAAGAAGAAATAGCAGCCTGCTTTTAGGTATCCCAAGAGAAGGAGTGGAACAAACCTCATCAAGTAAATAAGACGCTTAGCCTCAGTTTTAATTTAAACCATATTTTAGTGTCTCAGCATAGCAGGAATTCCATAACATCATTCCAGCTCACATCATTGCTACAAATATTTCTGTCCACATTTGACATGCAGCTATGCGGTAGTTGTGTTAGCAACTTCTGTACTAGGAGACGGCTGAAAAAACCCGTGATCTTCATGAAGTTGTTTCTTTTGACTATTGCTTCTAATTCAGTTCAAATTCAAGACCTAACGTGGAAATGGCTATTGCAGTCATCAAAATTATAGTTTTACCAGCAAACCAACAACCGTAACACAACTATTCACTGAGAATGAATGGCAAGAAATGACTCTTCAAATGAATGGGCCTAACACAGCAGAAAAAAGTAATGGAGACTAGTGACACAGATGGTCAAAGAAAAATAAGATCACTAAAATATCCAAAATAGAGAAATAAAAATGTTTTGCAAGATACGCAAGTGTTTCAGACAGAAAACTTGGCTTTATCCTAACGTGGGCAAATAAGCAAGGAGCTACACACCAGCCAGCAGTGACTAGGCACAAAAGTCTAGGACGAATATCAGCATTTTTGGTCAAAATTCCCAAGCTGGGAAGTGAAGCTCTGGAAATGCCCTCCACAGTGTCTTGCTGGGTGTATGGGAGTATAGATCAGAGCATTGGTGTACACAAGGTGACTTCGTGAGTGGGGACAGTCCTGTCATGAGCACTGGCAGGCAGACACTCCCCACAGCAGCTAATAAGCCACGATAAAGCAATTTAAATCACAAAGAGATTGCCCCTGCTTACCAGGCAGCACAACATGCAACAGGGGTTTGGTGCCAGGGGAGCAGAAAGTACAATATGCCAAAAACCAGGCTGGAAGTAAGAACGTGCCACTTCAGCTTGATGACATTTCTCCAAAACTCCTCTCCAGCAGGCTTGGAGACAAATCTCAAGTCACCAGACCAAATTAACTGCCTCAGAGAAGAAGAAACACCTTCTGCAACTACCTGTGTTGTTTCAGAAGTCTAGATCATATCAACATCCAACATTGCCTAGCTCTGAATACACAAAGGCACTTTGGAAAGTGATGCCCAGTGAAAATCCATGAAAATTATGGGCAGAGGATAAAGGAAAAAGAGAAACCATTTAATACTCAACTGTCAGGTTGCTAAAGAACAATGCAGGCAGAGATAAAAGAGAAAGGGTTGAAAGCTTTCAAAGTGAAGAGGCAGAACGCATTATTTGTGTTTAGTTAACTAGATGAAAAGCACACTGGACATACATATTTGATTTTCAGCTGGGGAGACCTGACAAACCAGTAAGTCTCAAAAAAAACCAAAATGAAAAGCAGACAAGTCACCCCCAACAGCAGCACCGGCCAGTGCAGTGTACAGTGTTGGAGCAAGCCTTGGTGGAAAGGGGTGCGTGGGGTGACCATGGCTGTGAGGATGGTTGGATCAAAATGGTGGGAACGTTTGTCTCAGAATTACTGCATTCTCTTTTAGGGTTTTTAAATGCTTCTCGCCTCTGGAAGCACAGGAGAGCTTCGCAATGCCAGCAGCGTGCTGAAGCACTTTGTCTGGAAACAGTGCAGCAAACACAAGGAAGACCTTTCACATTGCCTGGGGGCATCTCTCCATCCTCCACAAAGACAAGTCTCCTCTAGCATGTTCAGTTGTCCAGATACAAGCCAGCTCCAGTTAAAAGCCATAGTCCAGCTCCAGTTAAAAGCCATGGTTCCAGTTAAAAGCCATGGTCCTTCCCTAAATAAGAACTTCCTTAACAAAATGTTAGATGCGAAACTATGGGGGGACTACAGTATGAGGGATGTGAGCAGGGAATCACCAGCCAGACCTGCTCCCTGATTTCCTATGAGATCTAGGTGAAGGTAATTGGAATGCAAGTTGGGTACAATTTGTATATATTTTATATACATATTTTATATGTACGATAGGATTTTTTTATATATATATATTTATAAGAATGAGGTTCCAAGCTCATTCTTAATCCATTTCCTTTGTTTGTTTGTTTTAAAGAGATTTCTAGATTTGCCCTCACAGCAGCATAAGTCCCTGGATATGCTGAGTTTTCTGTGGCTCAGACAGGCTTTTTAAACTTCTGCAAGATAATTGGCACAGGAGTTTATTTGGCTAAATCAGAGAGAGATTTTCAAAGGCTGAAATGGCAATGAAGCACCTAACTCCCATTGGCGTTCAGAGACTTGCTCTCCTTAATCACTGCAGTACTTTGGAAAGCGGAAAGCTTTGTCACAGCTGCACTGTGGTCTCCTCTGTACTCTGGGCAATAAAGGATACTACATTTACATTCAGTCTTAAAAAAAAGAAAAAGCCCTTTCAATTCGGGCTGAAGAAAGTGATTCGTTTGCCGACTTCTAGAACTGCTCCGATCATGACCGAGAATGTCAGCAGCAACCAAGAGTTCATCTCTGCTGCCACAGAGCCACGTGGAAAAGCCACAAGCAATATTTTCTTTGAGGGTAACCTTGTTTGGAGCTATCATTCTCCCCCGTTTTCCTTAATATTTAAGCCTTGCAAAACACCAGCCTGTCTATTCCTCACTTGCACTTCTAATCCTGTTTGGAACTGACTCCACAACAACCAGCTTCAACAGGAGGAATACAGCATGGACAATGTGACTCCGGTCTGATACAGGGCTTTGCTGCTTGGTTTGGTTTAAAGGCAGGTGACATCAAGGTACTCTCTTGGAGGAGGCTGACAGCAACCCGGCTTGCCCTGGGAGAGGCAGAAATTTAGGCTCCCAGAGGCTGTCCCAGCCACACACAAAAGGTGCAGCTTTGGTGTCTTTTGTACTTGCTCGGTTGCCTACAGCGACAGATGCTCAGCTCAGGGCTGTGCCGGAACCCACCAGTTTTACCTTCAGTCTGCAGGCTCTCGGCTAGCAAACAAGGAGCAAGACATGCAGAAGCCTTTGCATTTGCCAAAGGTCCTCAGTTTGCTCTCTTGCCGGTCCCACCACGTTTCTGAACCTCAGGTGCCCAGCAGGCAAGCTGGGGAGCTCTGTGGAAGGTGGGAGCTGCAGAGCACATGAGAGTGGCTGGGGATGGCTGTGGCTCTAAGAGACAGTGGCTTAGGAATGGGACAGGGAACTCACAGACTGGTCTGCTCAGCTGCCACACTACAAAATCCATCATGATTTAGTGCTGCTCCACCCCACCAGATGTAAAATTGTTCTACTTTCTTTCTCAGAAGTGCACACTCTCCATTTTATTTAACACAAGTGTCCCTCCAACCTCACATCAGCAGGGATGAAAAATTCTGCTTTCAAGGACTAGTGAAAAATCCCCTCCAAAACAAAAAAAGAAAGAAAAATATTAACCAAAGGAAGTACAGGGCAGTTTCATGAGACCACTGGAGGGGGTGGAGGGGTCTCCCCTTAGCCAGGACCTGGGGGCCCCCAACCAGCATGTGCAAACTGAAGGTCAGGTCCTCCACCAGGGAGACTCCCTTTCCAAAGAGCTCTGCCAGCCCCGCAGCTCATGTCAGGATCCTGTTTCAGCCTCCCCAGCATTCCTCACCAGCTTGCTTTTCCTTTCTTCCTCCCTGCTGCCTTAACCACCAGCTTCCCCTCTACATTTGGACTTCAGTAAAGCAAGAATTTTCAGCTCAGAATCATAAATTCATCAGATATGTGGTTTTGGTCACCCTGAAACTATTAGCTAGTCTGGGTCAGATTTGTCAAATAGTTTGGGCTGGAAACTATGAGTTGGATGGATGGGTGGATAGGGTTGCTTCACAGTTGAGGCAAGCGACCCACAACACGCAGATGGAGGCCACACACTTGCCCCCTCTCTCTCAGGGCTTTTTTTGAGCTTTAAAAAGTAGAACAGGTCCTGTGGGAGCCCAGGAAGCCAACGGCAGGATTTCCAGAGAGCTTGGGATCAGGTAAAGGGCAGATCTGTGCGTAGACTACACTTCAGGTTAGGCTGGTTAGCAAGCAAACCTTCGTGTTGGAAGAGCTCCGGTTGCTATGAAAAGCTTTAAGAGCCATGCAGAGAGGGAGAGGAGCAGGACTGTCCCTGGACGAGGAGTGCAGGAGTCTGGGAAGGGGGATTGTGTGCCCCCTCCCTGCTCCAAGGAGTGGTTCATTACTGGCACGAGGTGAGAGGACAACCTGAGTAGAGGACAATTCCCCAGGAGGCCCTTTTCAGAGCGCTGTCAATTAACAGAATTCAAAGCTACCAAGAGGAGAAGAAAGAAGAACATAAAATAGCCTGGTGCAAACCCGTTGTGAGGTTGCACAAGAAAAGTAAGATTAGTGACATCACGAGCCTCTCATCTTGAAACAAATTTCCCAACTCTGAGAAGATTAATAACACAAGTTTTTGGCAATACAAACCAGCCCAGAAGGCATCTGGTGTCCCACATCCCTAGAAAGAGCCTCTAAGTTTGTATTGCCAGTGCAGTTATCAAGAAGCAAAATCATATGCAAAGAAATCAAAGCCAACATCAAAACTGATGCTTTTTCTCCATCTTCCTCCAGTCTCCACCATTTTCCTGTGCACCAAAGAGCACAGCAATTCCCCACACTGCACACCTTGCAGCACAGTTTCTGTGATCCCCTCAGCTATGCTGCCTCAGGGATTGGCAACACATCCCGTACTGCTGCTTAAGCTAGAAATAATAGTGACTTATCTGAGCGCTTCCCAGGAGAAGGACCATTAGGACATGGTAAGAGCTATGAGCAGCCAGCACAAGAGCATTGCACGTGCCCCTACCTAGCAGCTATCCCCAAACCTCACTGATTTTCACTACAATGTTAGATGCTGATGCAAGGGTGGATCACAAAACCACCCAGGTTTTCCATCCTATGTGAGCACCCAATGTCTGGGAGTTGAGTCTGTGAGGAGCAGGGAATATCCCTGTGGATATTGGGCTTGTGCCTTCCAGGGTGCAAAAAAACTGTTCCCCAGCCCATCTTGGTGTCCTCAAGCCCTCATGATTTCCACAGAAAGAGCACTTCCCATGGTGGGTAGATTCAGCACCAGGGTGATGTATCTCCAACACATCCCACCCTGCAGTGGGGAGACCCACGTCTCTTTGGCATCATTGCAACCTTCATTAGATGTGGCTTCAACACAAAAGACTCAGTGCTCTCCCTGAAAGGCAGTGCTGTGGAGTTGCCTGCCAAGGGTCTGGTTTTATTCTCTAAAGGAAGAGAAAGGAGTTAAAACAACCTCCATCGTAAAGAGCAGTAGCGTTGTCTCAACCCTGGTATTCCTGACAGGAGAGGAAGAGATTCAGGATCTGGCCGCTGTTGGGTTTGTTTTGTAAGACCTTGATCTGCTTCTTTTCTGCTGACAGCATCGATGGGAGAGAGTTTCGTACCACATATCTGGGCTGCAGGAGTCTGGAAAGTTACTGACTGAAGGGGAAAAATGCTGAAATCCACAGAAAAGTGAAGGGAAGATGCAGGGAGAAGCGGCACATTTTGCTAATTTATTTTTTTACATTGCAACAGCTGTGCTTACATGAAAAGGGTCATTAACTGAAGATGCACAGAGTACCAGCATGTCTACTGAGGCTTTATACAATTTAGGAGATCACTGCAGAGTACAATGCAGGATCATTTAAAATTCACAAACAAATCCTATAAAATACCTTTGTAGGTATTTTAATGGTCCAAAACAAGTACTGTGTACTACTCGATAGGTACAATTTTTTCCTTTTTACTAAATTCCATACGTAAAAATCAATCTGTTCTTTTTAAAAACAGAGACTTTTTTTTTTATTATGCTATTTTAAAAGAATAAAGACAGCTCCCACTGAGATGTCTGTTTAAAAGTTCAGTACATTCTGCTGCCTTATTTTATCTAGCAATGATGAACTAAAAGAACACTGAAAATTCAATCATGATGGCAATAATATTTGAAAAGGCTATAAAAAAAGAATGATTTAGGTGGTAAGAAACATCTTTTGCTGAAATTCTGAACTCTGTATTTCTGTTTTATTACATGAAAAATAATACAGGCCCTATGCAGAAAACGTGTTCGGTGTACCACTTTGATGGAAACAAAACATCCTTTTAAAATCATGGTGAAATGAAAGGTGATTTTTAAAAAACACACAGGTATTTATATAGAGCCATTTACTCAGCATTCGGAATCGTGCCACTCCTTCTCTATAGTTTAGCCATCTCTGGGATAGTTTGCATAAGTATGCATTTATTTACTAATCTTCAAAGAGTCCCCATTTTTCCTAGCTTTCCACTGTAGTCATTAGAGGTCACAACCCTGTAGGAAATATGGGCTGCCATGGTAACACAAAATGTCTGCTACAGGCTTAGTGTAATTCCTCCCTAATAGAAAAACAACAGCAGCAAATCCTGCCTTTGATAAACGGGCTTATACGTTGTAAGAAGCCGCTACCTAGAAAGGTGTCTATCACTTCAAAACGGCTCTAAATGAAATAAACGTTATAAAAAAAAAAAAAAAGGAAAACAAACTTACATGTTCAACATGATTAGAAAAAAAAATGCTACTAAGGTACACAAAGGAGAACATGGAATTAATCCAGCGTACCAATCTGCAACATCTCGTTAAATACGGTGGGTGAAGTTTGCAAGGCGCCACGCTGTAGCCCCTCAAAGCAAGCCCAGCTCTACTCAACAAGTGTCTGCTGAGCACTTCTAACAGGATTCCTGGCAAACCTTTCTCATCACAAGGAAAAAGGCTGCATTTCCATATGTCTGAAAAAGCAAAAATTCAGAGGGAGACCATCACCTCTCTCATTGCAAAAAGGTAGCCTGGCCTTCGCTGCTTGGAAATTCCTGCGGAAAAAAATGCATCTGGTTCCAATAGATAACTGGGGTTTGGGAGGGGAGGAAAAAAAAAATAGAGTCTGTTTGATCTGGTGCTTCCTGGGCATTACTGGCATTTCAGTGAAATCCCACCTCGCTGAGAGGAAGGGTCCCGGTGTGGCCGGCTGGCTGGCTCCCCAGGACAGGTATTTCAGGAGGCTGTCCCTTGCACCTGCACTCAACATCGCCTTACGCTTCCAAGTCCTGTCTACCACTCCTGAAGGCTCCTGTCTCGCCTCCCTTCCTCCTGCAGAGCACACGCACTAAGGACTGGTTTTCTTTAATGCGTTAGCTAGGATTTTCCTGAGAATGTGGGGGTTTTGTGCCAGTTTCTAGACTTCCTCAATCTTTTTCAGATACTTTGTGATTGCTGATGGGGTACCCTCTGCTTGCCGTCTGGTACCACCATTGGGGCATACAGCTTTGGTGTGTCTGCAGCAACACAGAGCCTCCCCCCAAGCAAATCCTGTTTCTCGTTGTCTTTTGTTTACATTCCTCCAGCCAGTTTTCAATCCAGAGAGCAGCAGTCATATCTCCACCAATTTGAGTTAATTTTTCAATTAAGCTATTGTATTACCTCTACTCCATTCCCCATGCTGTTTGCTTTGCTCTTCTATTTTTTTTTAAAAAAAGGGCTTAATTTTGCTGGATAAAATATGGTTCCTCTAAACACTTGCAATTTGCTATTTCTTTCTATTTATAGTTGGTACACCCATCACTTTAGGTGCCCTATGTCAAGACGGGCAATTTGAATTTCTTGGCGTTTGCGTCACTTTGCAGCAAGATGGAGGCTGCTGAATCCTGTCCACCCAGGACGTCCCTCCAGAAGAACCTTTCCACAGGGGGATAAGAGGCTTCTTGTTCTGCTCACTCCGCTCTGAGGATTCACAACACCACTCTAGCAAGGGAAGCCAGACCCTGAGAGTCACCGTAACCAAGTCAAGATGTGAACCCCCATGATTTCCCATTGCAGGGTCCTCCAAGAGACCACGGCTGAGGATTCGCTGCCTGCGACAGGCGCCTTTCTCATGCAAACGCCATCCACCCCGACAGCAAGTTTCTAGGGCGGTTGGAAAACAGGCCCTCACCTACTGTGAGCCCAATAATGAGGAACAGCATTTTGGGCAAGGATGTAATCCACAGCAGAAAGCCAAGCTTCCTTTATCAAGCCTGCTGCTATCCCGTGGCAGCCTTTCACAGCGTTTTACCAGCACCATGCACAAAGAAGAAATGCCAAAATATATCTCTGCCTACACCCTTTCCAATTCCTTTGGTTAAGACGGTAGTGATTTTTACTTTCTTCCTCCTCCACCACCACTTTGAAGCCTTAAGTGTCAGAAGATATTTGGGATTTGCCCTCTCTTTCCTGCCTACCCAGTTGAGGTTATGAGGTACTCTGTGCTTTCAGGCTGTGCCCAAGAAAAGCCACTGAAAGCGTAATTCATACCTGTGGGCGTTAATGCATCTTCCCTTTCATTAGTCCAAAAAGGCATCTTGGTCTGTAAAGTTCTGCTCTGCTTATAATATTGTCCCCAAAATACCGCTGTCAACACCCTAACACTGACAGTTGAGAAACAAGTCCTCTTCACACCCATGTCCAAAACACCGCCACCGCATCTGGGAATCAAAATGAGTGCTCACCCAAAAAATACCTCTGATGAGCAATGTTGTAGATGACAGGTGGCCTGTTCTCAGGTACGAGGGGGACTATCCCATGTCAAGTGAAGTGAGTGAGCTGGTTACACCCACAACAGGAATGGAGGGATGTCCCCAAACACAGCTCTCCAGGCAGTGTCCCCGTGTCCCTCTCACTGCTGTCTCCAGCTGCTTTCTCTTCTCCACAGGGTGCAAGTCCTCCTCGGTATCTACTCATACTGTGCCCAGACACAAGTGGCATCCACAGCATGGCACTGAGCCTCGCATTAGAGCCCGCCACCCCCACCACTGCCTTTGGGGCAAAATATTTACCTGTCTTATCTGCTTGCCAAGAGAAACCCCTTACAGTAACTACACACACAGTCGCAGTGCATAGAAGGAACACACACACAGCACTGTTTTGCTCTAGGGCGTCCTTTGCAGGGCAGCATCTTCCCCCAACTCCTCCAAAAACCCCCAACAGCAACAGCAACGAGCTCCACCAGCAGTGCCTCGCCGAGCACGTGAAGCAGCCAGACCACGTATGATAGAGCTCACCCGCAGCCCCTTTGCTGCCCAGGGAGTGCCCAGCAGGCTGGAAGGGGCTCTTACCCCAACCAGTCCTTGCACAGTCAGTGGCCCCAGCACTGTGGTGGGTGGACAAGCAGCACGCCGTCACTCAGATTTCCCTCCTGCCCCAGCATTGAAGATTTTTCACTAGAAACCTCAATATTATCTCCCATATACGGGTGCTTGCCCAGCAGCAGTGCAGAGGGTTTCTCCTCTGTCCCATAGTATAAGAGAGCAGAAGGCATTTGCCATGTTGTATCTTGTCTCCAACCATTGCCAAGCTCTCCCCTGGGAGGAAAAGTAGGACATTTTGGCACTCTGTGCCATTTGTTTACATATTGCCCTCTGAAAGAGGAAGATCTGGAGCAAATTTCACAAGTATAATTCATCCCACACCATTGATGAAAATAAATGCACTTCTGTGCCACCTCATCTCACAGCCAACAGGGAGCTCCCTGCATCTCCATCCAGCTCCCAGCTGACTCCTACATCCACATGCAAAACCCAGCAGCCGGAGACACCACGCGGGTTAGAGGCAATCCTGGGGGACCCGAGCTCTGCAAACCGATGAACGAATTACCTTCCTCTATCAACGAAGTTTGATTACACCCACAGCTGATGTAATATCAGTAATGTATGAGGAAACTCAAGAGAATCCAAATCACTTCCACAAACTCCTCCCGCACTGAAAAACTGCCGCGTGGTATCACACAGCCTCCACCAGCGCCGCCATCCCACCGCAAGTCTCCGTGCAGTGCAAATTAGCAAGGCAGGCAACCGCCGTAAAGAGGAAGGCTGCTGCCTCTCAGAATGTACTTGGGTAATTTATTTTGACAAGTGTAGCTTGGTTTTAATCATTGATAATTCTTCTGAGCAAAGCGTCTTTGGGTAAGTGGGCTGTAGTCTACTTTGTAAAAGTAATGAAGTTGGAGTAATAGGAGGGCTCGCTGCAGCATGCTGCTATTAATGAGTGCTAATAAATGTGGAAAAATCACTGCTTTGTGTATGTAAATTATGGAATTTGAAGATAAGCAAAGTGTAAATGAGTGAGGTTTGGTGTAGACGAGGTACTTCTGCTTTGTGCCAAGAACAGATAATAGCAAACTACCCAACCTGCTTGATTGTATTTTCCAATCCTACGTTTGTTAGTTGGGCTGTCTGGGCTCTGCAGTTACAACAAAGAGATCAGCTGCTCCCTGGAGAGAGGGCACCCTGGTTTGTAGCCACTGAGGAAAGGGGTGGGAAGCTGCTGCATTTTGGGTGACCAGAAGGAAGTACCATGTACCCAAACCATGGTTAAGTCCAGACAAGCCACCTTCATTAAAGCATTGTGACCATCATTTGTTTCCATGCATATGGCACCGATGGTGTTTGTTATTGACCAACCTTCAGCCCAACCTGCAGAAAAAGCCTCCTGCAGGGCACGTGCCACTCATGGTGCAAAATACCACACAACAGCTTTGGCGTACCCTCAACTCTCCAGAAAGCATGTGTCCATGGTGGAGCAGACAGTGGCACACGTGCAGAATAACTCCTGGAAGTGGTGCACACTATGAGTTTCACTCCTGCATGCCGCTATAACCATACCACAGCTCCAAGAGCATGGGAGGTGGTGTCCGTCCCTGCCCCACCATGTGACAGTCCTCCCCGGGATCTCCTGTGCACACACGAATGCCATGGTTGGTATGAATGAGCCATCCCTTTGCTCATGGACCAGTCAATATAAAGCAGTTCCCTTGCTAGGCACCGACATCCTATTCCTCCCATGATCTTTCAAATCTCTGGGACTAACCAGCATCCCAAGGGGCAAACCTACTCACCAAATCAGCTATGGCCATACCAGACTGGCAGCTTTCCTGGTTTCCATGCAGAAAGTGATGAACACCAATTGTCCTCCATCTGTGAACCCCTAGACCTGTTTAGGCAGCACCATCCACAGACGCAGCCATGGAGCAAGTGATAACGCTGGTGTTGAGGCTAGAGGGAATTTCTGCACCATTTATTATGAAAAAATATGCATGACTTGGTTTCCCCGGGAGCTGTTGACTTCAACAGGCAGTTTTGCTCCCAAGTTTGCTTTGAGGCACCCGAGTCAGGGAGTTGCAGTAACCTCCATGAGAGGGGTTTTGTGTGGCCAACATGAAATAAGAGGAGCAGCATCTCAAAGGTCTGGTGGCGAAACCCCTCCCTGGCACAAGGGATGCTGCCAAGAGGCCAGGAACACTGCCAAAGTGAGAGCAACAGCTTTTTTTATTCAGATGTTTTAAAATTAAAGCAACCTTTCCTATCAACAGTAAGGAAATTTTGCTCTATTTTTATCTACCGATTTGAAGGCTGCTGCACCAAGTCATTACTTTAAATTTCCATCTTTGTCAATGCAAAATGTTATTTCATTGACATCAAAATATCTGGAGAACGCTAGCTGACATTTCTGCTTGCAAGCGCGTTTGGGGAGCATTTATACATTTATTTGCCTGGAAGAAATATGGTTTTAACTGACTCTCGAGTCGCTCACTTTTCAGAAGGTATTATCAAAACACCGGGTGAGAATCTCAGCACAAAGCTTGGAAGGAAACCAGAGCAGATTTATACTATAGGAACTGATCTCATATATCAAATCAGTCCTGCATGTAACAGCCCGAGTCATTGCTGTGCCATTTGTATTTCTTTGCATTGCTTTATTCTTTGGGGAGTGGGGGAAAAAGGGCCACTTTTTCAAAGAACAATACGAGAGCCTGGCCACAAAAGGCTCCTCCCAATGTAAGTAAGTTATTTCGCCTGGGAAAGCCCTTTTTCCAGCAAAGCAGGTTGGAGGGGAGAGGCAGACTCTTCCTCGGGAGAGAAAAGGCCGTCTTGTGCGCGGGCTGCTCCCTATTGTGCCGGCGCAAGGGTTTACACGGCTGTAGTGGGCCGAGAGCCTCCTCTGCCCCGAGGGGCTGGAGGTACCAAGGGTGGGGAAATGGAGGCAGGGGGAGCATCTGCAAGGGAGCAGCCCCTTCCCTCCATCATTTCTGATGCAGAGGGAGAAAACATAGCATTGAATCAAGCTCTTTTTCAACTAAAAGAGGGGTTTTTGGAATAAAAATAATTATCTTCCAGTCCCTTCAATCACGTTTTACTTCTTGGGAAGAAAAAATAAATGTGAAATTACTTTTTCTCACTCTGAGGACTAGCCATCACATTTACCAATTTCACTATGAGACGGCAGAGAGCATTTTCTCGCTCTGAAATCCAACGGGCTTTGCTATGACTACCACTTCCCAGTGCCAAAAAAAAAGGGGGGGGGGGGGGGGGCAGGAAAAATCACCTGTAAAGAATTAGGTAACAGAGTGTGAAAGGTCTCTGCCATTCAGGAAATACTTCCCGCTGGATTTAATTACAGATTGCAACTAACCCACCCACCCACCCCCCTTTTTTTTTGAACTTCAGACATACAATAACATGACATTTATTGAATGTGCTAGCATTGCAGCGGTAGTGATAGTAAAAAGCCCAGAGATCTGCATTGTTTACAATCAACTTTTAAAACATACTTTATACACCAGATTAATGAGAGTTTTATGGAGAAAGCACATTTTATCCGTCTGCATTAGGAAGTACCAGTTACTGAAAGAAGAGCCTTTGCAGGCTGCAGAGTGTGGTGCCGGAGACCTGCTCGGGTCCCAGTGCTGTGCTGGCAGCAACACTCCCCATCCTCTCCCCAGCCACGTCCTGGGGGCAATCTGCCTTTTACAGCCCACGAAAACTCCCTCCCTGCTCAGCAGCTTGCACAGATATTGGCTTCAGCCAGTCCCTCTCACATTTGGTCTAAATTGGGTATTTTCCCCTCAGTATCTCAGCTAAGATGAGCAGTCCTGATACAACAGTATTAAATGTCAGACGAGCAAAAAACAACGTGCAAAGCCAATGCAACTCTGCATTTAATTTAGGCAGTGTCAAAGCAATGAGCAGAAAGGAATGGTGTTTTTTTTTCTTTGCACATTTTTATAAAACCACCAAATCCAGCTCGTACTTGAGGCTCCTGTCCTAACCTCCTCGCCAGAACCCGTTTCTTCCCTTATTCCCTATCAATATTAGGTTAATCAGTGGTAAGCAAAACAATATAATGATATCTGCCTACATTTGAGTTGCTAATTATACATGGCAACATTAAAACTGTTCCTCTGTTGTGCATTTAATTTGCCCACTTTGGAATGAGACATTAGGATTTTATTTCTAAATGTGTTGATTAAATTGTGCCTCTGCTTCTGCAGCCAGAAATACAGAAGCTTTCCTCTATGCATAGGTAATGAGGCATCCAAAGCCCTGGAATTCATTTAAAAATTTGTATTCCATCATAATTATCTCCAGTCGTTGTGCATAATAAAACAATTTGTTATAGATCAAATACTGTACATACAGATACATTGAACTGGTATCAAGAGTATCTCTTAAACTCACAAAAGGGAATAAAACTCAAAGTCCAGGCAAAAATCTGCTCCCCGGAAGGTGTTATCCTGTCAGTGCTACAGGGTAATTTACAGGATATGCCAACATTTAGGAGTCTCTGGCTTGACTTTTTTTGGCTTTTATGAGCTGAAGAACAGAAGCAGGGTCACTGGAGAGATTAAGTTTCCTTTCCGCGCTAACGTTAGAGAGGAAGACAGAGGGAGACACGGCAAATAAGTGCTCTGCTGTACCCTGAAAATTAAAATACAGCTGGATTACTACTCTAATGATGTGCTTTGCCAGCTCCTACAGGGTTCACAGCCTCCCAACACACAACGACGGGCACGGAGAACTTGCACCCTCAGCATTTAGCCAAACAGGGAGTTGGAAATGGTTTGCTTGGCTTTTTGCTTCTTGGTTTGCTTTTTAACAAAACAAAAAACTGCTCCCATTCATGCAGAGCACACTGGAAATCAGCAGTAAAATCATCCACTGATATATCAGTCTGCAGTGAAGCTGGGTTCAGTGAAATGGCAATGCCAGTAGAGTAGCACGAAGGCAGATTTTTCCCCTCCTCTGTGCTACAAGCAATAGAAATTCAGGTGATAACTTACTCCCCAGCGCAGCACCCAAAGCAGGAGCACAGGTCCTCCCATCCCTTAAAAAGCACACACACGTGGGATAAGGAAAAAATAAAATCAGCGGCATATCTAGTAGCCAATTTTCAAACCTTTTCTTCCATAGGTTATAATTGTAAATCAAGGGGGAAACTGGATTTCAAATTCTGTCTGCACATTTTATACATCTGCCTTGCATGGGAGCGAAAGAGGTAATGTTTACCTCCTTGCCTCAAAAGTGCAGAAAGAAAATATTATTTTGCAATTATAGCATGATACATAGGTAAAACTAAGAATGTGTTTCCTATTTTTTCTTTTATTTTTTCCCCTCTCTTCCTCCCAGAAAAAAAAAAAAATTAAAAAAATATTTTCAGATTGAAAGTCTATTTTTACTCTATTTCAGAGCAAAATGGTATTCATCACAGAAAGGAAATTTAACCCGATAAATCATCTTTCTGTAGATCATGATTGAAGTGGCTCATGTTCACATTTGAATGAGTTTTCTTTACCTACACATTTTTGTTAACTGGTTTAATAAATTATGACAGACCTTTAAAACCCGTTCAGAGCTGTACAGGATAGATTTACGATCAGCCAAACAGCGCAGTGGAAGGTAAACGCACAATATTTTAGTGCTTTCAATAGGAGGACTATTATTATTATTACTAATTGGATCAAAAGAATAGCTGAAGTCTAACGTTTTTCAGTGATAATTTTTCAAAGTAAACTGCAGAAACAGAAAGAAACTCTTTAAATCCAGAGACTATTTTGAACAAGTTAGCTGGAAAAGCTAAATTAGAATAATGTAGTAATAACAGATTCAAAGCATGGAGTAATTTAAAACTGCAACAAAACTGAAAGAGGAAAATTAGATATTCAACAAATTACTTTTTCAACTAAATTACTCAGGCTAGTTTATGGTATTTCAAGTCTCTCTTCTTCTTTCCACACTTTCTCATAAAGTACTTGCAACTAAAACAGCAACGACTTTTCATTTCTTGTGAGGCAGCTGATGGGATCAAAATGCCGTTTCTTAAACTACAGAACAGACCAGGTTTGTGCCCTGCAGTTTCAAAGGTGTTGGTAATAAATGGTGGACAAATAAGAGGACTGTATCCTTTTATGAACAAACTGTGAGATACCAAAAGGATAGTCACTTTTAAAAAATATTAAGTTATTTATTTATATTTAAAAAGTAAATTTCACAATTTTGTATGAATCGTTCTATTTCGATACTTGCTCCATTTAACATTATTGCTGAAATCTAAAATAGATATGTAGATTTATTTTTTTTAAATTGAGATCCATAGAAAATACAAACTAATTAGCCACATGTATCAAAATTATTAATGTAACCTCAGCTATTCACTTGCCTTGCATTATATAATATATGATCCAATAAATTAGGTAACATAACAAAACTAAAAATAAGACTTAGGTCTCAGTACAAATTAAACTATAAAACATTATATTCAGTGCTTGAAAACACCCCATCTTTCATTTCTAAATTATAATTTAAAAACCAATAAAGGTGGTTTCATAAAATAAGGAAAACAAACTTGTTCCAATTTGGTGTGAAAAATAATTGAATCTGACAATTTTACGAAAGGACTTTGTATGAACAGAGCTACAAAGGCACAAATAAAAACCAGTGATTACAAAATAGCTATAATCATCTGACTGGCGTTTTACATGCTAGATGCTTGTAAAAAATGGAGATTATAAATGTGCACTGTGCACCATAAAACCCTGCGTAGTAAAGAGAAGGAAAAACCCCCCAGCCTCGAGAACACAATTGCTCTGCACCCTTCCTGTGTTGCAGACATTCACACCAAGGAGGCTTTTAACCAAATCTGTCTATAGGACGGGGATGGAAAATGTATGAAATATAGGTTTGTTCTGCTCTTTCATCCCTTTCTCGCAGCACCGGGAGAAGAGATACTTCGATGTTGTGTTAGTCACAGGACAGAATTTCTTCCACTGTCTGTGCCTTGTCCTGACCATGACGCTGGGCTGAACGACTCATAAATGAGGCTGGCTGTAATTAAAGCTGCTTTCCCAAACGGAGAGAGGGGGCTAATGCTGTCCCTACCTGCGCCCTCCATTTCATCCCACAACCAGCTAAGGAGAAATCCTCTTACACCCAGTAAGGGGGCAAATGCAGCTAAAACGAAACAGCAAACTTGTGTTTAAAAGTGGTGGCAGAGGCAATACTGAATACTCCAGAAAAGGCAGATAACACTTTGAAGATTTATATAATTAATCTGGTGCTTATTCTCTAAAGCATCACTCCTGAATTAAGAAAGCCCACACAACCCAACTCTACATTTAAAAAACTCTTCAAATCTTAAAAAATTAACTGGTGAAGATTAACCAAAAAAAGACCAGAAGAAATGCCCAAAGCAGCCTCCCCAGTTGAGTCAAAGTGTCTCATCGGCACAGTGAAAATACTGGAAATTCGCATAAACTTCGAGGAGATTTTTTGTTGTTGTTTAATAACTATGCTAAACAAGAAACCATCACAGTTTATATAGGTAAACTACCAAAACCAGCATCACTTTTTTTTTTTTTAATACCTTGGTGCCCCCTTTTGGTCTATACAGTTCAAGGCATTTTTCCCCATTTACAACTTTAATCATAAAAATACAGTAACTTTTCACTGGTGAAGTCTTAATCGAGAAGCTCACAGCTGCTCTACCTATAGTGACAGTCCACTGTCCCAGCTATTGATTTAGCCCCTGTGAACAAGCACAAGTAGCAGCTAAGGTCAAAGGAAGGGGCTGATTTCCATTAGAAAAATTGCCCCAGTGCAAAATCCTGCTTTATACAGTTATCTTGATAGAGGGGAGGAAAAAAAATAAAAAAAGAAGAAAGGAAAAAAAAAAGACCCATTCATTACCTTTGCTACAGTACACTCAATGGGGGAAGGCTGAGGCTGGTGTGCGGATGATAACTTTGCCTTGCTACGTTTGTGCGTGCAACATTGAGGAGAGAAAAGCTCCTGAGCGAGTGGGAGCCTTTGCTCGGGTCCCGGTTCTCAGCAGACCACATGCTGCTAGCATCGCACCCAAACCTCGCCGATCTTTAAGAAGAAGAAAGCAAAGTTTTATATATATTAATTAGACAAAAAAAAAAAAGTCTCATCTTGACGACTTTCATATTGCGGCACTAGTAATTATGCCACAGAAACAAGATCTTTCCACGTTCAACATCACTGTGTGAAGACGAGCTTATTTCCAGCAGGGATATTGAGTCCTGCCATCTGAAGGGCCAATCAAGTGTGAAGTACAGTATAGTTTTAGACTCAATTGAAAGGAAAAAGCTTGACTACTAGTTCATAGCATGACAACTTTCATGGATTAGCTCAGACCCTATTCTACTCCGTGAAAGGGTATCACAGCATGAAGACAGTTTTCAATGCACTAAACTTTAATAGCTGAGTGGGGGAGCCAAAGCTTCCTTTTGGTCTCTATAGAAACAGTATAGCCAAAATTTGAGGCAAAATTAAGATTCTTGGGTTTCAGTCCTGTATTTACCCTCCAAGACCCCTATTCACAAAAAGTCTTCAGACTTTATATACATATACATATATAATTATATAGATAATTACCTACGTGCTCGTGTGTGCCATTTTTCCGATGGAAGATGAAGTGAGTTAAACCCGATTAAGTAATTCCCCAGAGCCCCACTACTGCTTCCCAGTGTCCCCAGAGCCCTGGGAGGAAGTGGCGGGTGCAGAGAGGCACCCAAGGAGGCATTATCAGGACTCACAGTCATTTTCCTCCCATCCCAGCCACAAAGCTGTGCACCCTACACTTCCCTGTCCCCCCAAAGCCCTCATCCCCTTAGCATCTTCCAGAAAACTGGAGATTTTATTTAGGTGCCAGCTCCCAGAACAAGGCACTGCCAGCACCAAGCATCTCCTTAGGGAACACCATGTTTTGCCTGTTGATGCCGGAGGCTGATGGAAACTTAACCTGCAAGGAGTGGTGGCAGAGGAGCAGCAGCATTTGAACCAGCAGAAGTTCCCCATTTGCTTTTTAAGACAAGCGCTCTCATGATGAAATTAAATGCTGGGAACAGGGGAAAAACACACTCCCACAACAAACTCTCCCCCCACTCCTCCTCCCCAGCCCACATGGAGGGTGCAGGTGGGTTTCTGAAGGTGTTGTGCCCACGGGACACGGGACCAGCCTACGTCATGCTGCACGTACACATTGCACGCGGGTGCACAGAAAACAGTGCAGGCTTCTCTGCAGCATTAACCTCGTTTCTTGTTTCACTCTTGACCGTACATTCGCTAACTACAGTTCCCAGTAGACATTACCCCTATAGACCGACACACACGCAAATGTTTTCTCTTCCCACCTCCTGCATGTCATCTCTTTGCAATCCTTTCATCCGTGCTGTGGGGTACCGGGGCCGGGCATCCCCCGGGATGCAGCCAAGAGGGATGTTACCTGCAGGTACCCACGCCGTGCTTTTCACCCTCTCTATTCAGGTTTGACACCTGCATCTGGGCAGCGGCGAGGGAGATCTGTCTCCCCTCAGCAAACTTGGCCGGGCCACAGATGCCTTTCTCCCCCCCTTCCCCTCCCCGCACCGCCGGGATGTATGGGTGCCTCCTATGGAGAGTCTACATTTCACTATAATGCTCCTACCCTCCCTTTGTGGAGCACTAATCCTGAGTCACCAGAGCCAGAAACTCGCCTTGCATGGCCAGAGAAGCAATTTCCAACCCCCACCCCACCCCCCTTTTTGGGTTTGAAGTTAATCCAGCTCCAGGCAGGGTCTCCCCGCAGCGTCCCCGCCATCAGAGCCATGAATCCTGGTGCAAGCAGTGGGTTTTGATGGGGATCTGCCACAGAGGCAGGGCCATCCTTGGGGTGCTGACACCCTGGGACAGCTCTCCTTGGCCATGCAGGGAGCCAGCATCAGCCCAAGGCTATCGCCCACTAAGCAGGGAGCTGCTGTGGGAGTATGAGCTTTGCTGCAGGGGTTGTAACCGGTTGCATATGGAGGGGTTGCACTGCCCTGCTCATCTCTCCTGAGGCTCCCTGACATGCTGTCCCCAAAGTCAAGGACTATAGGGGTCCCACAGACCCTGGCATCACCCTCCAGGCCTCATCTCAGCAGCATCCCAGCAAGATTCAAGGCTCCCCACAAGGGTGAGGAAAGCCCAACATCGCCCATCATCTCTTAGACAAGCGTCGTCCAAACTCCCCCAAACATGCTCCACTGTCTACAAAAGCAAATTTTGAATAAAAAGAGCTCCTACTCACAAGGGAACAGATATTGCATGCTACCTCGCTGGCCCAGCATGGTTCAAAGCTGCCATAGACTCTTTCTTCTCCATCCCAGAGAGAGTCACACTGTCCCAGGACCAGCAGCTCCACCACCCTCACAGAACATGCTTTCTGCAGAGATGCGGAGAGCTGCTTGCTACAAAACACCCCCCTCCTTTGGGAGCCTTTGTCCAGCTGTTCCCAGGTGAAAAGTGAGGTTTTGGGGCCATAAAGAGCAGCCAAAAATCAATAGACACCTGATAACCTTAATAAATCTGGGTCATAACTGCATCCCCCATAGAGCCTGCCCCTACTTGGGCATCATTTCACAGGTTGAGCCCATGGGACCAATTTTGCAAACATTGCATCCGTGTGCTCCAAAAAATGCTGATGGGCACCTTGCAGATGGGCAAACACCAGCACACACAAGAAAAAACATCAGCACTGTCGCTGTGTATTACACAAACTCACACTCTCATCTGGACGAGGTACTTTTGGACCAGCCAGGCCTGCTCAGATACTTGCTGAACGAAGAGGCTGTGGTGCCACTGAGCAGCTGCTGGAGAGCTCAGCAGCATGCGCAGGCTGGAGGAAGAGGTACCTGGTCACAGCCCTCATGCTCCAGGGCTGAACTATAACCTCTGAGGCCATGTCAGGCTGGAGAAGTCTGGACCAGCAGCAGCAATTTGGGGGAAAACCCATCCTCAGAAATCAGACCTTTTCTTGCCCCCTGGTAAAAGGGGTGAAATCCCTGTGATGTCAGTATCAGCAAAATTGTCTTTGATGCTCAGACCCACTCATGATTAGGACTGTAAGCAGAAGTTAGAGGGATATACTTATGGTTAAACACTCTTCCCTCTGTTGGTTAAACACTACCTACTTCTCTCTCCATTAGGTACAACATCTCCAAAGCCCTAGAGTCTAAAAAGCCCTGAACAGAGACTTTTTTCTTTGTGCAGCACTCAGCTATGGAGGGAAACAGTTTGCAGTTTAAATTCTTTCCTTTCAACAGGTTTGAGAAAACCACAGTGCAGTAATTACACACACTGGACAGGTCCTGTACCCCCCTGGTCACTCCCTGAGCAGCCAAATATTGTTCCAAGGCTTGGATCAGACCTGATGCAATGAGATCAGTCATTTTGCACAGGGCAGAAACTCCAAAATTTGGTCCATGGGCACGCATTGACAGCTCAATCGATTGCTGGGCTCCTGCCACCGACAGTCACGTGCGCGCAGGCGGACAGATTCAATGGTCCTATTTAAACCTGCTCCCGGAGCCCTCGGGCCCTACATGTGTCACCGTGTTAGATGCCATTGATGCCGAGGCAGCTTCTTTGCAGGACGTCAAAGCATAATGGAGCAAACCCCTCATGTGTGAAGGGAAAGCTGGCCTTTTGCACCAAGCAATCCCCCTCTATTCAGCCTGAGAGAGGTTTATGTTTGGAGTCAAACCAGACAGACATAAACGTGGCCAAACCCTACTGCTGTGGGAGTTAAACAATGGTGAAAACCAGCCAGGACATGCTGCTGCCACCCAGCCCCAGCCCCAGGGGATGTGGGGAGAGGAGAATTTGGGGTTTGGCAGTGGGAGGAGGGTTTACCTCCCTGCAAGCACCCAGAGGGGAAGGAACCCAACCAGACTCATGCAAGATGGGTGAAACTGAGCTGTGCCATCCCCGGTGTTGGGATGAGATGCTGGGGAAGCCCAACCTTGCTGCTTCTCCAGCTGAAGCAAAGAATGCCTCTGCTTGAGGCAGCTCTGCCACTGCCCTGGCACAGCCAAGATGGCTGAGAGCACAAAACATCCAAGCACTGCACAATTTCTGATTCTCAAACCAATCCTGGACATAGCCTGATACCAAAAGGACAAAGGCCAGGAGCATGCGGATCCACTGCTATTTTAGTTGAGTGTCAGCTTCCCTTAGGACAGATCTTGTTAAGGAGATCCAAACTGACCCATTTGCTATTGGATGATATAATCCTCTCCACTCTGTGAGGTTCAGAAATGTAGCAGAGCTGACCTCCCACGGTGCAGTTTATTCTTCCCACCCCAGGACTGAGCCAGGAGCGTGGCTGCATCCATCACAACCCTGCTGGCAGCATCCCTTCCCTGGGATGGTGGCACAGGAGCAATACTCAGGACAGGGTGCTTCCCTCAGCCTCAAATCATGCACTGCACTTAAAAAGAAAGATATGTAGTTACTTAGTTGTGTGTCTGAGAGCACCGGCAAGGCTTTGCTGAGCTGTCACTCAGCCCAGACAGACGGATTTTCTGCATTGGAGCAGGATAACTTCCCTACACCGGGGCACAGACAACAATTAGGATGCCAGTGGCTGCTTCTGGTCTCCAGCCTTTCTGCTGAAAAGGCTTCCCATGCACAAACGGGCCCTTCTCCACATGGGAGAAGCCCCACATGGGGATGGAGACGGTCCAGTGCCAGTGATGTGGCACCAGCTGGCAGGAGAGATGCAAGTAAGATAAACAGATGCCATCACGCTGGAACAATGTTGCTTTGGAAGGGGCTCTTCCCTGTGCTCCCTGTCCTGCTGTGCTGCACATACCACATTTCCAAGTGTAAAGTCACCTTCCTCCGGGGGCCAAAACCAGCAGGCTGAGGGCACAGGACAGGCTGGAGCAGCCAGTTTCTGCACATCTTACACGGGGCTGAGCAGGAGGGAGTCAAAGGATGGGAAAAGCCAAAACCAGCTGATTGCAGCCATGAACTGACCGGTGCCAGCTGCCATAGCTGCAGGAAAGCACTGGACCTCACTGGGGGAAGGATGCACAAATCTCCCCGCATCTCCAGGTAAGCGGCACATCCTGGGCTGATGCCATGAGACCCTGCACTGCCCCCAAGGAGAGCTCTGCACCAGATATAAAACATCATGGGAAGTCTCACACTGCTTCCGTTTCTTCTCCTCATTCAGCTGCAGACTCCTAAATGAACACTAGTCTGATAATCCTTCTTTCCAAGGCACATCTGCCTTCTGTTTTCTCTGTTCAACCTGTAGCTTAGCCTTTCCTCTGGAGGAATCATCTAAAGGATCTCTCACACTTTTTGCTGCCCAATTTTTGCAGCAGTCGGGCATAAACTGTTTGATAGACTCTGAAGGGTTGCCTTTGTTTCCCCAAAAAGGTGCTATTTTGTTCACAAACACTCCGAGGAGCTCGGCAGTCTCTTTTCCTACCTCTCTTTTCATCATTTTACCACAAAAGCTAAAGCTTTTGAAATCCCTGTTTCATGTTGGTACATTAGATATCTGAATTCCTCCCACATTTGAAGCCTGAGTCTGAATGTGAACTTACCCCAAAAATCTCAAGTTTGCAATTTAAGCAATTTCCTTTGATGCATTATTTAAACATACATTTTAATTATTAATTGAGACAGCTTAGTGCTGTCATTTAATAGCCAAACCCTGCACTGGGCCTGCTGCAAACCCATGCTGCTCCCATCCCAGCACCCCAGCCTTCCTCCCTCTCTGCCCTCCACTCCTACCAAAGCACTTTGTTAAATTATTTCAACAAGTTCCTCTAATTTGAGTTCAAAGAATTCAGCTAATGAAGTATTTAAACATTTTTGTAACCAAAATTAATCAAGTTACAAAACACCTGGAGAAAACAGAATGATAGTTTTATGCAAAATCGTGCTTCGCAATGCATCACTGGAGGGAAAATTATGCCTTCTGTTCAATTTAAGGAGGAAAACATCACCTGTTACTTTTCTTGCCTTTACAAGAAGTGGGAGATCTCCTCTACAGAAGTCTTACTCTCTTTCCCTCCCCCCATATCTCCCAACCTGTTTAGCTGCAGCTGCTGTTCCCCCAAGACGGGACTGATGGGTTTTCTGTTCCTACCCCAGGTGGGTCCATCCCTCCCAGGTGCAACGCTGCACCAAGAACAGAGCAAAGTCTTATCCAAGGCTTCTGCAGTGTGGAGGGCGCCCCAGGCAAGACCCACTTTGTTGCTCCCCTCCTGCCTCACTGGGACTAGAAATTGCTCCTCCTCAAGTGTCCTTCTTTCAAGGTCCATGCTTTCCCCACCAAGTTTAACAGATGGGTGCAGAGGAACGATGTACATCACTTGGGGCAGATAGAGAAGGGAATGCTGCGTCCACTCCTGGGAGCTGGGAAGGGTGTTTAGAAATAGGACTACAGCTAGGGTTGACAGGAGAGGGGAGCAGCCCTGGAAAAGCTGCAGGTGTTGGGGTGCATGCAGGGACTCACCCCATGCTGTGTATGCCCTGCTCTTAGGAAGCCACCCTTGGTCTCCCTACAATGCCAGCTGGGGATTTTGACCGCTTAAATCCAGGCTTTGTGCTGAATTTGGGCTGTTGAGCAGGGAGTTTCAGGGTGTTGAGTGAACTGCAGTGAAAGCAGGGTGCTGTACGCAGGCGGGTCACGAGACAGCCCTGCCAGCAGAAGGTGCTCAGTGGGATCTCCTACATGTCCCCAGCCAGAGCCTTCAGAGGGAAAAATGAGAACACCAGGTGACCTGCATCCACCCAGCAAAAATCCACTCCATCCTGGCCCCAAAGCCAACCTGCATTTATCCCAGCGCGCGATCAGGAGCCTGGACCAGCCATGCCCATCCCACAGACACCAAATTAACACGCACCCCTTTGCATTTCGGGCATCTGCCTGACGAAGACCTCTGCTATCCACCTGGAGCTCAGTGGAGATTCTGAAGGTGAGCAGCAAGAAGCTCCCTGACATTTCCTAGAGTATCCGTGTTATCCTTCCCTGTCCACACATCAATAGCCAGGAAGGGCTGCTGCCTCCACCATTGGAAGGGCAGGGACTGTGGGAACAACAGGCTTTGCTGCTGCCGGGTACCCCCAGAGGAGACAGCGGGTTGATTTATTACTGCTGTGTTTTGGGTTGAAGTCATATGCTCCCCAAACCATAATTAACTGCCATGCTAAAAAAAAAAAAAAAAAAAAATATTATACTAAACAAAAGCACGCGGGCCACCCTGACATGATGTGCTTTGTGCAATTACTCAGCGCAGCGCGAAGGCTGGACCTCATGGGCTGGAGACACTCGCCACGTTCACTGGCACCAAATTCATCCACCCCAAATCTCCTGCCTTTTGTTTTAGCTCCCCGGGGTGCCAACTGCAAAGAGATCCCCAGGAGCAGGAGGGTGTGATTTCCCCAGGCAATGGAATAAAAAACCCACCCTAAGGATCACTTCCATTTTGGCTCAGTGGTGTTGTAAAGGAGGGTTGCTATTATTGCTGCCTCTTCATCTGCCCTCGGCCCCCGTCGGCTGCCTGTGTCTGGTGCTGGTCAGATATGATTTGTTCACCCTACACACATGCCAAAAGTTAAGGCAATTGCAGCAAATATTTCCCCTCCTGCAGTGGGATGTCGGGAAGGCCACAGCACCTAAGAAACTGCTGCATGCAGTAAAACTGAATCTGGTTTCCTCTCCACAAAACCATGAAGATATTTATATATAATTTATCTTTCTAAATTGTCATGTGGCAAAAGACCTCTCGCTGTGAGGCAAGCTTCTCTTCCTACTTAGAGAGAATTACGTGATTAAATAGAGACCTGAAAAGTTGTGAACAAGCATTGAAGAAGAAAAGGTTTCCTCTTAAAGCCTTAATGAAGTGGGTTCATTCCTCCTCCAACATCAACTTAGCCTTGTGTAGTTTGTTTTCACTCTGGTTAATCACTGACCAAAGCTGTAGTGCGGACCACCAGTTCCCAATAACCCATAAAAGGCAGATCAGAAGCTATTGTTCTTTTCTGTAGGGCTTAGCAGACAACAGCTGAATAAACCTGTTCAAAGTCAGAACAGTCAAGGAGGAACAGAAGCCCGGCCATCGGCTGCGGGGAATCCTGAAAAGGAAATTCATTTATTATGACATAATTGATAGCACACATGCAAATACACTACACGGACCTGATGCAATCTTGGGTAATTAAATACGGAACAATTAATGGGTTGCAGTTAGAGAAAGCAATGCTGCTGCAAAGGGGGAATTCACGCCTGCTTGCTGCCCGTGGAAGCTGGCACCTGGTGGGTGCTCCTGGCATCCCATTACTGAGATTTTGGGGAAAATCCTTCCACAGGGAGAAAAGGGGAAACCTGTGCAACTGGGTCTTTGGAAATTACACCTTGTAAAACTGTTAGAGCTAAGCAAGAGGCAGAAAGGGCTGGAATGTGCTGGGACTTAAGGTGGCTGCTCAAGGTGAAGGCTTCAGAAAAGTACAAATGCAACCTTCAATGGGAGGCACATTTTGTCTTATTGTTTCATTTGGATTCACAGCACTTGCGAACATGCATGTAGGGTGCTTTGGCTGTAAGAAGGCTCTCTGGTGCCATAGAAACCTAACCCTCTCCTACCACCACCTACCTGGAAGGAAAGGTTTTGCAAGAATATAACTATCTTCTGAAGTAAAGAACTGTCAAGTAAAGCATCGAGATGGTGCTTTTGCTCCAAATTTGTTTCTGCCCCTTCTCAAAGCAGCGGACTGAGACCCTCACTGGGGGCTGTGCCGCCCCCCCAATTCACAGCAATGACTCCATCAACCGTTTCTGCTCCAAGACAGTTCTCATCAAGCCATTTTCTGAGCAGGGGACAGGTGAGAAAACAAGCCTACAACAACAAATTTAAAGAAGGGCAAACAAACCCCACAACAAGCCCTGAGCGGCCACACTGGTGATGACATGATGAGGATAGACATGTCCTCTCCAACCCATGAAGCAAGGTCTGGTTCAGCTGCTTCTTCCCCTCCCCAAAATCTTTGAAGCCACTTGAAAGTGGCTCACCCCCTGCATCCCTGCCTGGCGCCAGCTCCTGGGGTGAGCTCTCCACTTTTATGGTGGGAGGGGAGTTTTCTTATCCATGTGCCCAGGAAAGGGCCTTTCCCTACTATCTCCTCCCAGCTAGTTCCAATGCTGGTGCTAGCACCAGGCTCCCTCCATCTGCTCCGGCAGCCCTTTTTCCCCGCTGGATGTCATTTCTATTCTCCACACTGCTGACAGCCAGCCCTGTCCGAGCACTGTCCTCCAGTACACCCAGCGCAGGACGTGCCTTCACTGCTACCTTCCCTGTACAGCTCAATATCCACCACACGTACACTCAGCACCTTGTCTTTCAGCCGAGGCAAAATGATTTCCAGCATCACCCAGAGCCATCCAAAAATAAATAGCAGGACCCATCCCAGCAAGGCTCAAATGCCAGGCTCTGCTCTTCCTAATGGATGATAAACTGAGGTTAATGGGAGATTTATAACACTTGGCCACACAAAACTTGTGGTTGTAGTGAAAACAGTAGCCCTGAGGGGAAAAGCAAGCACCGGCAGGGCTGGGTGAAACCCCCAAGGAGTCACCTCAGGAGCAGCGCAGGCACCGCGTTTTGGAGGTCCCTTGGGAGAGACACAGCGCTGCTTTGATCTTGGTGGGGGAAGGAATAAGTGGAAAGGTTCAGGGAAAACCAGGAGGAGGAGTTGAAGCAGCTTTCCTTCCCTTTTCTTCCCCAAGTTAAAACAAATAAGTAAGTGAAACATGTCAGTAAAAATAAAGATTAAAGAATAATAAGCAGAGGCTGACGAAGAGCAACAAAGTCTTCAGCTGAAACAAGGATTTGTTGTTGCTGCCGGGAGCAGGGAGGGAGGGAGGGGTGGCAGGGGGAGAGCTGCGATTTGGCGAGAGTGCCGCAAACTTTAAGTTTTAGACATCATTTTCTGTTTTTCAGCAGTTTATTCCTCTCACCTGCGTGCTCCATGGGGAAACACTGGTTGCTTTAATTCTAACATTTGGAGTGGAACCCATTCACGAAACTTTCTGGCTGTGTGATTCAAACGAGCCTTCTCTTTCCTCTTTTTGTTCTCACAAGAAAATCAATTCACTTGAAGAGCCTCTTAATCCCATTTTTGCAATCAACAATTGCCACTTGTATATCGCTCTAATAGATTAAGAAGTGGGATGATGCGGTTGTCTGGTCTAATTCAACCCTATTCAGGTAACTGCAGCCCGAGGCACTTTGTAGTGCCAAGTGTAGAGCTCTACAGGAAGACTTTTGCTATCATAATTTCCTGTGGAGCTATGCACTGCCCCCACTGAGTAGCCTGAATTACTTTGAATTAGGCCCGACAACCACAGAGAGCAGAAATCCAACAAGCAACAATAACCAAGTCTTTGAGCATGACTTGCATGGGTTATTTTTTTTTCTTTTTTTTTTTTCTTTGCATTCGAACAGAAAGAAGGAATTTCAAAACGCGCATCTATTTAAATGACAGCGACCTGCCATAAATCAAGTGGGAAACAAAAGGGGAAAACAGTTTAAGTGAGAGAGAAGTTGAAGTGGAGGAAAAATTAATCAAAACAGTTTTCAAAAAAAACTTCATCGTAAGAGCCTGTGAAAAAAAATTTCAGGCCTACAGCATCTCCATGGCAACAGAGAACAAGCACATGTTGGATACCAAAATCATAAAAGGTTTGTTTTGCAGGGATGAAACAGAAACAGATGGATCCGTGCTTAGTTTTAGTTTAATTTGTTAAAACATTTCAGGCAATTTATCAGCCAGTATGCCCAACTATTAAAGAAATACCTAAAAATCATAAAATCCGCACAAGCTTTATCAACAGTTCTGCACCCCAAAAAGCTGAGAAGTGCCAGAGTGGATTTAAAGCCATAAATATAAGACTTAAATCCCAGATCTGACTCGAAAATCAGGCTGACATCGCATCAGGTAAACCAGCCTAACGCTGCTTTTCAAATATGTGCTTCAATCATAAAGCCATCTCTACAAAGGAGCAATTCTGCATGAGGGGGGAAAAAAAGCAACCCTGGCATATGTTAAATCGTTGTCTGGTTCCAGAGAGTGAATAAATTGGACAACGCGGTTAAAAATGCAGTGTCTCAAGGGGTATAAGTTAAAAATGTTCTGGGTAGAAAAACTCCGATCATAGAGGGGTGAAAAGAGGTTTCTTTCCTTTCCCCCCTTTTTTTCCCCTCTCTTTTTTTTTATTTGTCATCATCCCTTAATTATTACCAACATGGCAAAAAATGAATTAAATCTAAATAAATATCGAAGGTTTCTCTTCTTAAGAGTTTCAATCGCTATTCCTACTCTTTTACCTTTCTGTGTTCAGAAAATAAAGAGAACAAAGCGGGAGCCCTACTGGTTCAAAACTAGCAGAACAGACAAACAACAGAGCACAACTGTTCCCTCATGCATGCCTGGGATTAGGATAAAAGCAGAAAAGACTTCTGAGAAAAAGAAAACAACAAAAGAAACAGGAGTGCTGACAAAACTTTTTTTCTTTCTATTGAGGCAAAAGAGAGAGAAAAAAGGAGCCCTGCTAATAAAAAAAAAAAAAGAATGAAAGAATGAAAGAAAGAAAGGGGAAAAAAAGAAAGGAGAAAGAAAGATAGAAGAAGAAAGATTAACAAACAGAAGTAAAGGGTTTCACCTCCTGCTTTACTTTTTACTTTTAGCCCAATCTGGTCAGGGAGACAAGGCGCAGGAGGAGAGCGGATCCTAACCCAGGGCGCCCCGGCAGAGAGGACCACGATGTGCTGCTGGGTCCTCAGCTTCGTCTCTGCTCTCTGGCCCCGCAGGCGCAGCGCGATGTCAGCTGGGCTTTGCCTTGCCTCTCCCCGACGAGGAGCAGCTCAGCCTCATGCTTGGGTGCTCTTAGACCCCAAACTCTTAAACTTTTAAATCAATTATTAAATTTTAAAAAACTCAAAACACAACAGAATAGTTTTAAATGGTCCCAGAGGTCAAAACGGCTAACAGGACAAGAATTTAAGATATTATGAACTATAATTTTCAATCAAATATGTTAGTTAAGTTGACCAGCACTGCAACTGGAAGTCGACACCACTTCACTGGGAGCTACAACTCACCCAGGAACCCCCAAATTGAGATGCACAACACATTTGCATTGGGCCAAGACAGACCAGAGAGTTTTCTCCAGAGTTTTTCAGATTTCAGCAAAATTTGCCCACTAAGGGCTCAAAGTGGTTCCTGGTGTCTCAAAGTCATGACAGATGCCCGTAGGGCAGCTTGGTCTAACACCATTCACTGCACAAGAGGGGTCAATACCCTTGGGCTGCATGTGCCAGCTCACAAGGGGCTTACCTTGGTCCCAGATTCTCAAAAATCAATCCAGATCTTGCAAATGGCAACTTACTGGCAGTCCTGTGACGCGGCTAGATGCCTCGAGCTGTTCAAACCCTTGCTTATGAAACCGCAGTTTCCTTTGCGATATAACCAGATATGCACATCTGTATCATCTACTGATTTGTGAGCAGCAACGAGATCAGCAGCCTTTGAACTGCTAAACATGCAGGAGAAAAGCAAAGGCTGCCCTCCCCCGTGCGCCCGCCCTGCTGTGGCCCCGGGGAGGGATGCTGCCACCTCCCTGGGAAAGGGACCAAGGCCTGCCCAAAACAGATGGCAAACGTGGAGCAGGAGGACCTCGAGCCCCACCAGCTCCCACTCAGCCCTGAACTTCTCTCAGGAGGGGAAAGGCTGCAGTAAGATCGTGTGCTAGACACAGTGCCGAGTCCTTGGGGATGCTGCGAGTGGGATGCAGCAGTGCCCAGGTGAAGGCAGGCGGTGGGATTTCTGCTTTTCCCAGAATGAAAGCGGCAACTGGCAGGGTCCTCTGCACACAAAGAGCAAGACAAGCACTTTGGGGTCTAAATGACTTCTTTGAGGTTGAGGGGAGGGAAAAACAAAATGAGCAAACAAAGAGCGAACTGAGGCTGCGGAGAAGCTGCTCCAAGCCACAGCGCAGGCAGGATGCCGGCTGCATTGCCCCTGCCCAAGACCGTCTCACTGGCACCAACAGAAAAGGGGCCAACACCATTCAAGTCTGAGTCAAAACTGAGCTTTTGGAGACAGTCTTTGCTTTGGGATGTCCCAGTGCAAAGTCTCTAGTGGGTACATCACCAGGGATGATCCAGTGCTCACGGACCCTGGGCAGGGGCCAGCTCAAAGCAGGCACCAGCAGAGCCAACATACCATGCCAGTCTCTGGAGGAGTTCTGCCAGCAGAGCTGGTCACGTGTTGGACAAGATCTGATTATGCCTCCCAGTGCAGACACACACCTCCCCAAAAGGCAGATGCCCCAGGAGAGGCCACCTGGACCAACACACCCCATAAATCCACAGGTTCTCCAAATCTCATGGGGCTGATGGAGCTGCTGGGTTACAAACAGACCTTTGAGGCACAGGCATTTGCTGCTTCCCTCCCTCCCAGAGATACAAAGCAAAGTCTTGTATAAGATGTTCAACCATATACCATGAGGTCATGTCCATTCGCAGCACACAAGGATGTGATAAGGAAATAAAGCCTTCGGAGGTGAGCATATCTCCAAACATAAATTGGCAGCATCAGAGGCTTAAGCTGAGCCCATCTTCCTGAGGCATAGAGGGCATGCTCTGCCCTCTGTGACCATTTACACCAAATGTTGTCCTCTAACTGCGTTACAGCAGTTGAGCACTCGGTATCAGAAATTCAGCCTAAAACCACTGCGCTGATATTTCATCCATTAGGAGCACGGGATCACGACCCTGCAGAAGGAAACATCAAAGCCTGCTGCTCTCAGAAGCCTCTCTGGTGGGGTATCTCCCACTGCTTGGGCAGAGCTGTGCCAGCATGACCCCAGCCCTGGTTTGGAGGGATGGCACTCGTCCGGATTAGCCCAGCTGGCCACTGGTTGTCACTGTTGCACCATTAAAATTGAGCTACGTCCAGTTGATGCCGGCTGTATGTAAGGTAATCTTTAATGGCAGGAGCTCAGAAATGTTCCTGGGAACATGGTGCCATTTACACTCTTTGATTGCAATGCTGGATTAGTTTTTTGTGTCTTGAACTGGTCCTAATGTGCCACACTAGCCACCAGCGGGCACAGCGTCCATTGCAGTGTCCACCTCTCATCATGGCTGTGTCTGGCTCCTAAGGTTTTCCCTAACATAAGAGAGTCTCACGTACACAGTGGCAGCAGTAAGCTTTACAAGTCACCCAGCGCTGCCGCCTAAACTTTGCAACGTACCCCATCCACGCAGGCTCCTCTCCCTGCTGCATTCATCTCCAACACGGTGGAGAGCACTTTCCCCTCTGCGCCTGCAGCTCTCTTGTTTTCTCTCCTCTTGCCTTGCTCTGACCCCAGCTCATGTGATAACAATCTCTCACCTGGAATAACTCCCCCAAAACCAGCAAGACCAAAATGCCAATCACAAAACCATCAGTAAGCATCAAATCCAACCCGCTGAGCTGTACATACCCTACCACTACCTCTAACACCTGTGCTCATGGTTTCTCACCAGTTTTGTTTACTTTACAAACTTTTCTACATCCCCCCTCCTGCCTGCATCTTTCTGATGGGGAAATCACACGTGCAGTGCCTGTCACTGAGGTGGGAGCTGTTAGAGGGCCAGAATCCCTGTCCACTGCACCGAGATAGGATGGGGTTTTAAGGAGTAGGGGAAAAGCGGAATAACTCTCAGGGATTTAAAACAAAATGAAAATAATTGCTTGCAGTCATCTTTTTAAGTTTGGTCCTGTGGAAAGCCTCAGACTCAGCTCTCAGAAGCATTGCTGCATTACATCCCATACAGGGAAACAGTTACGTTCATACCGTTTCTACAACAAAATTAACAGTTAGCAGATACCTGAATAGCAGAATTCAAAGGTGATGATAATGATTAAGACTCACTATTCCCTCTTTAGAAGTGATGGTAATTCCTATCCCAATGGCAAATTATTTGAGGATGGTGAAACACTGGAACAGGCTGCTCAGAGAGGTGGTAGATGCCCCATCCCTGGAAATGTTCAAGGTCAGGTTGGACGGGGCTCTGAGCAACCTGATCTAGTTGGAGATGTCCCTGCTTATTGCAGGGGGGGGTTGGACTGGATGACCTTTAAAGTCCCTTTCAACCCAAACCGTTCTATGATTACACCCTTTCATATTGTCTTATACGCACTGAACACAGACATATGTTTACGTTTTCAAAACTCTCTAGGGACTTTTCCTTCATTCACACCAGATCCCCAACAGAATCTAGGGGACTCAAGGAGTAAGAACTATCCTGCCTTAATTAAAAAAAAAAAAAAAAAAAAATCATCAGCCTGCAAAGTGAGGTTTCAGTGATTTTTACAGAAATTATATTTTCTTAGTGTTGTGCTTTGCTGAACTACATACCCTACAAGCAGCCTTCAAAAAGTAGGTGGGAGAATGAGAGCAATCCCCCTGAAAATTAAATATAAGGACCAAACACTGAGACTTCCTACCCCATTACAACTGGTCTATATAAAAAAAAAAAATAGGGAATAAAAAGGATTTTTTTAAAAAAAGATATTGGATGTTAAACATCCCCACTGTGAGATATTTGGTCTTTGAAATGTCTGGAATCCAGTCTGTCAGATCCTCAATACACACATATTTGCAGCCCTCTCAGCTGCTAGAGATGCTCCAGGTTTCACTGCTGGCAGGGCCCTGGGCTGAGCTTGCACAGGTTCCCACAACATCCACCCATGGGGTGCATCACCCTGGGAGCAGGACCACAGTCTGGTGCTCCCCTGACCGAAAATGCTGTGAAGTGGAGAGAGTTGTATAAAGTTGTACAAAGCAATAATGGTAAAGGAGAATGAGACACAACCTAAACTGGAAAGGAGATAAGGTACCACAGCGATGGCTGTGCACAGAAGGGTACGTCCCATTAGGTGATGACACGTTTGAAGAAAATGTATTGAGGCCACAATGCTGGTAATCATTAGTGTGTCATTAAAACCATTCCTGTTCATCAAAAGCACAAGCATGTGCTTAACTGTAAGGGAGGGCTCAGTTCCCCTCGGCGGCCAGGGTGCTCAAGCACGCACTGAACTGCTTCGCTGCGTGTGGCCTGTACGACGGGTAGCTCTGGCACAGGATTTCTTCAGGGAAAGGCCTCTGACAGCAACCAAGCAGGATAAAATCCTGCAAACTTACCCCAGAGCCCACCGAAATTTTGCTCAGTGGTAAATCCACCTTTTTGCCTGGATTTCCCAAGAAACCAAGTCATTTCAGTGACTTATCTCTTGGCTTTTTAATCCAATATTCAAATCACACACAAAAAACCCACGTATAACTGTCAAGATTAATAATGTAATCAAGTCTCATTTGGGCAAGATATCATCTTGCTTGTACTAATATTTGATTTCTATTACAAATTCCTCCTGCTGCTAAAACCTTCCCCTCTGGACTAGCCTGTAACATTTGCTGCTGAGGATGTATATAAGGATGGAGATGAAGATGGAAAACAGCAACCCCCCCATAGAGGCAAATCTCAGATAATTATTTAGTGCATTTACATAGAGATAGTTCCAGTTTTACAGTAGGCTAAAACACTGGACTATGTGCAGAATTAATCTGACATAATGAAGATAATTTTCTGGGTTTATATATCACACATCTCTTTCTGGTCCTTGGCATATGCCTGCAAGGTTTTCAGATGGCAACATCGCTGCTTGGCTGGCAGCTCATTAGCAACTGAGTACTTGTTTCGGCAAAGCTGATGCAGCTATGAGTGTTGCATAAACTCCTATTAGGTGATCTGGGCTTGATGCCACATGCTTCTTTAATAGCAGTTGTGTTTTTTTGGGCAAACAAATTTTATTCCTTTCATGTTCAAATATGAAACACTTTCATGCCACATAAAATCATGTTAAAACACCCAAACTTACACACTGAAGTTTATTTTCACCAGAGAGGCATCAGACATGTATAGATAAAATGGAAGGATATTTCTGAGTTGTATATTATAAATGTTCATTGAAGTCAAACAGAGTGGCTTTCACTGACTTCAGCAGACACTGGATGAGATCTTTGAAGATCAAAGGGTGCAATTATATCTTACTTGCTGCTGTGAATCTGAGTCTTAAGCAAATTATTCTGTTGGTCTCTTTTTTTTTTTTTGAGAATAGCTTGTTCTGAAAAAGAAAGGACAGCTTTGGGATTGGAAGCCTGCAAAAAGCCAAAAAAAAAGGGTTGCTATGTCCCCCAAAAGACATCCAAGATACCTGCCAGGCTCCTTTAGGGTGGGAAAACTTATCTTTACAGCCATATTGCAACTAAAAAGCCCCAGGAAAAATGAGTTTTGCACACAAGCATGCCCAGCCCCTCTCCACCAGCAGGGACTTGTGCAGTCTGTGGCATCACTGGCACCCACACAGCCTGGGGACACCATGGCCGCTGGGTGCCCCTGACGTGTGAGCTGTTCACCAGGAGCAGCGGAGGTTGGAGGTGCAGCAAGGCCCACCATCCTTGCATCAAACACTGGGTGCTCTTTATTTTTAAAATGAGGGGGTAATCAGCAGGAGGGGGCACTTGCCATGGGATGGGACAGGTTACAATTAAGAGTAAATGATTTTCCAGAGGACTGGAAGCACCAGGTGACATCAACAACCTGAATTACAGCAGGGTCAGACCAAATCCCAGGGACTCTGGTCTTGCAGCCCACTAGTAGTCAGGGTGGGCCCTTGGCTTCTGCTCATTACCTGAATTACACGCTCATTACGCTCACATGAAGGGAGACTGGCAGCATGCAATTATTTTGTTCATCAACTAATCCCTTCCCATCCAAGTTTCCACTTGGCTTCATTTATTGTGCAATTTTCAGATGCACCTTATACACAGCTGAGCATTTTTCCTCTCAAGGGCACTGGTCACCACTGGCCTAAAAGCACAGCTCGTTTCTCCAGCAGCGGGCCGTCTCGTATAGACTGGCTACAGGCTGGGGACACGGCAGTTGATAGATCCTCTGCAAAATGTAATCACACAGCTGAGATAGGCAGGCATAGCAAGTCATGGCAAAGGTGCGGACGCATCCGAGTACCAGTACAGGGCGCTCTACCTGCTGTGATATAACCGAAGAAACAAAAATGTGTTTGTGCTGTCCAGAGTTTGCATGGCTCCAGATGTGCAGCTGCCTTGGCTAGTGGCCACCCCCAGTTTCCACAGGACCATATGACCATTTCAGGGTGGGTCGTTGGTGCAGTCCCACAAAAAATCCCTGCAGTCAGAGGTCTGACCCAACCCAGCTCCCAGAGGACCTCACTGGATACAGGCTAAGGACCTCAGCACCCTCCAGGGCAACAGGCATTTTTAAACCAGTCACAGCAGTATTAGTCTGAGCTTTGGCTTGCTTGAGCAAATCTAACATCTGAATAGTTAGTTAAAACTGAGCTGAGATTCCTACACTTTATCCCTCCTCCTCACCTGCTTCTTCCCTTCCCAGCTCAACCTCCTCTCCCACCCCCACAGCCCAGACACCTGTCCTTGCCCAGCCACACACATCCCAGGGACAGGGCCAGCAGCTGGCTCCCCACATCCCAGCGGGGCTGGGACAGAGGCATTCGGCATTTCACCACCCTCGAAAGCCACAGTGGGTTTTTACTCAGACGACACTGTCACCAGCAGAGCTAAGCAAGAACTGCAGCTTCAGCAGCAGCACCCCGCGGTGTGCTGAGACAAAGCCAGAGGCTCTAAGGAGCTTTCAGGGCTCAAACACAACCACCCAGAGAAACGAGCGCCGTGTGCGGGGACTGTCCCCTGCTGGGTCCAACTTGAGTACCCAGTGCCATCTCCCCACTGGACACCCTACGAACCGGAGCCTCTGCACCAGTGCCAGTGCAAGCATCCCAACTGCAGGGCAAGAACAACCCAAAAATCCCACCTTGGGCGAAGATGGGTGACAGAAATCCTGTATTACAACACACCAATATTTTCCCCCAAAATGAGGGGTGCTATCAGACAATTCCCAGCAACCAGCCCTCACCACTGCTGGCCCTCACCTTACACATGCAGCAGCAACCAACCATTCCTCAACAAGGCTGGTGAAGAACAAGTGCAAGTCATGGACAAACAGATCAAATTAGGCAGGATTAATTAATTAACATCTGTCAAGGAGTTTGAAGACGACAAGGATTTGTACCTGCTATGTGTTGGACTCCAGGGGACCTTCAAGGTCACTACATAGAAAGCCACTGCACCATCCCCTTTCCCTCCCATGGGTAGTCCCTGCAGATACGAGCACACCCCACACTGGGTCTGGGAGGGCTCCAGGGGCACAGTGCCATCCCCAGGCACGAGCCCTTGCCCAACCACCCCCATAAATCAGAGCAAGGAGAGCAGAGCCCCAAAGGTGCTGATTTTATCCCACATGATGCCCATTCATCCCCAAGTGCCTGCATCCATTCACTGCGATTCGCCTGCGCCCCAGAGAGAAGTGAATGAAATTTGCATTTATAGAGCACTCTCCATCCACCAGCGTCTCAGTGCTTTGATTTAAAAAAAAAAAAAAAAAAAACAACACACAACAAAACACAAACAAAAACAAACCCACAAAACAAACCTGAAAACCCCACCCCACAGTAGAGATGAAAAAACACTGGTGAAAAGTGCTGCCACCCCTCACAGCCCCCCCTGGTCCTCAGAGCCCTTCCCCTTTGCTTTCCCACTGTCCCACACGGACTCACTTTCCACCTGCAGCTGGAAACACTTAAATTCAAAGTGCAGTCTGTATCAAAATAAAGCCCCAGATCTTTCCCTGTAGTAGTGATGAAACTCTGTAACTATCAAACCTTCTGGGAGGAACATGCACAAAAAAGTGTAATCAAGGAAATACAGTAAATTATTGTGATAGCGCTGCACCAGTTGCAGCAGAAACCCCAACTCTGCTACAGGGCCAGCTGCCTGTTTGACAGACAGATTTTAAACAGATAACATGGCAAAGTTTAGCATAATTAGCCCCAAAGTAAAGAGTTCCTGTTTAAGTGCATTTTACTGCCATGTGTCTGAACGCTTTTCTAGGCCGAGCTCAAACCTCTCCTTTCCCCCAGCGGGAACCCCCCAGTTTGTGTGTATTCATTAAAATCCTGTCCTAATTGCTCCCTCATCAGCTATGAATCTTAAGAAGCTTAACTGCTAAGTGCTTAAATTGTGTTTACTGACAGAAAATAGAATATTCGCTAATGACTAGATGGTGATGACTCAGGATTATTGCAGGGGGGCTCACACCTAAGGCTTTGGAGATGAGGCTTGTGCTGGGATTTTTGTCCTTAAAGATGAAAGATGGGCTTTGTCCAGCACAAAACACAACACTGCAATGCTGCTGGGGCAGGCTGGAGAGGCAGCCTGCACCCTAAAAAAGCATCTTCCCAAGGCACCCACCTGCCCTGAAGGGACACGGTCGCCAATGGCTCAACACAGGGTGCTCCAGCTTGACACTACCTCTCTCATTTCTGGGTGATGCACACATCAACGAGCTCAGTTTTTTAAGATCTAACCCCATAAAAATTCACTGCTGAACACAAATATTAGATTCATTTTTTAAAACTCCTATCCCCTGGCTTTCGCATGGTGGCAGCTGCTGTGGGGCAACCCTGCATCGAGTAGTTGATATATTTATGAAGTCCTAACTTCCAAAAATATTGCCAGCAGCAGGCCATAATTCTCTGACGTGTGACCTATGGTTTTTAAATACTGACCTGAACAGACTGGCTACTGGGAATAGATGTGTTTTTTCCTTCCCAAGTTCTCCTCCGAGACATATTTACTGAAATACTTTATTACCTCATCACTGAGCATAATTTAAAACTGCAGTTAAGCACTCAGCGTTTAAGTAAAAGCATGCATCATTCTGACAGCGTTTGGTTGCAAAGGTATAAAAATTTCACAAATGTTAGCCCCAAAATTTCTTAAAATTCTCGACTATTTGCTCTGCAAAAATGCTCTGACTTCGGTACATTCACTGACATGCATTTTGAAGCTTTAGCTTCAGCCTTCTGTGTTTCAAGGTAACTGTTGTGGATTGGCAAAATGTGTGAATTTAATTAGTGTAATCTAAACAAAAGAAGCATTTCAGGGCTGCTTTAATCCATATGAGACCAATATGTTGATTTGTCAATGTGAATTTAATTAGTGTCTTCGAGTCTAAACTCCAACTCCCCCTTCTTTTATCTAATTATCACATTTATAAAAAACATTATCACATATTCGTTGGCCTAACTGTTTTGCCACGCAGTCAGACTGAAGTCCCAGAGTCAACATGCACTTCTAATAAGCTCAATATGTTTCAAGAGCACCGCGCCTGGCTCAATAGCATCCCATACAACAACCGCATGCTTCCTCTTGAGAGGCCGAGGACAACTCGGCCGTCATTGTATCTTTTCCCCATCCTTTGCCATGCAAAGAAAGTGAGATCCTTCTGGTGTAACCATCGGTGAAATGCATCAATTACGCACCATTCTGGGGACGGCCACCATGAGGCATTCACTTATATATGACTAATTGAGCAGAGAACAATTGCTATTCATTTCACAAGTGGTTCCCAAGGGCTGCAAGGGGGCACAGGGGACTGCATCAATTCACTCTTCATCAAGTAAACATTCAAGTCATAAGCACGACCCAAATCTCTCCGGGGTGGTTAAAGATGTTCTCATTTCTCCCCACAGCCCATATTTGTTAAATGCAGCAAGGCAGTTCCCAAGGCCAGCACTGCAGCTGTAAGCAGGGTGCCAGGCCCCACAGAGCGGGCAGCAGGAGCCAGGGCTGCTGCTGGGCTCATGTTGTGACCCCAGCAAAGCCCTTGGTGGCCAGGGACCAGCAAGGGACCCCCAAGGCAAGGTGCTGTACATTCACTCAGGCCACCCAGCCAGCAGCAGGTAAGCTGCTTCCATGCAGAGGGAGACAACAGGAGATCCCACCTGGCCACCCTGACCCACCAAGAGTGTTGCACCCACTCTCCATTTTTCTGCATTCCAATGGCACCAGGCTCTGAAAAATCCTTTCCATCACTTGCCAGAAGTCCCCAGCCTTTGGCTTTTAAGATGAGCAGACAAACTTAGAGTACAGTAAGAAAAAAACATGTAGCTGGGCAAACTTACCTGCTAGAGCCATGCAAGGAGTGGGTGATGGCTACGTACCTGGACTAGAGGCAATGAATTCACTTGTCCCTGTCTACAACAGCACTGCAGTGTGCCTTTCCCAAAAGGAAAATCATTTTGCATGTTATTTTTCAGGGAGCACAGCAATATTTTTCAAGATTAAAAGTTTAGGCCCAGATATTGTTTTCCCTTTAGAATTAGGCAGATTGCCCTAAACACAACCCATTGTAGGTCCTCCAAGATAGACGTGATCAGTGATTCCAGATCATTTTGTTTCCCTTCACATTAGAAATGATGAAAGATCCTGAATTTCCCCCTTTTCCCCATCATAAGCTAAAAACCCAGTGGCAAGATCAAAGGCTGGATTTTGACAGGAAAACCAGCCATCCTCCCCACTAAAGCAGCACTGCATCCTCCAGGTCATTCTGCTGCCTGTTCTTAGGCAGGACAGCAAGATACAGCACAACAACATGCTGAGTTATTTTTCTTCCACATATAATTATTGCATTTGAAGATAAACTGGCCTTCTCACTTACTCCAGTTGTGATTATCAGGCAGTTTAACTAAGAGATAATACTGTCAAGGAACTTAACCACGGAGCGAGTGAAGAAAATAGCATGAGACTTTACAAGAGCACTTTGGATCAGATTTCTGCTCAGAAACAGACAGCTCTTCTAGAAGAGTAAAATCCTTGAAATGCTCTTTACTGCACTTTCAAAACTAAAATACTGCCTGGATTTGTGTTCATCTGAGGTGCTTGGTTATCTTGCCTGTGCTACCAGCAGAGATCCTGCAGTCTGTTAGAGGAGGAGAGGAGCTGAGCTAATGGAGGGGAACTGCACACCCACCTCCGAAA